>NC_134719.1:14605000-14911785 GCF_049634645.1 Pelodiscus sinensis
TCTAAGAAATGCTAGTCTGAGGTTTTATTTTCTTAAAGTCTGAACTCCACATAACTTCTTTTTTTCAGAACTGTTTATCCTCACTCCAGACATGAACCTTGGAAAGGTAGCAGAAAAAACAAACAGCTGCTGTGTTTTTGGGCAGTCTGCATTCCTTTAAACGTTCTGAGATCAGACTTATGCCTAGCTTTTCAAGTTATTTGTCCTAGGGCTTAACCACTTTGACTCCTGCTTAAAAATGAGCTAGTTTGCCATTCCAGCGCTGGTGAGAGCTGTCGTGCAGAGCTTTAATGATTCAAGAACTAAGAATATATGAAGTGCTCTTGGGAACTTCTGTTATTTTTTAACTCTACCCACCTCCCCAGTCTTAGTATTTCCATGTTGGTGCCCTTTCCCCAGTCTTTTTACAAGGTCAACATTTAGATATCAGATCTTGTGATTCTGTTCCTTGATGAAGTTATTTCTTTTTAGTTTTCAGGGTAAATTAGGTGCTCATGAAATAAGGTAGTAGTGGACCAGGTTAGAGCCATTTAATGCATTCCTCAGAGTTTGTCTACACAGCAAAGTTATTTCGAAATAACTTTACTAGCATCTACACAGCCAAACCGCTATTTCTAAATTAATTCAAAATAGCGAAGCGCTTATTTTGAATTCGGTAAACCTCATTCCACAAGGAATAATGCCAAAGTTGAAATAGCTATTTCAAAATAAGTGCTGTGTAGACACTTATTTCAAAATAGGGGGCCTCCAGCCTTCCCAGAATGCCCTGGTGGCCATTCCAGCCTCAACCAAGAACACTCCTCCCCCTCCCCCCCTCCCCGGAGCTCTTAAAGGGATTGAGTCTGGCTACAGTGCCTGTGCCAGCTCCAAGCCTGCCAGCCCAGAGCCAGCAGTGGCCACCAGGGCCCCTGACCCAGTGGCCCCAAAACATGAGCCAGCAAGCCACTGGCAGCCAGCCCTCCACCGCTCCCCAGGACGAGTCTGCCAACTCCCAGGAGCCTGCCAGGGTCCGGAGAAGGCGGGCGCTTTTCTGGTCCAGGGTGGAGATCATGGACGTTATTCAGGTGTGGGGGGGATGCCCCCAAAGTCCACGATCTCCGCACTAGACAGAGGAATGCGGCCGTCTATGGCAGGATAGCTGTCAGCCTGGCCACCAAAGACCACATGCAAACCCAGAAGCAGGTTTGCATGAAAATCAAGTTGGTCCAGTGAGACTCCCAACCCTGAGTCCTGAGCTTCCTTTCTCCCTTCTTCCCCTTGCTTCCTCCTTCAATCTCCCTCCTCCCAGGTTTCCCCCTCCCCTCTTCCACCCTCTCTCTTCTCCTTTCCCCAGTCTCACCAGAGTTTCATCCCTCCTCCCACCCCCAGTTTTGTTAAATAAAGAGCATTTGTGTTCATGAAAATACGTGTATTTCATTTGACATCAGGAAGGGGGGTTTGGGGGGGGTAAGTGGAAGGACATGAGGGAGGAATGAGGCACAAGCCCCTAGTGGGGCAGAGCAGGGAGGTTCTTAGTGCTCCTCAGGGCATCCAGGAGAAGCACCAGAGTGCTCAGGGGCAGATCTGGCTCCATGTTGCAGAATGCTGTGGTGTCCCGAGGGAGAGCAATCAGATCACGCAGAGACAAAATGCTTTGCTGTCCCTCATCAAGGTAGGCAAGCAAGCAGGGAATCCTGAGAACTGGCTGTCCGGGGGGGGGGGGGGTCCCTTTAAGCTCAGACCTCAAATAGCCACACAAAGTAACTTCTGATCTGATGCCCTACTGGACCTGGTTCCGGCTGGCCTTAAATGTGATTCAGCGTCCACTCAGTGTGGACGCACTATTTCGAAATAGCAAAAAGCTATTTCGAAATGCATTTTGTGTGTAGACGTGTTATTTCGAAAGAAGCTATTTCAAAATAACGCTGTAGTATAGACAAACCCAAAGATCCACACTCTTAGGATCCCTACCGTACTTGTGTCTCCCATACAGAAAAGTAGGAGGGTCAGGCAACTCTCATGGCATCATTCGCTGGCTTCCTCCTGAGACCATGCAAACTAGGGTGATTGGGGCTTTGTTCCAAGAGGAGGAGGAAGCAGTAACTAGGCACACTGATGGGGGAGGAATTCTAAGGGATTTGTGAAGGGTGTAGTCCCCGCCTACGGATTTTCACAGAGGTGGGGGATTCAGTCCAATGTGTAGGGGTACAACATTAGTTTGCTACTCTGTCCCATCTTCCTCAAACCTGGCCTGCAGCACCTTGACTTTTTCATTCTTGGGACTGTCCTGAGCAAAGATCTCACTGACACCAAAGTAATTGGTATGTTTGTGATATGGGTGGCAGCTTTATGGGCCCCAAACTGAGATAAATGTGTCTTTGCTAGTATCTAGAGCTGATGTAAAAACAAAGCCAGCCATCCAGTTTAGACTTGCTGTTCAGTTTGCGTGTGTTCATGCCTCTCTTTAGAACCTTATCCAATAAAACATTTAAGCATGTGCTTAAAGTTAAAGCATGCGCCTCCTTTATTTTGTAGTTAAGTTCATTGGTCTAAACAGCCTTTGGGTTGTTTGAATGTGTGGGGGTCTGTGGCTCTTTTTATGTATACCTGCATGCAAACAAAAGTATTTGCTGTGCTTTGCTATGTACCTCATTCATTCTTTCTTTCCGTTGTCACCGAGTCACAGCAGAAATGATACCAGGTGACCTAGCTAGCCATTTGCCCAATACAAATAATAAGCAGTGCGTAGTTAAAGTGGAAAAGTTAGCAAACAACCTGTAAGCTGAAAATGGTTCAGCCAAATTAGTTATGGAAAATGGGAGCAGTTCATGAGCAACTCTCAAAAAGAGAACATTACACTCTGATGGTTTTGCTCATGATGACTATTCCAACCATCTCTCCAAACAGAGTACTTAAGGACATAGAGCCTTACTAGCCTATCCCTCTAATTTATCCAACTTCCTCTGGAAATTTTGAGTTTATTGAGTTCTTAATAGGTTCCACACCAGTGTCTTTTTTTTTAATTTTAGCATAGATCGGTATTGGCAATTGATAGATTGTTTATTTGCATACTTCCAATCACTGCACTGCTGTGATCCTTCTGCCTGCCTGTTCTCCTTATCCTCCCCGCACCCACCCATGGCAAGTCAGGACATGAAAACTCTCTCAGTAAAAGTAGGATCTAAGGATTTCTGCCTCCATTTTGCAGCAGTAGGGATGGGACATTAGTCTCCAGAGCCCTGTTAGAACATCAGTGTACTAGCTTTCTTTACATGTTATCTTCATTTCTGCATTAGCCTCAAGACGATGGATGAAGTATGCAAAACATTGAAGTATTGTGTCTGACTTTGATTATTGGGGGCGTGTGGTGCCTGTACACATATAATAAGATTTGCAAGACTCGGCCCAACCCTGCAATTGTTTACACTAACTATTTCTTCCATAAATGATTGCATTGACATCAAGAGAGGACTACTCAACTGAAATGACTCATTTGTGTAAGTAAATGTAAGATAGTACAATTATAGGCAGCCTTGAGCAAAGTTTTGAATTGCCTTGAAAAATAGTCTGTGGTCTTTTTTAATGCCCCCACTTCCCTGGAAATGCATGTGTGGAAATTCTCATGTTGTACATTGTTTGTTTAAAGGCTTTTCTTATCTTTTTCTCCCATTTAAAAAAGGGAATTTAAAATCGATGTTAGTGCCACATTCCTTTGCTTTTCCACTACTTGATTTTAATTAAGGTTTCAAGAACGGGGAAGAAAATGCTGTAAGTGATGTGATTAGAGCTGCCTTATAGAGGCACAAGAGGTTAGAATAGTGATGAACTCCACCCTTCTGGTTCATGCCTCTGACAGCACTTCGAATGAGACAAGTACAGGTATTACTTAACTCACCTGGGAGGCTCAGACCAGAGAGCACGGTGCATACACACTCCCCCTAGGCCACTAAATTGTTTTCAACATTAAAATTAAAAACCCTGATAATTATGTTTCTCATTAGCCAAGCTCCAAACACACAATTATTTTCACAACGTGTCTTCCAGATGTCCACCCATCAGAGAACCCATGGGTAGATGAATGGGATAATTATAGCGGAGCAGCCAGTGGCCCGCCAATCCAGTATCTTTTCTCTGACAGCAACAGAAGAAAGCACAAAAATCCGATTATGTACAATGATGAATTAACCTTCCAGTAGTGGAAGTTTTTTTCTAACCCCAGTCATTTGAAGGTTAGTTTACAGACGTATTCTATGGCCTCTTTAGGCTGTGTCTGCCCTATGCTGTGTGAGATTTCTTGTGTAGCTGCTCTATGCCAAAGGGAAAGAGATCTCCTGTCAACATAATTAAACCATCCTCAATGAGCAGCAGTAGCTATGTCTGCAGCAGAGTATCCTAGCTGACATAGTGCTGTCTATCCTAGCGCTTCTGTCGGTGTAACTTTTTGTTGTTCGGAACAGTGGGGATTTTTTCACATCCCGAGTGACATAAGTCATAGCAACAAAAGTGCTAGTGCAGACATAGTCAGGGCTGTTCTTAGGATTTATGGGACCCCACTCAGTACTATAAACTGGTGCCCCTATGCCTGATGGCATCTGGGAGGACGTGACGATTTTTTAGAGATGTGATTTTATAATCTTCAGCAACACACTATTGAAATATTTTAAAGCAAACTTTAAACTGTGCTCCTGCAGATTAATACAGTAAATTCAGAAACTGAAAGTATATAGCTGCGGTTGGCAAATGTCTGCTAAATGACTTCATTACCACTAGAATGCGTCTTTCAGAGGTTTGATGATCTGCTAATAGTTTTGGCAGGCCTTTTCACTTTGAAGTTAACTAGCTCTATCCAGAGAAAGCTGAGACACAGAACAGGGATAGGAAGAGGTGGGTGGTTGGACACTAAGACCCCAAATTTTCAGGTGCCCTGTGCAACTGCATATTCTGTGTGTGGGTAAGAATGGCCCTGGACATAGCCTCGCCTTATTTTAGTGGGCATGTTCACCTGTTTTAATCCTTCTTTGGTTTCTGCATAAGTCGTAGCTTCAATGAGATCTTGTGGCAGAAAGAGCCACACGTTGACTAGTTATTTTACACAATACTTTTTTTTCCTTTTCTCAATACTAAATATATTGACTGGATTCCATGGCTCTGTTCTGAACTCCTGCTTCTGTTTTATGAGAAATGTAAACATGAGCACCTGATTTGCCTTCTTGATAGCTTTCATTGTATTATGTCACCCCTTATTCTCTCTCCTGTGTTCGAATCATTTGCAAGTCTCTCTGTGCCACTAGTGGCTTTTGCCACCCATGTCTGTACCCCTTCTGCTATGTTTTGGCTCATTTATTTTTTGATTAAGTAGTGAGAAATTAATCCAGCAAACCAAGAAGGGGCACACTATTGATTTAACGACTTTACAAACAGTACAGTATAGTAGGATCTTACTAACCTACATATTTTATAATTCATCCTAAAGGTGTTTCTCTCCTTTCTTCTTAGCATAAATGTCATGTCCCAAGGGGCTATAAACTAAACTACATCAGTATTATGAAATGCATTATATAGCACTGGCATATCTGTTATGGATTGTTTATACATTGAACTAATCTACATACGTTGAACCCAATACATTATGGGTATGTCTACACTAGCCCCCTAGTTCGAACTAGTTAGGCTAATGAGGGCAACCGAAATTGCAAATGAAGCGCAGGATTTAAATATCCCACGCTTCATTAACATGTTCCCAGGTGGTCGCCATTTTGGAAATTGACTAGCCAGGAATAACTGCCCTCGTCTACACGCGGCAGAGAAGGGCAATTCCAAAATAAACCCCTTACTTCGAATTACCAGTTAAACCTCATGGAATGAGTAAGGAGATTTTCACCTAGCCCTTTAGCACACTGATAATGCAAGTGGATCTTGTGATGTAAGCAAATTGTTTCAAGTCTTTAGTTCTACAAAGTATCCTGATTTATACAACCTCCGATTTTTACATCAGAGTTTTGAAACAAGGAACAGATGAAAATCTGTCAATGGCTTTCATTTTCAGATTCTTAGAATAGGCATAACAAATGGGAGGAGAAGCTGATGCAATTCAATGAAATGTCTTGAAAATGAAAAAAGTTATGCACAGATTTTTGTTTTCTGGGAACTTTTAAACTGTTTTCCCCTCCTGTCTCATATTCAAATTCCAAAGTGCTGTTTAAAATGGCTAATGATGAGTATAACATTTTGAAGTTCTTATCAAGTGCATCTTGAGGGTTTCAGTTGTTTCCAAAAGGAAGAGACAAAATGCCACACTCACTTTGTGTTCCAGGAACCTTTGATACATATCTTTGACAGCTCTCATTGGCCTGGAGGCCAAACGCTGCCATCCTAAACTGAAATAAACCTTCCACAGACTTCACAACAGACATATATTTGCCTGAGCAAGGATTCAGTCCCATTTCCAGGTGTTTTAATGTTCATAAAGAATGCAGGATTGGGCCGATCTGCAACAAAATTTATAGAACTATTAAAACCTTCTGTTCTCTTTTTTTCACTCTAAATGTATGCACTGCTGATGGCATTTTTTCTGCTTCTACAAGTTCTGACTCCCTGGTGAGGCACCTGGCTGGTCCCAAACCAGGGAATTTGCCGGACCAGGGGAAGTCAATGCTGGTTCTTTGACTGCCACTGGCTACCAGGCTCCACTGGCAGCAGAGGGGCCGGCATTGACGAAGCGGTACTGGAAGGGGGGCGCTCAGGGAACGAGGCAGTGTGGCTGGAGAGTCCTGTGGAGCTGCACTGTTGTCCCCCAGCCATGGGGCTCCACAGCCACCCTGCTTCTTCCCCCCAGGCATTCTCTGTCCCCACTTCTCCCCACTCCCGCCTCGGGTTTGCAGTGCACCAGAAGCTCTGGAAGGGTGGGGAGGAGTTGCTGAGTAGGGGCTGTTTTTTCCCAGTGAGTGCTCCAGCCCAGGAGCACCTATGGGGATGCCGGCCCACAGATGCTGCTGAACTATAGAAATCCAGACAATAGAGATCAAACTCGTATTCAGGATTCCTTCCATTTTTGTTAGGCTGTCACTACATGATAACCGAGGCTCCGATTCAGCAAAGTAATTAAACACATGCCTAATGTTAAGTATGTGAGTAGTAGTCCCATTGACTTTAATGAGATTGCTCCATGTGCTGAAAGTTAGGTGTGTACTCAGCTTACAGAATAAATTCACTGTCTTGGAACATATACATTGTTCTCCTTTGAACATTTACCATCTTAGATTCCCTAAATCTTGGTAGCATAAAAAGTGTATTGATGTAGAGACTGTATTAAAAGAACTCTAATGAATAAATAAGTAATTTTTCTTACTTCTAGAATGGTGGTAATGGAGTTGGGGTTACGATGTCTTTACCTAATGTTACAGTCAACATTTAATTTACGAGCTCTTAGTATGAATTACCTCAAGGCAATCAGACAAGGGAACCTATCATCTATCTCTGATTATTTCAATGTTTTGGACAAGCTTGTGCATGTTGTAACACCCTGAAGAATGTCAGTTTTCTTGTTTTTGAGGAGCTCAGGGCTTTTCCTTCGTTTTTGTTTTAATGCATATTTTTAAAAAATCCTCTCTTTAGACATAAGCTTATATATATGCTTACAAAATTCTGCAATGCAAAAGAACCAATCACTTTTTTAAAAGAGTGCTCTAAAAGGACCTACATCTAAAATGTTGGCTGCCACCACACAATGGCCTCCCAGGTCATGGCTCTGGGTAGTAAGAACATATCTGCAGTTCTGTATTGGTCTTATGCTGGTGGATCAGGCAGCACAAACTTTTTCTCTGGTGGTACGTTGGCCATGGGAGAACCATGTCCGATACATATTTTATTGTTTTTATTTTTGTTTTTAAGTGAGAGTCACATGGTGAGAAGTAGCATACCTCATGTAGAGGGGAATCTTGCTTCTTAGCATTCACTGTTCCTATCAAACCAAGCACTGCCACTGTTGGAGAGACACCATCAGCACCAAGAGCACATCCACAGTGGTTCATTAGAAAACCACTCTTTGCAAGCAAGGGAGGAAGTTCTAATAATGACTCCAACGCTTAAGGAATGTTGCCTATGCAAAGGTACTCTCGTCCCTTTCTGTGTGCAAGATGGAGGTTTTAAGGAACTACTGGCCTCAGCTGCTCTACTAGATGTCTTCAAGCCATTGTGTTCCCCTCTCACCTTCTGCCATCCTCAAAGGGTATGCTGCTTCTACTTCTCACCATGTAGCTCTCGCTTAAAAACAAAAATAAAAGCAATGAACCCTTTATCTGATTGATTGGGCTTAAGATGAAATTAACAAACTAGGACTTAGCATGTAATGAAATATAAACCGAGATAATTTTGGTCGGGTCTGTGGTCTGCTAAACCAAGATTTGCCCAGCCTCTAACAGTGACACCCTCCCCCCACCCCCCCGCATTGGATATGAGTAGAGAACATTGCTACTGCCGTTCTGGTGTACAGCATTACATATTAGACCAGCTTCACTGAGGTATAGATGACAAAATCAGGCTAAGCAATTACTCTTCTTGGAGAGTGAAATGCATGCTTGGTGGGCCCCATTTAAATGAACGCAGTTACAGGAGCGATGAATTTGGCCCATTAATTAAGATATACAGAAGTTTTATAGTAGTCCGAGGCGACATTTTCAGCTTTAATTATTGAATAGTTTTAGCTGGCTAAAGACGGTGACAAGAGAATATATTTTTTTAAATGAGCCCTTTCATTAAAATGCATATTGGGCTCTTTAGTCCAGTCGGGAACAGATGAAATATGGAGCTTGAAAGAGTGCTTTTTTTTTTAATTAATTGAACTGAAGTGCTGCTGAAGTTGCATGTTGGGAGATAGTGTTCAGGATACTGGATTGGAAATCATGATACAGTACATGGACTTGTTGCCAGCTGTTTCATTCGTTTGCTGAGTAATCTTAGGCAAATAACACAGCGGAGCACAGACTATCGAATAAGTTTTCTTGGACTGAATTGGAGACAACTTTTTATTTCAGAAGGTTGAAAAAGCTACCAGGAGGGAAGCTGTTCTAGATTTGATCCTAACAAATAGGGAGGAACTAGTTGACAATTTGAAAGTGGAAGGCACATGGAAAGTTATCATGAAATCATAGAGTTCACAATTCTAAGGAAGGATAAAAGGGAGACCAGCAAAATAGAGACAATGGATTTCAGGAAGGCAGATTTTGGTAAGCTCAGAGAGCTGATAGATTAGGTCCCATGGGAATCAAGACTGGGGGGAAAACCAGCTGAGGAGAGTTGGCAGTTTTTCAAAGAGACATTATTAAGGGCCCAAAAGCAAGCTATTCCGCTGTGTCAGTGTGACGACGCGTTGGGGTCCCCCGTCTCCTGCACCCCCAAATGGCATGAACAGACTCCCCCAGCCAGTAGAATGGAGGTAGTTTATTGTTTCTCCAGCATATAGCACAGCACAGATGTAATCTGGTTACAGGAACAGGGGCTAAGAGGCCTAAAAAAAGAACAAGTTAAAAATCACCTAGAAAAGTTAGATACCTGCAAGTCACCAGGGCCTGATGAAATGCATCCTAGAATACTCAAGGAGTTGATAGAGGAGGTATCTGAGCCTCTAGCTATCATCTTTGGAAAATCATGGGAGACAGGAGAGATTCCAGAAGACTGGAAAAGGGCAAATATAGTGCCCATTTATAAAAAGGGAAATTAGAACAACCCAGGAAACTACAGACCAGTTAGTTTAACTTCTGTGCCAAGGAAGATAAAGGAGCAAGTAAGTAAGGAAATCATCTGCAAACACTTGGAAGGTGGCAAGATGATAGGGAACAGCCAACATGGATTTGTAAAGAATAAATCATGTCAAACCAATCTGATAGCTTTCTTTGTTAGGATAACGAGTCTTGTGGATAAGGGAGAAGCGGTGGATGTGGTATACCTAGACTTAAGTAAGGCGTTTGATACGGTCTCGCATGATATTCTTATCAATAAACTAGGCAAATACCACTTAGATGCGGCTACTATAAGATGGGTGAATAACTGGCTGGATAACAGTACTCAGAGAGTAGTTATTAATGGTTCACGATCCTGCTGGAAAAGGACAAAAAGTGGGGTTCCGCAAGGGTCTGTTTTGGGACCGGCTCTGTACAGTATCTTCATCAAGTATTTAGATATTGGCATAGAAAGTACGCTTATTAAGTTTACAGATAATACCAAGCCAGGAGGGTTTGCGACTAATCTGGAGGATAGGGTTGTAATTCAAAATGATCTGGACAAATTGGAGAAATGGTCTGAGGTAAACAGGATGAAGTTTAATAAAGACAAATGCAAAGTGCTCCACTTAGGAAGGAACAATCAGTTTCACACATACAGAATGGGAAGCGACTGTCTAGCAAGGAGTACGGCAGAAAGGGATCTAGGGGTTATAGTGGACCACAAGCTGAATGTGAGTCAGCAGTGTGATGCTGTTGCAAAAAAAGCAAACAAGATTCTGGGATGCATCAACAGTTGTGTTGTGAGCAAGACACGAGAAGTCATCCTTCCGCTCTACTCTGTGCTAGTTAGGCCTCAGTTGGAGTATTGTGTCCAGTTCTGGGCACCAAATTTCAAGAAAGATGTGGAGAAATTGGAGAGGGTCCAGAGAAGAGCAACAAGAATGATTAAAGGTCTAGAGAATGTGACCTATGAAGGAAGGCTGAAAGAATTAGGTTTGTTTAGTTTAGAAAGAGAAGACTGAGGGGGAACATGATAGCAGTTTTCAGGTATGTAAAAGGATGTCTTAAGGAGGAGGGTGAAAATTTGTTCATCTTGGCCTCTGAGGATAGAACAAGAAGCAATGGGCTTAAACTTCAGCAAGGGGGGGTTAGGTTGGACATTAGGAAAAAGTTCCTAACTGTCAGGGTAGTCAAACACTGGAATAAATTGCCCAGGGAGGTTGTGGAATCTCCATCTGTGGAGATATTTAAGAGTAGGTTAGATAAATGTCTGTCAGGAATGGTCTAGACAGTATTTGGTCCTGCCATGAGGGCAGGGGACTGGACTCGATGACCTCTCAAGGTCCCTTCCAGTCCTAGTATTCTATGATTCTAATATTCTTAACTTCTCTGTGCTTCTGGTTCACCTTTTGTAAAACGGGGATGGAACAGTAATACTTAATTGCCCTAGCAGGCATTTTTAAAATGTACAATGGAAAAGTACTATAATTTTATATACAAGGCTAATATTTTATTTGATGTTTCAAAGATTTCATTAACTTTTTTTTAAAACTTTCAAATGTTTAAACCTGATCAGCCCATATAGGCATTTGTAACCTGTCCATTGTCATGGTACTGTCATCAGCTTTAGAAACTCATAAGTTTATGATAAAGGATATAAGAGAAGACTATAAAATCATGACTGGCATAGAAAAGTGAATAAAGAAGAATTATTTATTCTTTCTTATAGCATAAGACCTTGGGGTCACCAAATGATATTAACAGGTAGCAGGTTTAAAGCAAACCAAAGGAAGTACTACTTCACACAGCACACAGTCAACCCGTGGAACTCCTTGACAGAGGATGTTGTGAAAGTCAACACTATAACAAGATTCAAAATAAAAACCTAAATAAATTCATGGAAGATAGGTCCATCAATGGCTGTTGGTCAGGATGGGCATGGATGGTGCCCCTCCCCTTTGTTTGTCAGAATCTGGAAATGGAGAACAGGATGGATCACCTCTTCTGTTTATTCCTTCTAGGGCACCTGCATTGGCCACTGTCAGAAGACAGAATACTGGGCTAAATGGACCTTTGGTCTGACCCAGTATGGCCGTTCTTATGTTCAATGATTTTGTGGTTAAGGCACTAGGCTAGGTCCCAGGAGCTCAAAGTTTGGTTTAGGACCCTGCCTAAGACGACTTCTTTGAAGTTCTGTGTGCCTCAAATCCCCTTCTTCTCAATAACAATAGTATTTCCTTCCTTCCATGCTTTGTCTTCTTTTTCTGTCTAGACTATAAATTCTCCATATCAGGGACTCGTCTTTTTTTGTGTTCGGACGGTGCCTAGAACCATGGGGTGGTAATCTTGTCTGCTTGTCTACAATACAGTACTGTAATATCAATAGTAAGTAACAAGCAAACAGATAACTATCTCTCCTTGCTTCATGACATGCCATCAGGGTATTTATTATTATTTATTTATTACTTTTCTGGTCTGATTGAACATGTTTAGCCAAGTTCATGGGCATAATGGCAATAATATCATTGAAGATCCACAGGGGGTTAATTTGACTTTTTATCTGGCACTTGAGATGGGTGTTTCCCTTCAGGAGTGTTGACATAATTTTTTCTAGGAAAACTGAAGAATTGTCTAGAATTGACTGTTTTGTTTTTGTGTTTTTGAAGGCTTCTCCCTGCAGAGAAACACTTTTTATTAGACATCACTGCAACTGACAGGGGAAGCAGCTTCTTGGCTCAGTGGAAGTGTGGCATATTTTCTTGTTGTATGAGTAGTTTGACACTTGCCCTATTCAACTTTTTTTTTTGACAGTTTTTAACTAGCAACAGCCACACCTCAAAAATACACCCTTTCTCCCCCACATACAGTGCTGTATGTTAGATGTGTACTGAAAGATGCATAGATGACTGTAAACACCGCTCACGCTAAGCCAGCGTTTTTATCTGTGTGGGTGGGACTCTTGCAGCCTTTTGGAGTGTCATTGAAGTTCTCTTGCGTGAAGTCTTACTGATGTCAGGGTACATCTGTGCAAATCCAGTAACAGGCTCACGACCCTCCTTGATTTAACACAGCATTTCTCAGCCTGTGGCTTGTGGACTGCATATGGCCCAGTTAGCGCACAGACGTGGCCTGGGTGTGTATTAAAAGAATTCGAAAATTGCCGCTTCGCTCTGACAGCGAGTGGGTCTGGCTCAGGTGGAGATCGTGTCTGACAGTCTGTTGGAGTGCTCCTGACAGCCTGGTACAGGAAAGTGAAACTCTCAGGTTTGCAGGTTGGGGCTCTGTGCAATGAGGGAGTCAGGGATTCTGGGAACTAGGAGTTTGCGGGCATGTTGCAGCACCAGCAAGTTATAGGTGGAGCTCTGCTCCTTGCCTGGTGCTCAGGATCCAGCTGTCCAAACCCATATGGCGGTGTCCTGGCGCCAGCTGTCCAACCCTCCACGGTGTAGTCTGGGGTCTGGCTGCCAGGCTCTGAGCTTATGGGTCTGCTCCTGGACCACACTCTGGAGAGGTCACTAGGTGGGGGGCACTGGGGCAGAGGGAATTGTCAGAATTTTTTTCTGGGGGGGGGCAGGCGCTTGTAATTCTCAACCTGAGGTCCATGTAACACACTGTGGGCTGCACACAAAGCCCATAATGATAAATAGGTTGAGAACCACTGTTTTAAGATTGTTTCGTGTCTAATTTCTGCGGTAGGAACATAGGAATCCCATACCTCTGGTCCATCTAGTCTATCAGTGTCCCTGAAAGTGGCTAACACTTGGAAGAGAGGTATAAGAACCCACACAATTTTTCAAATGCGAAATAATCTCCCTCCCCTCCCACCCCCCGGCACCACACACGCACTGAAGTATCTTGAACTCTAATAGTTAGCAATCCTCTTATACCATGAATTACAAGTATTCTGATATTTAGGAAATTGATTTCTGTAAATTGTGTGTTGCCTCTAAATTATATTTTAATAGAGTTATGTGGCAAATTTGATAGTAAACAAAGGTCACTTCCAACTTTGGGGTGATGGGCTACGAGAAACGTACTAAAGATCAAAGGATTGTATTTTTTCTAAACCTTATCTTGTTCTGTAGCTTTTGAAAACAACCCTGTTGGTCTCTTTCCATTTTTGAAGTGGTGTCCAGTGTAAAATATAGTATGGATCCGTGCCAGGGAGTGGCTACAATCAGAGAAGATTAATTATGTGTGTGGGTGTGGAAAATTGCAGATGGTAACTTATTCATACAATAAAATTCTTTCCTATTAAGTAAACAGCACACGCGCTTAGAAAATTGTCAATTTAATAAATAAATAAATAGATAAAAGCAACCTCCCCAAGAGTTGCAATATCAAAAGTAAGTAGGGCTCACAGTGTAGAGTTAGCTATTTTCCCCCCCTATTCACGGAAATAACTTAGTGTTTCAATTTTCGTAATGAAAGATTTTACTTCTATGCCATTAAAACAAGTTTTTTTTTTTTTTTTTTAAATCATGTTCAATGTAAGGGCTGTGTGGAGATTGTAGACCATCTTTACAGAGATATCCAGGGGCAGGGCTTATCTAAGTTTGTTACCTTAGGTGTAAACCCTGGAGCTCAGTATGGCAAGTCCAGGCCACTGCTTGAGTCGGCCTCTTGCCCCCTTCCCCAGGGGTCGGGGCTTGCAACTGGTGTCTGGGGTAGGGAACCCAGCTACTCCTCCTCGTACCCTGCCCCACGGTTCCTGTTCTAAAGTTGTTCTGGTTTACTGACAAACTCTCTCTCTCCTTCCGTCCTTTCACTCTCCCCCTCACCTTCCAACTGTGGAGGCTTTTAAAGGCAAGCCAGCAGTGGAGTCAACTGGCCCCAATCTGCCTAAGCCAGCTCGCTACCAGCTGCTTCTTAATGTCCTGCCGCCCTCTACTTCTGTGTAGCAGGTCTTTTACCCTTTTTGGGCTGCCTTTCTCCCACTCTGCAGCAGCCCTATGGCCTGACTCTGCCACATCAGAAACCATGATGATATGCTCTTTATGGCTTGTCTACACAAACATTCATTTTGTGGCCTGCTAAAGTGTCCCACGCTTAGATATAACTGACAGAGGCAATTCCAGGCCCAAGAAAATCTGCCAGGAGACTAGTTTATGATGGCAGTGTGGTTGAGGGAGGCTAGTATTGTAGAAAATTGTGTGGCACTGGCTGGTAAAATAGCAGGTGGGCAAGATAGCTTTGGAATGTATCAACATTTTGCTCTTTTGATGCAGCTTCTGTCAGAGTTAGACCCAGAGTTAGAAGTAGAGGTGTGGGGGGAGCTCCCAGGTTTTGCACCTGACATCCTTGCTGCCGGCTTGCACCCTTGCCATCTAAAGTCCCTGCCACCGGCCCTGCACCCATGCTGTCTGGAGTCCCAGCCACTGGGCCTTCCACTGCCTGGGGGCTCAAGTGCTGGTCCCAGGTCATGCTGGGCTGCAGGTCACCCTCAGGCACAACTTGTGCTCAGCTGCTGGCCCCAAAGTGCTGGCTGCCAGCCTGGGGTCTCACCAAGCCACTGGCCCCTTGGTCCCGCTTGTTGGCCCTAGCTCCAGCAGGTGGAGAGGGGTGCAGGCAGGGTAAGCAGGGGGTGCAGCTCAGCATCCCCACTACAAAAACTGTCCCAGCACCACTGGTTATAACTTCTCCTCTTCACAGTGGAAGACTAATTAAGGCTGTTCTTAGCAGAATCACCTGTCTGAGGATTGCTATCCTTTGAGGTATGTGGAGCATGCTGGTGCAGAGAGTGGAAATGTGAACCTTCCTGAACAAGCATAGTGCCTGATCCACTGAAGTCTACAAACTCTCCATTTACTTCAGTGAAAATTGGACTCAGCCTTAATGAATATGGTCTCACGCATTGACTCCTTTGATACTGACATTGGGAAACATTAGTGGAGTGCCTCTGTTAGTCCAAACCAGATATACGGTGAAGTAAACCCCTCAAGAATTATGCTGTAACTGCTGTAATAATCCAATAATACCAACTCCAGTAATCCAATAATTTTATCCTTTGTGGGCTTACCTTTGAATGCACTCTAATGGGACCTAAGAGGAAAAATTGTTCTACATTTTCAAGAAAAACTATGCTACTAAGTGATTGAGGGATTTCAGACTTTTCCAGATGTAGGACGAACAGAACTGGTAAAACAAAAGTTCACAGTTTCCATCAAGATTTAGTTTTGTTGAGTGAGAAGTGATCTCTTAGGGCCAGACAAGTTCACTGCATCAGCGAGACTAGAAAGAAGCAAAGAGAAAAGAAGCATGGTAGAAACTCAAACCAACCCTTAAAATACATTTACTTGAAGGGTTGTGAAATCTCTGTAAAATGCAGCACTTCATCATGTTTTTATTTGCCAGCATATAACAGAGAAAATCATACCATGGTGAAAGAAAAAGACCTATTGGTCTGAAAGGTAAAGAGACCATTGCCTTGTATTATCTATTCAAATTTAATTAATCTTCATTACATTTTGTGTACCTGAACTGTAGTTTACAAACTGTGCATGTTAATGAGCTAGTTAGATGGCAGCTTGTGCCAGATTCTCGCATCTTAATCCAGAGCTGCTCATTTGATATAGTTTTGGTATGTCTAGACTACAAAGTTAATTCGAAATAACAGCTGTTATTTCGAATTAACTTTAATAGCGTCTATATGTGCAAACTGCTATTTCGAAATTAATTTGAAATAGCGGAGCACTTAATTCGAATTTAGTGCTGTGTAGACACTTAGTTTGAAATAGGGGGCCTTCAGCCCTTCCCAGGGAGCCCTGGTGGCCACTCTGGGCACAACCAGGAAAACTTACTCTTCTCTCCCCCACCCCCGGAGCCATTAAAGGGGTAGACTCTGGACACAGTACCTGTGCCAGCTCCAAGCCTGCCAGCCCAGAGCCAGCAGTGGCCACCAGGGCCCCTGAGCCAGTGGCCCCAAAACATGAACCAGCAAGCCACTGGCAGCCAGCCCGCCGCTGCTCCCCAGGAGCAGTCTGCCAGCTCACAGGAGCCTCACAGGGGCTGGAGAAGGTGGGCGCCTTCTTGGTCCAGGGTGGAGATCATGG
This sequence comes from Pelodiscus sinensis, assembly GCF_049634645.1. Taxonomy (NCBI): domain Eukaryota; kingdom Metazoa; phylum Chordata; order Testudines; family Trionychidae; genus Pelodiscus; species Pelodiscus sinensis. Next base: position 14,621,751 of record NC_134719.1, read on the forward strand.
ACCTTATTCAGGTTTGGGAGGGATGCCCCCAATGTCCATGATCTCCGCACTAGACAGAGGAATGCGGCCATCTATGGCAGGATAGCTGCCAGCTTGGCCACCAAAGGCCACATGCAAACCCAGGAGCTGGTTAGCATGAAAATCAAGTTGGTCCGGCGAGACCCCCAACCCTGGGCCCTGAGCTTCCCCTCCCCCTTCTTCCCCTTACTTCCCCCTTCCAGCTCCCTCCTCCCAGGTTTCCCCCTCTCCCACCTCCTTTTCCCAGTCTCCCCAGAGGTTCATCTCTCCCCCCCCCCCGTTTTGTTCAATAAACCCAGTTTCTATTTTTGAACATACATGTCTTTTATTTGACATCAGGAAGCGGGGCTAGGGAGGGGTAAGTGGAAGGACATGAGGGAGGAATGGGGCAAGAGCCCCCGGTGGGGAGAACCGGGGTGGCTCTGAGGGCTCCTCAGGGTGGAAGCTCTCCCACTGGGCCTCCTGGATCCTGACAGCCCCCCGATGGACCTCCCGGATGGCAGCCTGCAACAAGTGCAGCCGGGCTGATGGCAACGACCCCATGAGATGCACCGGCGTGCCCAGGGGCAGTTCTGGCTCCATGTGGCCGGGTACTGTGGTGTCCTGACAAAGACAGGACTGCTTTGCTGTCCCTCATTGAGGTAGACAAGCAAGCGGGGAACTCTGAGAACTGTCTGTCTGGGGTCGGGGTAGGGTCCCTTTAAGCATGGAGCTCAGTTAGACTCAGGCAGCAGCCCCACACATTAATTCCTAACCTGATGCCCTGCCAGCACTGGTTCCGGCCAGCCTTAACTTCGGTTCAGGGTCCGCTCAGTGTGGATGCGCTATTTCGAAATAGCAAAACGCTTTTTTGAAATAGGTTTTGTGTGTAGATGCATTAATTGGAATTAGCTTAATTCGAATTAACTTAATTTGAAATAGTTAACTCGAATTAATGCTGTAGTGTAGTCGTACCCTTTGAGACTTGTGGCCCAATCTTACTTCAGGGATCAAGGTCTTAATCACCATATGCAAATAGAAGGAAATCCAAGGGATACTCATATTTTTTGCCATCCAGAGTTTCTAAGGATTCTTATAGTCAGGGAGCAAACATTGATGTTGCTTTGCTATTAACTTTTTAAAAACCTAAACTTTAGGATGATTTTTTTTTATTCCGGCGGAGATAAATATAAAGGTTACACAGAGCTGTGGTAGAGAATTCCTGAAAATATTGGCTGTGCCAATACAGGCTACAGCAATTCCTATGCCGCCTTTCATTGGCTTCATTTAAAGCCTTAGAGCTGCAAAAGATTTGAACTAGGACCCCAGCATGCAATAGGAATGCACCTGCTATTTGTCCCAGTCTTCCCCACATGTCCTTTTTTTATTTGGTATATTTAAGGCATGACAAAAAAAAATATTTCAGGTTAAAGTCACATCTGTGGTAAGACAATGAGTTCAGACAAGCGGGGTTTTCTTTTTTTATGTCTTTTTTTTTTTTTTTGGCAAAGGGAACTAAATCTCCCTCCCTCAGATAACATGGTCTAAATATTCAAAATTTGGGGTTTAGACAGTTTAATATAGGAGTGGGGAACCTTTTTTTGCGTCGGGGGCCACGCATAAGTGAGAAGCAGAAAACAAAAACAAACCCTCACTGACGTGGCCCCTGACTAAGAAGCAACTCCCCCCATTTCCTTTGCATACCAGAGGCTAGGAGGGGCTGGATCCAGGCAAGATTGTGGTTGGGGTAGGGGGAGCTGCAACTGGCCCCTGGACCTTAGATTCCCTACCCCTGAATTAATGGATGGAACTGATGCTATTTGGAGAGCCTGCCATCTTTCAGTTTGTATAAATGCGATTAAAGAAATGGATTGGACCCAGACTTGTCTGGCCCTGTGGTTTAAAACTAATCTGCCTCAGAGATCTAAAGTAGCAACAGAATGACAACAGGTGCAGCTCTTCTTACATTGCTGTGAACTTAACCCACAGTTCTTTCTTTGATTCTCTTCACCAAACATCCCGCATGGGCAGCAGCTCATAAATTTTATAGCAGTGTGATACTGTTTCAAGGCTAAATGACTGAGTGCCAGATTTTCTCTCCTTCTGACAAAGAAATGTCACCTCAGGGTAAACCTACCCCCTTTTCCCACTCCCCACGAAGAGGATAATATGCAGTGTAGGCAAAGACATTGCTGTGTCAAGTGTAAACTATGTCTGTGTACGTAGCACTAATAATTTGGTTCCATTTCAGAGAGGTCATGAATTAACACGTATCATCATTGCCATTAAGAGGAACATATAACTATGTGTTCTCTTATTGCCTTCTGATAACCTGTACTGCCTTCTCTACCACCAACGCCCAGTACTTTTGACTACAAAGTATTGCTGGAGGGGATACATGTTCTGTATCTCTGTGTTCTGTCCAGGACATTTTTGTAAAAGCGAGTCAGTTTTATGACTGTATCAGAGCAGCAATGTTCTTGTTTCTGTAGAAAGCACTTAAGACTATGAGTTGGACTGTTTTTTGGGGGGAGAATACTAATAACTTTTACAGGTGACAGACCATGGAGAAGTTCAACTGAGCAGAGCCTCAGCCCTTGGTTTTTAGTTTGAATTAATCTATTTAATTTTCTAGTTTGCAAAATTAAGGGAAAACATGTTTTGATGTGGCAGTCACGCTTCACAGTCACAGGCTTTCAGAAGCTCGCACAGCTTGCTTTGTTCTTGAGCATTTGTGGCTTTAAAAATGCTTGCTTACAAACCACAGAAAGCTACTTTGTTCATCTGCACGCTACCTGTTTGGTACCTAACTGCAGTCTGCCGTAACTAGTATAGCAATTGAACGGTGGATGAAATCTTCACCAGGTGTATGTGAATGCAGCTACAGTTACCTCAGTGGAGGTACACCTATTCATATCCGCTTAGGGCTTGGCTCTATGTGTCTGTGTAGAACCTCTGCTTCAGAGTGTCTAAAGCACGGCTACTCAACTTTGGAAGCCCAGGGGGCCACAATGATACTCACAGCATATGCTGAGGGCCACAACTTAAGTGTGGCTGCATATACATGCAAATATATGCAAATAGCTTATTTCACACTGACAGGCATGAATATAAAGATTAAGGAAAGACTGTACAACACACAGGCCCCATTTAAGTCAGTTCTGCTGATATTAGTGAAATGCAATATTTATCCGATTTCCACCTATATGACAGCATGTTTAATGAGCGTCCAGGAATTTAGCTACTAAAACACACATCAACAGAAGACCATTATATTGACTACTTTTTTGTTTTGGCTCCCAGCCACGAGCCGCATGTAAACCCAAATTGCACTGCGGGCCGCAAACAAACGGGTCGCAGGCCGCATACGGGCCACGTGCTGAGTAGCCCTGGTCTAAAGGGTCATCCTTATCCTTATATAAATTGTTAAAATTGAGAGAGAATTCTGTTCATAGTTTTTTATTGCGACCTAGGGAGCAGTTGTGACATATTTACTCTGAAATTGTTGGCTACAGAATACATGTTTTGCACAGGTTTTAAGTTTCTCTTTGACTCCTTAGAACTGTGTTTCTCAAAGAGCTCTGTGGACCCACTATGAGAGAGCTGACTAGGCAGCTCCGGTTTGTTTACTTACCAGCTCTGCAACCATGGAGCCTCGCAGCTCCCATTGGCTACGGTTTCATGTTTGCAGCCAAGGGGAGTTGCAAGCCTGTGTGCCTGCGGAGCTGGTAAATAAACAAACGGGAGCGGCCCACTAGCTTTTGCAGACCACTTTGAGAAATGCTGCCTTAGAGCCATTGAACGAGATCCTTGTCCCATTAAAATCGGAGGCAAAACTTCCATTGGCTCATGGGATTTAAAGCTGACAGCTGATTTTCCATGCATGTTAGTTTTCTCTCAAACCCCAAACCATCTAGCGCTGGGGATGAACATGAAATACAGTAGAGGCCTGATCCTGCAAGTCATCTAGCTCAGGAATGCCACACATGGACGACTGATGGGTTCACGCCCTAGATCACTGTCCGTAGGAGGTTAGGCTTGGTGCCGTAGAGGTACCTTCAGGCACCACCCTTGTTTATAGGATAGGATGGGTCTGCATTACCCCACAAGCAGCACCAGGAAACAAACTTTGTATCCGTATCCAATCTGCAAACATGGTCTGTGGTTACAAAGTAGATATTCACAGATTTTCAGGATTGACTCTTGCCTCTTAAACTATTACATCTGGCATCTCAGTTGACCATAGCTACCATGGTAACATCCAGCAAGAGGGATTCTGAGATTGCCTTCACCCAAACTGTTTAAAGCTTTATGATTCGGTTAACTTGTTAACATTTACCTCGAGATGAATTGGTAACAAATAAAGACTGAGATGCACTTTACACTCTGGAGAACTTTGATTCTCAGCTGCATGTAGACCTTCCCAGCCTTGAGCTTTCCCCTATAAGTAAGCACTTCAGGATGTGCACTGCCATTGTGGCCCTTTGATGCCAGCACAATGCAGGTTGAGAAACTGCTTTGATGCTCTACCTAAAATTAGAGACTAGTCTTCGTGAGAAAAGCAAAACAGTACAATATTTAAGCATGTCGTCTGGTTTCCTGAGAAGAAAGGTTACTTTATCATTTGAAACCTGTATGTTTAGTTACTTAAAATGGTAAATTGCTTTGCACTGTCTTAGAAATGCATCATATAAATATTGTATTCTATCCTTAGCTTACATGTCATAAAGTACACATAAAGATTCAGTAGGAAATGCATTGGGTTCCTAGAGAGTTCAAAGCCTTATTACTTAGCTCCTATATAGCCCTCTAATCCCCGTTATGCTAGGTGCTGTGCAAAATGACAGTCCCTGCATCATAGAGCTTCCAATCTAAGTACAATACTAATAGACAGTAGATGGATACAGACAGACATAGATGAAGCAATGCAGATCAACAATGAAACAAAATTGGTCAGCATGATAGGCAGTGATCCCAGGACATTAGCAACAGCATATAGATCTCAAAGCATTTGTCAAAGTAGCACTTAAATAAAGAGATGTCATAATAATTAATAGCACAGAGAACTAGTTAAATCCTTAGTCATTTGCAATGATTGCGTGCTATGATTTGGTAATTACCATATTTGAGAAAGTCCTGCAATATTTGTTATTTGTTTACTTTCTATGTAAAATCTTCCTAAGATGGTGCGTAAGCAGGATCTGAAGGAATTCTCCCTGACAGTTAGCTGGAAGTGGGGAGAGACCCTGGGTTTCTCTGGTTGCCAAATTAATGCCAAATGACCTTCCTAGTTTTTAATAAAAGTTTCTTTTCTAGAGTCTATGCTTGTGAATTGGGAAGTACTGTCTCTCAGTGGCACTAAGGGGAGGGGTGTGAATTTCCAGGTTACTGGGTGGAGGTTCAAACCAGTTCTATGTTGGATGGGTGAAGAGGAACTCCAAGATACTGAACCCAGCCCTGGCTGCTGTTGGCACAAGGTTTAAAAGTGAGTCTTTTACTTAATTGGAAGGATCAGGCTAATTTTGGAGGAAAATATTTGGCTTTATTCATTATGCGCCTATGCAGAGAATTTTGTTTGTTTATACCATTTCTGACAACTAGTGTCAAGGAGGCTAACTCAACTTTGTCTTTTAAACCCGTGGAAATTGGAGTTCCTTATACCAAGAGTGTCATAGCTGTAGTTACATGTCATATACTTTCTGTTTTGGGGCATGTGTGTTTTCGTATCAAGGTGAATGGTAAAAGAGGGCAGATGCACAACTCACATGTACAGGCAGAATCTCGTTTGAACTAGCTTGTGTGGCAAGTAGTTTGAGGAAAGCTGGAGAACTCTAATCCCAAAGTGATCGGTGTCTCTCAATGTTTATGAGTATGTAATTAGTCATTCCAATTTCATTTTCTCCAGATGGCTAAAACACTTCATGTCATTTGTTGCAAACTATTGTACAAAAATAGAATGGAAACCATACATATGGGAAATGTCACTAAAACTAGAGTGATGTACCATTTTTTTACAGATCTGTTTTGTAAATAAGCATCATCGAGTCACTCAATTATAAAAACGTTATGGGAATGCTAAATAAATGGAATAAAATGTAACGTGATATTCTTCAGATGTGCTTTGGCTCTCTGCATAAGAAACCATACAAGGTCTGAGTAATAGGGACGTAAGGGAGTAGTCAGCTGGTTAACTATCTCATAAGCCTATGCTTATCGGGTAGTCGAGTCGACTACTATCTTCCCCCGCCCTTGCTGCCTCTGTGTCAGAGGCAGCAAGGGGGAGGAGCAGGAGCAAGAAGAGGCAGGGGGAATGGAGAAAAGGGTAGGCAGAGCTGCAGCAGTCCTGGAGCTGACGCAAGCTGGGACTGTTCAGTCCTGGCTCGTGCCACCCCCGGGAGCTAACCCCGCTGTAGTACTGCAGTTTAAACCCGGCTCCTACTACATTTAAACTGGAAAGCCGCAGCAGAGGTAGCAAGCACCCCTCTCCCACCCCTTATCAACTAATTGAGTAGTCGATAGAAATTCCATCTACTACTCCATTAGCTAATTAATCGCAACTTAACATCCCTACTGAGTAGGTTGTACTGTAGTTTTTCAGCAAAAGAGGGAAAATAACTTTGGCATTTATTTGCCTTAATCATTTATATTATAGCACATCTAAAAAACCAAGAATTTGATTTGTGTTTGGGAATGAGTAAAAAGTTGCCTCAATATTTGTTTCTTCAAATGTTTTTGAGAAAAAAAGGAAAACTCTCAGTTCCATTCCATTTGGGCCTATTACAATGCAGAATCTTATTAAATAGCCAGAGATTATTCTTAAATCCCACTTTGAAATGACTACACTTATTTTAGGAACTAAGCATGGTGGTAGGATCAGTTCAGATAGATTAAATCCATATCCATATCGGATGGACAGATAGACAGACAGATACACATTTCTAAAATATGTAGTAAGATTATATATAGTTTTAACTCCCCTTGCTAGAATGATAGGAACTTTTTGGGAGGAAGGAGTTGAAGAGAGAGGTTTGGGGGACGTTTATAACTTTTTTTTTTGTTTGTTTGCAAGGAGATACAGCAAAACATGCCATGATAAGTTGTATAAAATAGGAAAGGAGCACTTGTATTTTTTAACATTTCTTTAAATAATAGCATCACAATAAAAGTAATATTTCAACAGCAAATCTAAGCTAAAACACATGTATTCATAATTCATAAAATAAAATCTAAACAAAATATAATTCCCAAGTATGCATCTCTTGAAACTAATCACAGTGAACATGTAACATTTCATGAGACTTGGCACAACCCACTGGCACATAGCACTGCAATGGCACCTTCAGATCTACAGGTGGTTGACTTTTTCAATAGCACTTAGAATTATTAATGCCGTTTGGGTTAGCTGACTTTACAGAGCATAATAAAATATTATCTCGTAAAATGCCTTAATTTTCAGAAAGACAGCAGTCTGTTTGTTGCATGGCATCTTGTTGTGCTTAGTTATTCATGTTTTCTTGCTAGAAGGAAAGTTAGGGGAGGGGGAAAATCTATTTTACAGTAGATTATTAATTCTTCTTTATACCTATACTGTGTCCTTGTGACTGTGCCAACACACTGTCTCAAATAGTTTTCTCATCAATGTTAATTGAAACAGTAACTTAACATTGCACTGGATTGCATCACAGTGTATGTTATTTCAATATGTCACGAAACTGGCATCAAGGGTACGTCTAGACTACATGCCTCTGGCGACAGAGGCATGTAGATTAGGCTACCCGACAGAGGAAAATGAAGCGGCGATTTAAATAATCGCCGCTTCATTTAAATTTACATGGCTGCCGCGTTGAGCCGACAAACAGCTGATCAGCTGTTTGTCGGCTCAGCGCGATAGTCTGGACGCTCCCCTGCCGACATCAAAGGGAGTTGTCGACAACCCAGGTATGCCTGGGATGAGGCATACCTGGGTTGTCGACAACTCCCTTTGATGTCGGCAGGGGAGCGTCCAGACTATCGCGCTGAGCCGACAAACAGCTGATCAGCTGTTTGTCGGCTCAACGCGGCAGCCATGTAAATTTAAATGAAGCGGCGATTATTTAAATCGCCGCTTCATTTTCCTCTGTCGGGTAGCCTAATCTACATGCCTCTGTCGCCAGAGGCATGTAGTCTAGACGTACCCTAAGTTCTGATGAAATAGAATCAGTGGCACTGACACTTGAATACACACTATACAGAAGTGTTCCTAGTTGAGTCGGTCACTCAGTGGTCACTTTTGAAAATTTTGGCCCAAGCACTCTGTAGCCAGTCAGCTATCATGTTCCTCCCTGAAAACTTCCTAAGTTTCATGAACTAGTGTAAAAAGTATCCTGACTCTGGATTTATGTCTTTTCTCCTTAGGTCTCTCTGTCCATTGGTGTGCAAATGGACATATTCCCCAGACAAGGGCTGGGATGAGAGTTTCTGGAAGGTGATTGGTTTAGAAGATTTGGTGGCATATAAGTATGAAAAAATAGGTAAATGAAGTTATTTAAAAAAAATTAAATCCGTATGTTGTATTACTATTTAAGTATCAGTCCTTACTGAATCTGGAGAAAAATCTATACGATTGGATTCTCCCTTGAGCGGTATCTCTCCCAAGTATTGGCTGTACCTGTGGATGCCTTGAAATGTGGTGGAAGAAACCTTTTGATACAGAATTATTAACATTGCTAGAAGAATCACTGTGGAAAAGCTATTCTTAAAAACATGGGATCATCATGGACAGTCAGTCAGCCTTGTTGAATGGTTTGGTATCATTTACTGGTGTACCTGAATAGATTGTTGGGGAGCTGAGGAGAAGCACAGACACAGAAATTGGTAACTCCTGTAAACTCTAGCACTGATATCAACTTCTTTGTGGCTTTAGCAAAATCATTTAGGTCAAAAAGTTCAGATGTGTCCACTAATTTTTAAGTGTGGCAGAGTTTCTTATTCTCATCTTGACACACAAGTTGTCAGGACTTGGTTTTCTTCAAATGTGGTCATTCCTAACATCTCCCATCCACTTCACCTAGAGTTGTGGGTTAGCTGCACTCCTGAAAATCAGACCCAAATGGTTTCAAAATGGCCGCCCCAAAATTGAGCGATTTTTACAGCAGACACAGATGAAAACGAGAACCTAAGCACTTGAATTTTTTCAGTACATTTCTGACACTGGGACACCAGCGATTGGGCGATGAAGATAACGATAGTGGCTTTAGCAACTGTTATCATACTTGTGACATGCACCTACCATGTTGATGACAGATTTTGAGAGAACTTTTTTTGCTTTGTTAGGGTGTGTCTAAACTACACCCTTCTGCTGACAGAGGGATGTAGATTAGGCACATCGCTATTGCAAATGAAGCGGGGATTTAAATATCCTGTGCTTCATTTGAATAGAAATGACCGCCATTTTTTGCCGCCGCAGCACTTTGCCCGCAAAAAGCGTCAGTCTAGATGGGGATTGGTTGACAAGGAAAGCCTTTTCCGACTGATCCCTTATGCCCCACTTCATTTGCAATAGCGATGCGCCTAGTCTATATCCCTCTGTCGGCAGAGGGGTGTAGTTTAGACACACCCATAGTGTCTTCAAAGGGGCTGTTTTACTTATTTAGGGCCAAAATTTAATTTGAATGTTAACCATGTAACAATACCTACAGCAAATATTCATTAAAAATCCATAATGTTAATTTACCAGAAAATTTCCAAAGTAACTTTATTAGACTTTCTCTGTTAAGTTAATGGATTTTTAATGGATGTCCTAAGCAGACATGTCATTAACAAGAATATTATGGTACATGAATTAAAATGTGTACATTCATCAAAGTTAATCATCTGAAATTTCCTCTAGATTTTTTTAAACATCTGGCACTTTGAACAAGTTTCTACAACAGTTTCAGTGTAGTAACATGAAATAGAAATAATTTAGGAATGATTTGATATCATCAATTCAATATATAAATCTTTCCAATAGTCAGAAATGGATGCTTTAAGTAATTTTCAGGCCTCTTTGAAAACCTCCCCTGTATGGCTTTCAACATCTAGACTACTCATTAAAACATTTATATTCTGGTATAAACCCTGTTAACAGATTTGAGCATTTAGTATTTTGCAATTTTTAGCATAAATACAATTCCTATAACTCCAACCAGATGTAGCTTTTAGCAGATCATTACTAAGCTAAAAGAACACATGATGTAAATAAATGTTTGACCAGAAAATTGAACACCTCAGCAGCTGATGGTCTCCGGGAAGAATATTTTTTAAATAAATTATTTATGACGTGTAAGCTAAGGATTGAATACAATATTTATATGGTGCATTTCAAGGACAGTGTAAAGCAATTTACCATTTTAAGTAACTAAACATACAAGTTTCAGTTGATGAAGTAACTTTCAATAAAAAGGAAGGTTTGTAATGATGGAAACCACATAAAACTGAGCAGTAGTAGTACCAGAACTTAGGTTAAATTCTTAAATTTTCAATTAAATAATGTATACATGTCTCTTTTCTTTAAACCAGGTTGTTCACAGATGCACTAGATAGGGAATTGGAATCTGTTTTCTTAAAAAGAGTAGCACATCACTCTCCAAATGGTCCCCTTGGTTTCAGGAGGATGGCTGCCGGAGTCATGTGCTACTCCGTGGGAAGCAGACACACAAAATCTGGCCCAGATCATTTATAAGAAACTGTGGAATGGAAATCAATGCTTGTACCTACCACATATCAGGTGCAAATGTAAGAGTTCTTTTGTGCCAAATTCTTACCCTGTTGTTCATGTTGCATAGTGTTTGACTTCTTATGCAGTTACCTCGATTTTAGTGGGGGTATCCAAAGAGTAAAATGCTATTTAGCTTGATTAATAGTATCAGAACCCTACCTGAAGTGATCAGGAAGGCATGGCCACTCCCACAAGGTTTATCTAAATTATCTTTTAAACAAACAAGCAAGCAAACAAAAACTGTTGACCTTATTGAATTTAGCCCCATGTTAAAATCTAAGGGCTAGATACTGGCTTTCCCCATGAGTGCATGAAGGGAGGAAGTGGGATTCAGGAGCCCTCTGTGTTAAAAGAAACATGGAGGAAGGAATCCACCGCTCCTCTGCAACTGAAGGAAATTAATCGTATGGTCTGTGCTCATTAGATCTTAATGGATGGTTTCAGCTCAGTGCTTCAGGGCAGGTCACTGACAGTGTGGAAGGTGCAGGAGTCAGGGCAGGGCCTTGGGGATATGGGGGGCAGGGCAGGAAGCTGAGGGGGTTGAGGGGTGAGAATGAGGGTTGGGGGGTGAGGAGGGACTCAGGGCTGGGAGTCCCATCCAGCAGAGCTCCCACTCCAGCCAGAAGGGACCTTCTCTTTCCCCCACAGCCGCACCACTGGCAGGGGCTTTCTCTCCCCCTGTGCCCCTGGCTGGCAAGGGCCTTCTATCTCCCCCTGCCAGCTGACAGGGGCTTTCTCTTTCCGAGGCTGAGAGTGTGGCTCCTGTTGTCAGAATAGCAGTGGAAGCCTAATATTGAGGAATCTGCAATTTCCGCAGTATCACAAGTTAAGCAAGGCCTTACTTGTATGTATATAATAAAAGTTTCGCTTCACCCAAACAGGGGTGCAGAGAATAGGTCAAAGTATGCGTGCAAATTCAGGAGCTCTGGAGTTTGTCAACCAAGCTAGAAAGCAATAAGGATGGGACACGGTCAAATTCTAATTCAATCAATCAATCAATCGAATGCCTCTGCTCGAATTTCACATTTGCCCCAGAGCACAATTTAGCCAACATACCTCTGTTCAAGGTTTGTTTATCCCAAATTCTTATGTGAACTTATTTTAGTGCCTGTACTTTCCCACTGACAGGGAGATACTGGCACTTTACTGAGATACCTTTAATGCAGTGTGCTCAAAGTCTTAGCAACACTAAACTGTAATAATCATTTTGTTGTCAAAGAAAGAAAAAAAAATCAGAAGAAAATTAGCTGAGCCTTTTTTATTGTTTACAGAAGCATATATTTGTTACTGAAGCTGGAATAGGCAAACACAACATGTATTTCTAGTCTTTGATGAGAACAATATTACATCCTTTGAGAGGAAACTGTAGCTGGATAGTTATGATAGGAATATAAAATAAGGTTTTAGGAATATAAAACAGGGGTTTTATAAAGTGCCCTTAAGTTTCAGGACCTTAAAAAGAATTGGGAGAAATTACAAGAGAATAGTTACTGTATGTTCTGAAGTAGTGCATATTCTACAATGTGTTTTGAAAGGGCAAGGCATTTAATGTATCCACAGTGTTGTTTGTGGTTTCATGTAATACACTCTTTTTAGTTTCACTCTAGATTGACGTGACCTTGTTGATAAGGGACCCTCTTCTGTTGGCCTTTACGATCTCCCCTGAACTGTTCACACATCAAATGGTGGTTTCTGCTGTGAAAGTACCAGCCTTCTGACCTTTTACATTACACAGAGCGGTTGACTTTGCAGGGAATCCACACAGTAGGCTGCTGGGGTCCTTTCTGCATGTCTAGAATTTGCTGATCATATTCTTGAAGGTATAGATTCATGCTTAGAGTTGCTGCAAACTTTATTGACCCCATTAATGTAACCACTGCGAACAAAGAGTAGAAGCAAGCTTGCATTGAAAACCCCCGCAGGCAGTAACACTTAGCTGCTGTGGTGAGATTGCATGATGAGCATGTTTTTGCGGCATTATAAAACCTAGAAAGCCATCAGCAATTCTATGAAAAGGACTGTAATACGTGAACATTTAGATATTGAATTGTACAGTCTGTTGGGGGTGAGGGGTGGGCCTGATAAATTTTCACCACCATCTCCTACTTCAGGGGCTACTTAAGGGACTAAATAATTTTATATTGTAATAATTTATGTCTAACCTCCTCCCCCCACCTTTTATCCCTAGAAGATGGTGTATTTATCTCAGAGTTTTGGTACTGTAGGACAGTGTTTCTCCACCAGTGGTACGAGTACCCGTAGGGGTACTTGAGAGTAGTTGGGGGAGTATGTCAACACAACTGAAATTTGGAGAAAACTGAATTTCTGTTTTAAGTTTGACAGCGTTTTATTATTTTTGTATTTTTTACTCCCAAAAATTTCATTTCCCTCCTGGCTATGATTAAGTTGTTTAAATGAATGTGTTGCAATGGTAGAAAAAAAATTGTGTGTCTGAACACTGTAGGTACAGTGGATACTTATAATTTTTTTAAAGGGGTACTTTATAAAAAAAAAGGTGGAGAAACACTGCTGTATGTCTGCTGGTGTAATAACACATGTGTTTTGATGTTGACATTGCAGTTATACTTCATAAATAGACATTTATTGTCTTTTCATCTGTGATGGAGCTGCATGCTAATTTTACTATATTTATATTCAAACCAAACTTAATACTCTGAGACACAGTCCTTATGCCTGCTGAAAGATTATAAAATCCTATTTACCAATATGTTCAGAACCAGCTCTAAATAGGAACTTGTGGTCAGATATTCAAAGGTGCATAGGCACCTTGAGGCTATGTCTAGACTGCAGGCTTCTTTCGAAAGAAAAATCCGCTTTTTCGAAAGAGAGCACCCAGCGAGTCTGGATGCTCTCTTTCGAAGACGGCCTCTTTACATTGAAGAACGCCTTCCTTCGAAAGAGGAACTTTCAAAGGAAGGCGTTCTTCCTCGTGAAACGAGGTTTACCGCCATCGAAAGAAAAGCCGCGTTCTTTCGAAATAATTTCGAAAGAACGCGGCTTGAGTCTGGATGCAGGGGAAGTTTTTTCGGGAAAAGGCTACTTTTCCCGAAAAAACCCCTGAGTCTGGACACGGCCAAAGATTCACATTAGCACCTTGTGAGATTTTCAAGCAGGTTAGGCTCCGAAGTCTGATTTCAGTGTTAAGTGTCTAACCTGCTCAGAGCTCTTTGAAAAATCTAATAGGTGCTTAAGTGCCTTGGAAAATCTGGACTTTGCACAAATCACGGAACTGCCTTTCAGCCCAACTACAGAATAACATGAAGGGCAGGACTTTACTGAAAACTGATTTTCCAAGAAAGCTAACTTCACATCACTGGGGAAGACGAGTGGATAGAGAGGGATAACAGTAGCTGCTGGAATCAAGGGATACTGAGCCATGACACGTACAGAATCATTTATAAAAATGATTGTTGCATAATGCCAATGTCATCATCTAGGCAGGATATTATGAAAGGAATAAGGTTTTAGGATTAAAACATAAGACTGGGGAATCTGGAGATTTTAGCTTTATTCTTGAATTTATTCTTGATTTTACCCCCAGCTTTATATGGACAAGTTACTTAACTTCTTCTCTCCACCTCTGTTTCCTCATCTCTAAATAGAATAGTCCTACTTCTACAAAGGGTTCATCCTGGATTTCTCCAGTCGAGACTGAGACTGGCAGAATTCATTCATCTTAGATTTTTGACCCTATAGAGTATAGTATGAGCCAGAATACTGGCCCTTATGCTTTCCTGTATGTAAATGCCATCCTCCAAGTGCTCCACCCAGTGCCTTCTTGGCTGTGGTCAGCAAAGGAACGCTGTACACGGTTACACTTTCACTCCCCCAGTAACCATCTGTTCGTATTTGTTCACCGTTGCCTGTATTTTCTTAGATGCTTTTGTTTACATGCTTTTGTTTAAAAAGGTAGCCCTTTGGATTTTCAGTTTGCTTGTGGACACGTAGGAAGTAGTACACAGCTAACATCAGTACCAGCAGTGGTACCGTAACAAAAGAACCATAAATACGGAAAAGACTGATACTACCGAGGAAAAAATGGAGAACCACATGCTTCCTTGAATTTTTTCCCCCTCTCCCCAAAAGGGCAAGGACACTATCAGTTTGTATTTGCAGAGTCTTCTGTTCAGTCTTAGGTCTGGGGGAGAAGTAGTTCTGTTCTTACCTCCCATCCTCAAAGAGAGAAGGTGTTCAGCCTATCGGACCTTCCCTCCTCGGGCTAGTATTCAGTAGAGGACAGGGGCCATCTGTGCAAAGCCACTCTGTCTTCTCACTGCTTCCTGCTCACATCCTCACCCTGAGCCACCTCCTATTCCATAGGGGCTTTCTTTAGGAGTTGAGCTCTCCTAGCTCCTTTGCTGGCAGGCGACCTGACTTTCTTTTCCTCCGGAAAAGAAGTTTCCATTCTGAGCTGGGTGAATTGAACCATTTTATAATTGATGCTCCAGAGAGTTGCCATTCCATTGGCCCTGCCCCTTTCCACCCTTTTGAAGGCTACGAAGGCCAAACAGCACAGAACATACTGAGGACTGGTTTACGCTTCATGGGAAGGTCAAAGTAAAAGATACATTTCCAGCTAAGTAAACGATGTAGCTGGAGTCCACGTATCTGAAATCCCCGTCCGCACAGCAGGAGGAGCAGAAGTACCAGTGCCGACAGGTGCACTCTTTGAGTTTGATCTATATTACACCCACTAAAGGGAATCCCCAGAAGATCGACTGTGGCAAGGTTGATCTTCCATGTAATGTAGCCATGCCCTGAGGGTCTTCCTTGAAGGCCGAGAGAAGAGGAGCACATTCCTTTGTTCCAAGCATGTCTGATACCAAGCTCCTGGATTCAGCCATCTGCATACAGAACCAAAAAAAGAGAGCCTTAAATACAGAGCTTTTGCAAATGACAAAGAACAGAGAGTAAAAAAACGTTTTCTCAAAATAGATGGTCCTATTTACATTTCCCCCAATTAAGGTGTAATTAGCTGCAATTTCAAAAATATGTTAAAGGCTTGACTCACAGGATACTCAAGTCTTTTTACTGTCAAAATCCACTGAATTTACAAGTGAGTAGAGCTCCAAAAATGTCAACGTTTCTTTGGCTTCCTGCCGTTTCAGTCCATCCCTCTAGGAGTTGTAACAACTAGAAAGGGGATGAAGTTGGCACTATATAAAGGGGTACTTTCTGGTGACTCTTCCCTGAAAGCCTCAGGCACCTCTTTGTAGTCTGTGAGTCAGCAGGAACAAGTTGAGGAGAGAATTCTTCAGAGAAGACAGTGAGGGCTGATATCTCCTGGTAGGTGCTGTCATGCTGATGAATACACTGGAAGCAGAGAAGGAAGATTTAACTTAGTGTCGTGCTCTCATGAGCCTGAATCAACAGAAAATAGGGAAGCTCTGCCTAGCTGTTTGGAACTAGGCTGAACAGACTTTCCCTTGGAGTCCAAGCAAACAACTTAATTCATAAGAACATATGCTGTATTTAAACCGCTGTCTTGGAATTGCTTGTCTATAGATGGTGTCTTCATTTTTTATTTTTTGGAAGTATTTGTTCCTTCTGTATCTGACAGGCATGATTACTTTCTTTCTTTTCTCATGCAGTCACTTTAAGTGGTGTTTTTGCTCATATCATGCCAACTTAAACTTTCTCTTCCTGTTCAAAATGAAATCCAGGAGCTTTCTATACTTCTCATTTTCATATTTAGTAGACAGTGAAAGTTTAAATCAACGCTCTTAGCAAAACCTTGCTTAAAGCAGTTACTGCAGTAGTATTTTAACGTCGAACGATGTATGGAAGGTATAGAACGTGAGAGAATAGCGGGGAGAGTGTTTCTGGGGAAAGACTTCTCTTTGAGGAGAATAAGGTAATTGAGTGGAGTAGTTTATCTCTTGTTGCAATCTTAGTCCTTCCTGTTTCAACCCCTTTCTGTGGTGGTGGTCCGCTTTTATTGTCATGTCAGAAATCAGCCCCGATCCCGCACTTGCTGCTCCCATCTAGAGTCCTTATGAATTCAGTGGGACTCCATGTGGATGCAGCATCAGCTTATCTGTTATCAGGTATTTTCATAGGGCCTCAATTTGTTGGATGCCATTTGAGACAGGAATGTTTGCTGTTAGAAATGTGCCATATACCTCATATATGTGCTGTGAAATAAATATCAGGTGTCTCAAACTCCCAGCCTGCGGGCCAGTCCTGGCTAGAGTGTTTGTACCATCCATCCAGGGACTTCCAGCAGGCTGGGGTGGGGGGGGGGAGTGTATCAGTTACCTGCCCCAAAGCCCTGTCCCTTCCCACCATCACCCCACTCTCCCCCCCCCCCCCGTCCCCCAGCACTCAATCCCTGATCAACAGGGGGGGCCTGATGCTACATGATGGCATTGGTTGTGTCTCCCCTCCCCGCATTCTTGGAACCACATAGAAAGCTGATCGCACTGGAGTGAGGCACCGTGTAGGAGGCGCGACCACTTCCTCTGTGTGGTGCCAGGATCACCCTCCTCTCAGAGGGGTAGCCATGTTAGTGTGTACAGGCAGTCCCCGAGTTATGCGGATCCGACTCATGTCGGATCCGTACTTACGAACGGGGCTTTTCTCGCCCCAGAGGACGCGGGCGGCAGGACCGCCCAGACGCGCTGAGGTCCCGCCGCCCGCGTCCTCCGGGGCGGGAGAAGCTGTTCCATGTCTCCCTGGTCTGCTGGGGGGAGCCCCCCCAGCAGACCAGGGAGACGCGGAGCAAAGCCGCGGAGGACCCGGGCGGGACCATGGCGCGTCTGGGCGGTCCCGCCGCCCGCGTCCTCCGCAGCTTTGCTCCACGTCCCCCAGGTCTGCTGGGGGCCCCCCCCCAGCAGACCAAGGAGACGGGGAGCAAAGCCGCGGAGGACCCGGGCGGCGGCATCGCGGCACATCTCGGTCCCGCCGCCCACGTCTCCATGGTCTGCTGGGGGGGGGGGCACAGCTAAACCCCCCCCCCCCTCCCCCAGCAGACCAGGCTTTTCTCGCGGACGCCTGTGGTAGAGCAGCTGGGGTGCTGCTGGGTTGGTCCAGTAGCGCCGCTCCTCGGCACTACTGGACCAACCCAGCAGCACCCCAGCTGCTCTGCCCCAGGCATCCCCAAGTCAGCCGCTGCTGAAACTGACCAGCGGCTGACTACAGGAAGCCCCAGGCAGAGTTTCTGGAATCAGCCGCTGATCAGTTTCAGCAGCAGCTGACTTGGGGACACCTGGGGTAGAGCACCTGGGGTGCTGCCGGGTTGGTCCCCACAGCACTGAGGTGCGGCGCTGCAGAGACCTACTCGGCAGCGCCCCAGCTGCTCTGTCCCAGGCGTCCAGATTCAGCTGCTGTTGAAACTGATCAGCGGCTGATTCCAGGAAGCCCGGGGCAGAGCAACTCTGCCTCGGGCTTCCTGTAGTCAGCTGCTGGTCAGTTTCAGCAGCGGCTGAATCTGGATGGCAGTTCTGACTTAAGTACAAACCTACAGTCCCTATCTTGTACGTAACCCGGGGACTGCCTGTATCTGCAAAAACAACAAGGAGTCCTGTGGCACCTTAGAGACTAACAGATTTATTAGGACATAAGCTTTCGTGGGTCTTATTCATTTAAGCTTATGCCCTTATAAATCTGTTAGTCTTGAAGGTAGCACAGAACGCCTCATTCCAATAGTTGCAGTGGACTCCATGTAAATAGAAGGTCCTCCTTCCTTTGACACTGTACTTATGCATGTAGCTTTCCTAATTGTTCAGTCATTAGGGCTCTAGCCTTGCACTTTGGGGACCTGGATTTAATTCCCTGCTCCACCACCATTTTCCCGTGTGACCTTAACCATTTAGTTTCCTTTTTTCCTGTGTCCCCTATCTGCAAAAATAAATAAAGATGGGTATAAGAATACTTCCCTACCTCACGGTGTTGTAGTAAGGATAAATACATTAAAGAGTGTGAAGCACTTTTAGACTATTTATTAAAAGCTTTGGGTAAGAGAGATGTATTATTATTTAAAGGAGAAATCATTGTATTTTGATGATTTTTTAATGAATATAATTGGGAAATTTCAGTCTATGAGGGTCAAAAGATGGGATAGAACATCCTTTGGCCGGATTCATCTCTGAGGTCAGTGGAGTTAACACCAGAGATTAAATTAGTTTTCTGGTGTAAAGTTAATGGAGAAAGGAAACTTCTCCTGTGGGTTTTTTGCTCTTGTGTTTTTTTTTCTCAGTTATGCAGCCAAATACGATTAAGCATACAATGCACGACAGGTTAAAGGCTGCTCTTAAATGAGTGAATGTGTAATAGCTGAGTCAGCTGAGGCCCCCTGCTGTGCTTTCTTTTTGTTATTGAAAAAAAAAAGACTGGTAAGCAATAAAAAAGTCTGTTTCTGTTCAATATTAGTAAGATACTGTACTGTGCATTTTGCTTATGGAAGTGGACTAAAGACGTATTGTTGTCTGCTTCAAGTATTACGTCTGGTAAATAAGTGGTTGCTGTGGCAACTGCCAAAAAAGGGTGGTGGGTCATTGGTACCGCAAACATACTTTAAACAAAACTAGATCATAGCAGATTCCAGAGTCCGTCTTCAAGGACGGATGAAAGAGGAGGAAAGGCTTCAAACTGCGCTTTTTCCTTTTGAAAACTTTCTGCTCTACAGCAGGAAAAAGCCTTGCTAAAAATGAGTTATCTTGTTAAAAATAAAAATGTTGTGAATCAAGGCAGTGCATTGAGAAGGGGTCTGTGTGTCTCAGTGGAACAGTTGTATGAATTAGGGATGTTAAATATTGGTTAATTAACTAATTGAATAGTTGATGAGATTTCCATCGACTATTTGATTAGTCGGTAAGGACTAGCACATGTTCTGCTTTTGAAAAGTACAAGAGCCCCAGCTGAAGCTCTTGTGCATTTCAAAGCGAAATGCCGCTTCGAGCCCGGAGTCAGCGGGGGACTTCCTGCTGGCCCTGGGTTCCATGTGGTGTTTCAGTCTTTGAAATGCTCAAGAGCTCCTGTTGGGGCTCTTGTACATTTCAAAGAGGAAGTGCCACTTACACCCCTGCTCTGTCCCACAGAGCTGGAGTAGGGGTAGGCCCACTGGTCAGTGAGGAGGGAGAAACAGTAACAGGAAACTTGGAAATGGCAGAGATGCTTAATGACTTCTTTGTTTCGGTCTTCACCGAGAAGTCTGAAGGAATGCCTAACATAGTGAATGCTAGTGGGAAGGGGAGAGGTTTAGAAGATAAAATAAAAAAAGAACAAGTTAAAAATCACCTAGAAAAGTTAGATGCCTGCAAGTCACCAGGGCCTGATGAAATGCATCCTAGAATACTCAAGGAGTTGATAGAGGAGGTATCTGAGCCTCTAGCTATCATCTTTGGAAAATCATGGGAGACAGGAGAGATTCCAGAAGACTGGAAAAGGGCAAATATAGTGCCCATTTATAAAAAGGGAAATTAGAACAACCCAGGAAACTACAGACCAATTAGTTTAACTTCTGTGCCAAGGAAGATAATGGAGCAAGTAATTAAGGAAATCATCAGTAAACACTTGGAAGGTGGCAAGATGATAGAGAACAGCCAGCATGGATTTGTAAAGAATAAATCATTTCAAACCAATCTGATAGCTTTCTTTGTTAGGATAATGAGTCTTGTGGATAAGGGAGAAGCAGTGGATGTGGTATACTTAAGTAAGGTGTTTGATACGGTCTCGCATGATATTCTTATCAATAAACCAGGCAAATACAACTTAGATGGGGCTACTATAAGGTGGATGCATAACTGGCTGGATAACCATACTCAGAGAGATGGTTCACAATCCTGCTGGAAAGGTATAAAAAGTGGGGTTTCGCAGGGGTCTGTTTTGGGACTGGCTCTGTTCAATATCTTCATCAACGATTTAGATATTGGCATAGAAAGTACACTCATTAAGTTTACAGATAATACCAAGCCAGGAGGGGTTGAGACTAATCTGGAGGATAGGGTCATAATTCAAAATGATCTCAACAAATTGGAGAAATGGTCTGAGGTAAACAGGATGAAATTTAATAAAGACAAATGCAAAGTGCTCCACTTAGGAAGGAACAATCAGTTTCACACATACAGAATGGGAAGCTACTGTCTAGCAAGGAGTACGGTAGAAAGGGATCTAGGGGTTATAGTGGACCACAAGCTGAATATGAGTCAGCAGTGT
Organism: Pelodiscus sinensis; assembly: GCF_049634645.1. Classification (NCBI taxonomy): domain Eukaryota; kingdom Metazoa; phylum Chordata; order Testudines; family Trionychidae; genus Pelodiscus; species Pelodiscus sinensis. Next base: position 14,642,662 of record NC_134719.1, read on the forward strand.
GATGCTGTTGCAAAAAAAGCAAACATGATTCTGGGATGAATTAACAGGTGTGTTGTGAGCAAGACACTAGACGTTATTTTTCTGCTCTACTCTGTGCTAGTTAGTCCTCAGTTGGAGTATTGCGTCCAGTTCTGGGCACTGCATTTCAAGAAGGATGTGGAGAAATTGGAGAGGGTCCAGAGAAGAGCAACAAGAATGATTAAAGGTCTAGAGAACATGACCTATGAAGGAAGGCTGAAAGAACTGTGTTTGTTTAGTTAAGTAAAGAGAAGATTGAGGGGGGCACATGATAGCAGTTTTCAGATATCTAAAAGGGTGTCATAAAGAGGAGGGAGAAAATTTGTTCATCTTGGTCTCTGAGGATAGAACAAGAAGCAATGGGCTGAAACTGCAACATCAGAGGTTTAGGTTGGACGTTAGGAAAAAGTTCCTAACTGTCAGGGTAGTCAAACACTGGAATAAATTACCCAGGGAGGTTGTGGAATCTCCATCTGTGGAGATATTTAAGAGTAGGTTAGATAAATGCCCACGAGACATTTTGTTTACCATTGCCCATGCATAGGGTAGCCAGAATCTGCTGGTTTCCATCTGTGCAGTTTTTTTTTTCCTACCAGTATTGCTAAAGTGACATGCACGTAAAGCAAGGGCACATGAAGTGTGGTGTGTGTTGTTTGCACACAACATTGACTGTGAGAGCTGTGTGCTCCTTCTGGATACAATCAACGTGCTGCGACGGTTCAGTTGGCACACCCCGCAAATTCTAGATATGCAAGTGTAGTTAGCAAAACTACCGTATTTAATAAGACCATCTTGATTATGACAGTCATGTGGCCTACTAAGACAGAGGGCCACTCATGCAGCCCAGTCATTAGGCTAGGTTGCTCATTGCTTCTTTATAGACCGAAGACTGCAAACATTCTTTTTGAAAAGACTGTAAGAAGACTTAGTACTCCCACTGCTTGCCTCTATTTGCAGGGTTCTCATCTCTCTCTCTTCTACTCTGACAATTTGCTTCCCTTGCCTTGCTGAAAATATGAACTGTTACCTTTTGTTGGACCGGAAGTGTACGGTTGTTTAGAAGCTTTACTTGGGCTGTGATACGTTTTTGCCTCCTAAGCCAGTGTGTACCTTGTTGCTGTATTGCTCTTATAGGAGCCAACGTCATTCCTCAGTGTGGCTAGTGTCTTTATTTCAGTGGAAAGCCCATACTAATCATAGTGATAGAAATGTAGCCGTGTTAGTCTGGGGTAGCTGAAGCAAAATGCAGGACAATGTAGCACTTTAAAGACTAACAAGATGGTTTATTAGATGATGAGCTTTCGTGGGCCAGACCCACTTCCTCAGATCAAATAGTGGAAGAAAGTAGTCACAACCATATATACCAAAGGATACAATTAAAAAAAATGAACAAATATGAAAAGGACAAATCACATTGTGCTACATTGTCCTGCATTTTGCTTCATACTAATCATGTGTGCTATGCACATTTACAACCTTTGAAAGAATCCGTATTTTCAACAGTTATCCCACACTGGCAAGGTCTGACATCTCTCTCCCACCCCCTGTGCTCAGAATAGGAGATAAGCAGTTAATTGTGACCATTATGTTCCTATTCATTGTGTGTTTTACTTCACCATTATGGATTCTTGCCATACCAAATTCTATATACATTGAGGCTGTAGGAGCTAGGTTCTGGCTTCTCGCTTCCGGTGATTCTCAGCATGTGGATCACAATTCCTTCTCACCTTCCTGCACTTTGGGGATAGAGGCAAGGTTCTGCCCTTTCCACACCTCGTTACAGGTGTGTAGGTGGAAGAGCGAATTTCACTATGAGGGATAAAGTCATGTCCCTGTGGAGCCTGTTTCCCTTGCACCCAGACTCACTCTGCAGACAGGGTCCTGTGTGTGTGCAGCTCATGAATCTTCACTGATCTCTGTGGCCCAGTAGTTGAGGTAGAGGGGAAAATACAGCTTTCCCTCATTACTACTTTCACGGTCACCCAGCTACTGGATGACTAGGGGGGTGCTTTCTTTTTCGCCCATTATCCTTCTTGCTGTTCTGAAAGAAGTGGCTTTCCCCTCTTGTTTTCTCTTCAGCCTGTTTCATGTCACCCTTGCCTCAGCCTTCTTTGTCTTCTCCGAGCTGCTGGATCAGGAAAAGGAGACTTTCTTCTCGCAGCTGATGGAGAGGGAGAAAATTCATCTGATTCCTGTAGGTCCTGAGCACGCAGTTATCTTTTTTTCCCAAAGGGGGGTTGGTGTGTGCTTCTGAATGGCTTCTCGTTGCCTTTTCCCATAGGAGCGGGAGCAGCATTTCTGGATACATTTGCTCAGTGTTCCCCACAGTATTAGATTTAAAATGGGATTGCTTTTCAAGTTGGTCTTTCACTTGTTCTTCCTAGGTCAAGTGCAGGAAATCAGGATAGGCCTGAAATCAGGCTCCAGCAGAACTTGTAACATGGAAGTGATATAGAATCATAGAATACTAGAATTGGAAGGGACTTCAAGTGGACATCAAGTCCAGTCCCCTGCCCTCACAGCAGGATCAAGCACCAAGAACAGACCTCTCATGCTGTCAGGAAGTGGCTTCAGTTAGGGAAGAATTACTCATTCTTACTGTGACGACTTCTAAAACCACCTGAGAATGCTGTGGATTTAGTGCATTTTTCTAAAGCACAAAATGACGGTATCTGAAAGTCACAACACACCTATCTCCACACACTCAACTCCAAAAGGGAAAACCACAATGTAGACCAGATTTACGAGCTTTCTGTTTCAAAGAAATATATATGATCATTTTCTACTGTTTGCTTCAGGTAAGAGGAATATCTGTATGTCTAAAATTGTTCCCTAAAAGTACTTTAGTCATAGACTTTGTAATTGAATAACTATTAAGAAAATATATTGTTTAATAGTAGCCCAAATCTTTCTAATGGACTCTAACCAGTTAATAATTATGTCTCACAATGCCTGACCATTCAGACTGAAAAAACAAATGTGCAGTGGGGGTGAGTGGTGAAAGATTTTCCATCAGAATAATTTCATTGTACAGCTGTGCACGCTAAGGAGGTACAGCTGATTCTGAAGCAAAAGCTGTGGTTGTAGCTGTATGAACTTTCTTGAACCTCCTAGCTACAAGGTCTTTCAGTGTTGGGAGAAGCACACAACTGTCTTGCTCTAGTCTTACTTTCTCATATCTTTATGTTTTTAACTACACAGTTCTGAAAGAAAATCATCTTGCTGTCTAAGCTTATTAAAAGAGGTGAACAAGTGATATACTTGGAAAGTCAAGCATGATTTTTCTGTGCCTAAAAGCAATAACACATTGGCACTTGTCTTCTAGGAAGTGGAGGAGACCCACTATTCATTTCACATAAATCACTGAAAATAGTCACTTTTGGTTATTTGAATGAGCTAATTGGAAACCTTTGAGTAATCCATATGTGTGGATTTTAAATTCACAATATGATATTCAGACCAACTCAAGCATGAAACTTTGAAGGGAAGAGCATGGGGACCCTTGTCCCTGAGTGTTTTACAGCTTGGGTGATGATTTAACACCCAGAAGTTATGTGTTTGGAAGTGGGGGAAGCCTGTTTAATCTCACAGTACATTACATGTTTGATTTGTAGGTGAATTCTGATAAAGCATCCATAGATTCCAGGAGCTGTCAGTCCGGTCTCACTGATTTGTATCTACGTATGCTCCAGTTTATCCTAAGGAAAAATCTTTTATGTGAGATGGGGCTGAACCAAATCCCTGTTCCAAAAACACCTGAACTCCGAAGTGTCGGGGCCTGGATCCCACCATAGCTTGGGCCTTTCCTTACCTTTATTGTATTTGATTCGTTGTTAAAATAATCTTTCCATTTGAGGGGGGAAAAACAGCTGCATGTCCAAATTCCCCCCCCTGTGGTGTCAAAGAACATGGCAGAAAAGGCCCTGTTGCAGAATGCCAGATGAGTGGAGGAGGCTAGTTTGTGATGGTTAAATGTACCCTGCACAGCAACTAGACAACGTAGACTCAAAAGTGGGTGGTCCCAACTAGGTAAGAAATGTGGGTAGAAGGATTTAGTTGATTTAATGGTTCTCCTGAATGGCTGCTACTGGCTCTTATAAAGGCCTAAGGGACATTAAAGCCATCACTTGTCTGGTGGAACCCCTGAAGGACATTGGAGATGGAAACACCTCAGGGCCAACCATTCCTTGCTAGTGCAGGATGTGCAGTTTTTGCTTATTTGCCACAGTACAAGTGAATCTTCCCCTAAAAAAAATCTAATTTCTAAAGTACCGTACCTTTATTTTTTGCAGATATGTAGTCAGTGGCTACAATATAAAGTGTGAGCCGGAGAGTCTATTTACATGCCTAATAAAAAGATCACGCTGTGTTAAATTGAATTTTTATGGCTTACGGTAAAATTTGTTCTACGTGGCTATACTGGACTTTGAATAGTTATCTGTTTTTAAACAGTTATGAGCAGCATAATACAGAACAGTTATAGTTTAATATACATATAGTGCAATTGGTATTTGGTAAGTAAATGGAGTTAATGCACTTTTTTGATGGGCTACTACATAAAACAGTGGTGGGGGGAAATCCACTTTTTCAGGAAAAATCACGTTTGTTCTTCTGTTTATCAGACTGATGGGTGTTGGGTTTTTCTTGTGTCTGCTCAGGAAACCAAGTCCTGTCTCCTGGAGCTTCTGTTGGAAAAGGCCTAACGCCAGAGGCTGCAAAAGACCTCGGTCTTGTTGAAGGGACTGCAGTAGCAGCATCTCTTATTGACGCACATGCTGGAGGACTAGGTATTTGTATATAATTACTGTTCTCAGATACAGGGACGTTATTGAAATTAAAGTTTTGTGTGAAATATCCTTCACCCAGAGCCCCATTTTTTACAAACACTACTAACCAAGTAGCATGTTGCCCTCCTGCTGAAAGACCTGTTCTTACCAAGTAGCACCCTTGACAAAAATCTTTACGTCTTACTTATAGACAAGAGCGGGTGTCAACATCTCTAAAATCAATCTCAGATTTTCAAAAGTGTCCCCTTATTTTTGTTGCCTCCATTTTCAGGTTTTTAATTTGAGACACCAACGAACTTATTCTGAAAGGCTGAGCAGCTGGAACTCCCATTGAGCTTCCTAGTTCTCAACGCATTAGGAAAAAAAAATCCCAAGTACAAAATCAAGTAATCAGCCAAAAGTCATGGACCTGATGCAGGAATCATTCATGAAGTTCTCTGGCCTGTGCTATGCAGCGGGTCAGACTAGGGAGTCATAAGGCTTCCTTTTAACCTTAACATTTATGAATCTTTATAATTTTTTTTTAATTACATGGTTATACGCAGATCCCCGCCCCTGGCACTGCTGCCTCTGTATGGCTTTCGCTCCCTGCCCACATATATGGGATCCTGCTGCGCCATCCCCTCTGCACTTCTGGACCTCATTTTCATGTAAACACACATGCTTTTATCTTCTGTTACTGCGAGGGACAGATTTTCAGAAAATAAATGGCATTTTTGCAAGCTTCAGTTGTCAGTGTTTTTTTGTCCCCACAATTATTAGCACCTATAACTCAAGTCATTTAAATATCTCAGGTGATGGAAATCAGTGCTTTAGCTGGCTCAGTGAGACATGCTAAAATTATGTGTAAATGGTTCCTTGTCCGTGTGCTTTTGAAAATGGAGGCGCAGGTAAGGGTGGATTGAAAATTTGGCCTTAAATATAAGTAAAATTGTACCAGGGAAAATTAGAGACCACTTTTCAAATTCAGGTCTGTAATCTTGAATTTTACTTTACATTTGCTTAGGTTGATTAAAATGTATACTATTCTCTAAATATAGACAGGTAACAAAATATCCTTTCTTTATGGAGATAAAATACACACCTTGATTTTATGTGTAAACATGTATCTCTGAAGGCCTTTGTAAGAATTAAATCATGAACATTTAACCAGTAAATTTCTCCTTCTCTTCATCATCTCTTCATATTGTATATGCTAAACTAAAGCATTTATTTAAACATGGAGAATAATTTGCTGTACTCAAACTCTTTATGGTTTGTAGTTTGAATCTTAACAAAACTGCAGTAAAGGCCCAGCCTTTCCAGTATTAAGTATTGAAATCAGCAAGGTATCGATTATGTGTGGGGAATTATACTGATAGCTGAAAAACTGTGGGGAAAAATTATACTGATGACAGGGCTAATTCATATTCAGAGAAATGCACAGCTCTTGTTATCTTCACTGCCAGCAACTGTGAATACATGAGAATGGGAGCTAACTTCTCTGTTCAGACACCATTTTCCACAATGCTCCCATAGTCCCATAAAGGAGCTCTACCGATCACAGATTCCCTGTTAGGGCTCTATACGTTTAACAGAAACAGGGAAATCTAGTGGGCGGTGCTTGATTGTTTGTGCAGGGAAGCCAGTCACGTGGATGTCCCTTTATGTTAGTGCTGTAAAGCCCTGTTACACGTTACAAAATATGATGGCTTGAAAAAGCGTTGTCTCTCTGCGATAGAAGCTGATGTGTGGTAGTAGCAAAGAGTAATTACAACACTGGGACAAATTGAGTGCATATTGAGGAGAGTTCAAAGGAGTTTGTAAGAGGAGAGGATTTGTGAGAGATAAATCTACTGTGGTTGCCAAATATTGGGGCTGGTAGAGGAGAAGATGAAATAAGAAAAATGTGGATTGAAGAGAGAGTGCAGAGGGAAGAATGGGGAAGAGAAGGAGGGTATAGGAGAGCATGTGAGAAGAAGGTAATCAGAGAAGAGAGCTGTCTCTAACGTCGAGCTGCTCCTTTCTTCATTGCTGGTAGGGTGACTCCTGCCTCATTTCCACGTCTTCTTTAATCATAAAGTACAGGAAAAATAGTGGTGGAAGGACAGTATAGGAAATAAGAAACTAAGGGGGGAGGTGGAGGGTTTCCTCTGAAAATAAGTTCTAGTGAAAATGCAGAAGAAACTATTAAAACATACAGCTCTTATTTTAAAAGTACAAAAATATTGAAGAAAATATACAGAGGAAAGAAAATGCTGGGAGAAGAGAGAAAGCATCTGCACCAACATGATAAATGTAAATCAAGAAAATAATGAGAATAATTAACTGTTCTTTTTAATGAAAAATTACCATGTATTAAAAATGTGATGTGACGTATTTGGGGCATTTTCCCCATGCACTGACTTGTTGAGAGGAACAGCGTGTATATAGAAGATATGCTCCACAATACCTGCATATTATAGGTAACCCAGTTGTACATTATTTCTGTAGGATATCATAATTGTTCCACTGAAATATATTCTTCTGAGTGTATCAAAAATGGTCCACAAAGATGGAACAGTAAAAACAGCCCTGCAGACTGAGCCAAGGTGACAGGGTGGATGTTTAGTTTTTTCTAGCTAGTACATTTTGACACACAATCCATTTCTGCATTTGGCTAGGTATAAAATAGTTTTGGGTGTTGTGAGCCCTGGAATGTATGACAGCTTTGAAGTCTGTGAGCAGGGTAGGAAGGAGATGAAGAGTTATTTGATATTTACTGCTGCAGAGGTCTTGAGTAGCTTCCAATCTACTGCATCTGAAATCTGTTACTGAAAAACTGAAAACTGGAAGCTGAATAGATATATGCCCTTCATTCGACCTAGTCTATTAATTTAAACTGCCTAGAGTTAAAGCTGAGTGTGGGAGGTCTAGCTCTTCAGGCTGTGACCTCAAAAAGCTGGAATAAACTACCTGCTCCATTAAAACAGGCACAGCATTGTGTATCTCTTATTGTACAGTATTTTAAATTCTTTGTTTCTGTGCAAAAAACCTGAAATTAGACAGCTACGTGTTTTCTACCCTTTGATACTGTCTTAGGGTTTTGTATGGTAGTAAAGTTTGCTGTTTTAAGTTTGTCCTTTGGGAACTTTCACAGAAGAAATTGTGCAGAAAATGCAGGGAGAAGAGAGAAAGCATCTGTACCAACATGATAAATAAAAATCAAGAAATACTGAGAATAATTAACTGCTCTTGTTAATGAAGAGTTGCCATGTATTAAAAATGTGATATCACGTGTTTGGGGCATTTTCCCCATGCACTGACTTGTTGAGAGGAACAGTGTGTATATACAGGATGAGGCCCATGAGGCTATCCCAGTATACTACAGATTCTGACAAAAATAAACATCAAACTATTCTTAGTAGTACTTGTCCTAAGAACTGAATTAAATAACTTGACATCTATTTATAATTCCATGTTGTAGTTAATGTAGCTTATTCGTTATCATTTAATACTATTTTGCTTCAGTCAATCACAAATAAGATTTTCACTGACTAAAGTTGGCATAAACACTATGGCTACATCTAGACTGGCATGATTTTCCGGAAATGCTTTTAATGGAAAAGTTTTCTGTTAAAAGCATTTTCGGAAAAGAGCATCTATATTGGCACGGACGGTTTTCCGCAAAAGCACTTTTTGCGGAAAAGTGTCCGTGGCCAATCTAGATGCTCTTTTGCACAAAAAAGCCCCGATCGCCATTTTCGCGTTCTGGGTTTTTTGCGCAAAACAAATTTCAGCTGTCTACACTGGCCCTTTTGCGCAAAAGTTTTGCGCAAAAGGGACTTTTGCCTGAACAGGAGCAGCCTAGTATTTCCGCAAAACGCACTGATTTCTTACAGTAGGAAGTCAGTGTTCTTGCGGAAATTCAAGCGGCCAGTGTAGACAGCTGATTTTCCGGAAAAACAGGACAGTCTAGACACACCAAAGGGTCAAATTATGGTCCCACTGAAATCAATGGAAAAATTCCTAGTGACATCAACAGGGCCAATAATTCTCCTGAAGTGATGCAGGTTTCCTTAATGATTAACATTTCTTGAACTATGAAACTTAGTAACATTACGGGCAACATACAAAAAAATTTCTACCAGTCGCATTGACAATTCACACCTGAGTAGATTTGTATTCTGTAGTGGGTGAATAGTATTTTGAATGACCTGTAGTGGATCTAACTATGGTATTTCTTCATTCAGGACATTACCTGCTAGATTAAACTATGCAAAATCTTTAACCTGTAGTGGAGCATATCTCTGTCTGGAGTATTAAAAAAAATAAAATAAAATCAAGCATGATAGATAGCACCAACATTTTAAGGAGTCTGTTTATCCTTACCAATAATTGAATTCTGTATATGTGCAGAATAGCACACATAATCTCAGTCTTGTCTCCTGACATGTATATTTCTTGATTCAAATGGGATTCTGCATTTACACTGTGTACATAAAATGATTTAGGGTCACTTCTTGAAGGTAGTTAGGTGCCTAAAGATGCAGATTGGCACTTAGTTGATTGACCAGCGCTGTTGGGACACACACACACAGACACACACACACACACACACACACACACACACACACACCCCGATGCTGCAGTGGGGGACAAAGCTGTTGGGACACACACACACACACACACACACACCCCGATGCTGCAGTGGGGGACAAAGCAAGAAAACATTAAGGCACGTCTCTGTTCTTCAGGAGATTAAGGGACAATTACCAGCCCTTTCACAGGCTTCCTGTATGACCTTAATCAAGTCTCTTAGCCTATGTCCACACAGGAGCATTATTTTGGAATAACTGGAGTTATTTCGAAATAACATAGTGCAAGTCTACACACAAGCAGTTATTTCGACATAATGTCAAAATAATGTTGAGCTGGAGGACTGCTTACTCTGACTCCTGTAACCCTCATTGTATGAGAAGTAAGGGAAGTCGGGGGAAAAGTGCTCTGTCTCGAAATAACTGCTGTGTAGGCAGTGCCAAAAGTCAAAATAAGCTATTTTAACTTAAGCTACTCAATTAGCGTAGCTCAAGTTGCGAAGCTTATTTCAAGTTTAGCCCGGCAGTGTAGTCGTGCCCTTAGTCTCTTTGCAATTCAGCTCTTCATCTGTAAAATAAGGATAATGGGAATCTTAGAAGCATAGAATACTAGAACTGGAAGGGACTTTGAGAGATCATCAAGTCCAGTCCCCTGCCCTCGCGGCAGGACCAAGCACCATCTAGATAATTCCTGATAGATGTCTGTCTAACCTGCTCTTAAATATCTCCAGCGATGGAGATTCTACAACATCCCTAGGCAATTTTTTCCTGTGTTTAACCACCCTGACAGTTAGGAAGTTTTTCCTAATGTCCAACCTAAACCTCCCTTGCTGAAGTTTAAGCCCATTGCTGCTTTTCCTAATATTTCCTCCCCCCATAACTTTTCTCTATTTAGACTGTTTTAACTGTAAACTCATCAGTACGGGGCTGTCTTTTTCTACTCATTAGTTTGATGCCTGGTACAATGGGGCCAGGATTACTGTTGAGGTCTTCAGGCGCTGCTGAAATATAAACAAAATAATATTGTGTATAGAGTAGCATAAATGCGTAATGCCCTATGAATGGAAACAAGAGTGCATCCTTATCTTGTCAATGAAACAGTATCCACAGACACCAGCCTGGAATAGACTTTCTGATGGTGAAACTGGTCTGACCTATGTATAGAATGGGATCCTTTGCAACAATTTAAATGGTAAAGAACTCTGTTTTATGGAAGATTGGGTTATTTTTTAAGGTAAATTGTTTTTTGTTTTTTTTTTTAAAGGAGTAATTGGAGCAGATGTGAAAGGACATAATCTGCCCTGTGAAAATCAGCCAATTACATCCCGACTAGCTCTGATCTGTGGAACATCTTCCTGTCACATGGGGGTAGGTTGGATACATAGTCATGATGCCAGTTTTGTATAATAGCTAATGTCTCTGAAGAGACATTACACTTTTTCCCCCCATTTCACCCTCTTTTGTGTTACCATAGTGTGTGTGTGTGTGTGTGTGTGTTTATTCCTCCCTTCAGATATTAATCACACATTATGCATTTGCTAGCAACCAGGAGCTTTCATAGTAGTGGAAATCAATACTGGAAGAAAAAAACTGACATGAAGTGCAGAAGCAAAGTCGAACACAATGCTACAGAAGCTTAAAGAGAGCAGCATGAAATCGGAGCCGAAGACTCTGAATTTGAGTTATCCATGACAAACATGTCACTAATGTGTTCCTAAGTAGCGTCTTCAGAGAAGTAGTGTGTGTTCTCCAGCAGCCCTTCTCCCCCACCTCATCACTCAATCAATATAAATCCATCTCCCTCTGAGAGCTGCAGTGATCTATATAGAATTATGATAAGTCTGATGACTTGAAAAAAACCCTGATAAGCAATTTTTGCTTTGTTAATTTTTCCCAGTGAATTAACGAAAAAGCTTTTCCTTAGCTTGCAATTAAAATTTAGTGTCTGCTTTGGAAATTTATACCTAATTAAAATGTATGAGTCTGAAAGCATTCCATTTAGATAAGTACCCTTTTCTGCCGTATTTTTTATTTAAAACTCATTATGCTCTTAAATTTAGACTGATTATAACTTGGATTTTTCCCAAGTGAGCAAATTGGGGCGGGAGTGGGTAGAGGTTTTGCTCTCAAGGAAAGGCATCTCAGATCGTGAAAAGAGGGAGCTACTTAAATTACGTCTTTACTAAACTTAATAGAAGTGACTGTATCTTGTCGTCATGCTGTGTATTCATGGGTAGAGGCCATGTTAATAGCTCAATGACCTTGCCAGACATGCCACAGTTCAGCAAAAGACTTAAGTATGAGCTTAATTTTCAGCATATCAGTAATCCTGTCCTATGAAGCCAAAGCATTAATCTTATACTTTGTCAGTGGGATTTAATTATGTACTTAAGCATATGTTTAAACTTCTTGTTAAATCAGGATTTTAGGCCTAAAATTCTACCATCCTTAGCCCTGGTCTACACCTGAAAAGCTATTCTGGGATGACTGTGTTGGCCAGGGTGTTGTTTTGTTTTGTTTTTTTTATTGACTGCTATAGTTATATAGGTATATGTCTTTAGAGATGGTTACATTGATATCAAAGTGCCAAAATAAAGCTTCTTTTGCTTCCCAAATTTGTATACTGGTATAAATGCATCCACACCAGAGGTGGGGTACAGGGAGCGGGTTTGTCATAGCAATATCCTTAAAGCAGTAGAATTTTTTAGTGCCAACAAGTTGTAATTGGCATTGATTAGTACCCCGCTCTGTGAGTACAGTCTCTGTATAGTCCCCCCATACGCCTCGAGGAAAGCGAGGTAGCAGTTTAAGACTCTTAATGGTTTGAGCCCCAACTAGGAGAGAAGCATTTTCTGTGGTTCTTAAAGAAATTTAAACTGTTGGGTTTTTTTTTCATTCAACTCAGCATTTATTAAGTATTTCCCCCCTTCTCCCGTTTTGTTTTGTTTTGTTTTTGGAGGGGGGTGGGCTTAAAGGTTTGCTAGTGTGTGTTTTTACATTTGTTTCATTTTTAAAGGCACCACAAATTCCAATCAACAGACAACGAGCAAATTCAAAACTGTTCTGGAACAAATCTATGGAAGGCCTTTGGTTTAAGTGATCTTTATCTCTATCTGCTTATATTGTACTAAGTAAATATAAAAGACATAGGGCAACTGTGTGTGTGTTTTTAATGAGACGTATATGCAGCTGCAGTTGGTTGAAATTAGCTGTACCTTTTTTAAATTAGGGCTATAAAATGAAAGTTTATTATACTCATGTTTTGTTAGACATATATATTTTCTCTCTCTTGCTTCTTTGTACTGAGGGACCCTCAGGGCAATAGAGATTAATCATCGGGTTTAATTTAATGCAGTGGGAGAGAGACCTGTGTGGTCAGGCTGGTATTATAAAGTGCCTTTGATCTGCCTCAGGTGCATGGAGTCCCAGTGAGCCAGAAACAATAATACCTTTGTGAGATGATCAGAGAAGAGAGAGAGAGAGAAAATAGTCTGTGTGGAAACTCAGCGCTGTTCTTTGTTGTGGTTCTGGTGAACTAAAGAGCCAAATGTCAGGAGGAATTCAGAAAGCAGAAAGCAGGGTTAAAGTGCGGCGACTGGGCAGTGGATTTCTTTTAGGTCTCTTGCATGAAACTGTTCAGAATCATTTGCAGGATTATTAGTTTTTCTTTTGGCACTGGTATGAATGTTCTGGGTGATATATGTGTACGGCTATAATATTGCCATTATCAAGGCTGAACGCTCCTTGTGTCACAGAATTAGAAACTGCTTGAGAAGAGCATTTACTTTAAACTTACAAAGAAGCTCCATGACCCAGTTTTCATTACTGCAAGGAGTATAAAGAATTTGAACAAAAGACTTTGCTAATCACACCTTTGATACTTTACAAATTACAAGTTTTGCATATACTTTTTTCCTGGTGGCTCTAATAGTGGTAAAATTCCCATTTTTTTTTTCAAATTAGGTTTCTTTTTTTTAAATTAACCAATGGGTTTCTTAGGCATTCAGACTCCCAGGCCACTTTGTAAGACTGTTTCCACTGACAGGTTCGGATGGCTGGAGCCATGGGCCAAAGAGAGTTTCATAACTAATTAGTGTATTAGTTCGAATCCAGTTCTAGGTGAGTCATCACCAATAGTCACTATCATTTAAAGTCTGGTCTGTGGCTTTTGTAAACAAAGATTTTGGTCAGTCTGACCAATTATACACATCATGCAAGCCACCTACTCTGAAAGTAGTCTAATCAGAAGCCCATTCTCAGTCTGTTTGGCAAATGAGTTCTCTTTTTCAGAGGGGGTTTCGTCATGTCAGGATTGCTACTTGTTGCTTCGTGCTACAGTTACAGGATTAACTGCATTTTTTTCATCTGTCTCTGTCCAATTTGGCTACCTATAAGGACCAACAGGTCTTGAACTTGAATTGCTAAGTAGAGACACCTCCATGTTGCCACTCAGCAGCAGATATAACTACCTAATACTTCACTTACCCACTGTGAACAGAAAGTCCTCCTGCAAGGTCTGATAGGCAGCTTCTTTATGGCTTCTGATTGGCTCACCACCCATTTCAAGTGATAGACACAGCACCTGCACGTCTCTTTGGGCAGGTTCCCACAAATCACCCACTTTCAGACAAGGTCTCCCGGCTACCACAAGAGACTTCCCTTCAGCAACTGCAGGATCTCAGGAAAGCTTCTTCAAATCAAAATACTGTTTGTTTATTTGTAGGAAAATAGCAGTCAGTCAGAAAAGGTTTAAAACAACAAAAGGACTACCCAAAGATGGGAATGGAATACATTTGGCTTCCTCCAGACACGGTCTCTTCCCCTTTGACTTCTGGGGCTCAGTTTTTGAACAGTTCCAAAAGTCCTTTGTGGCAGTCATTCCCCCTGAAGCCCCAATGTTGTCAGGCATAGACAACTCAACTTGTTTCAGTCCACAGGCCACCAGGCCAATCAAAATTTTTTCGTGGACTTTGGACAATGTTCCTGTGGACTGCCGAAAAAGTCACCATGGACCCCTAGGTGAGAACCACAGCCTTAAGTCCTGGTGACTGGGGTTATCTAAGGCCAATGTCTGCTTTTCTGTAGACAAGTAAAACCAGGATAAAATTAACTCTTTGATCCTTGGTGGCCATCAGTGCAAAGCTAATCAAGTAAACAGAGACACACAAGACAGTCATCAAAATAAATAACATATTTCCAATGGTTTTCACAGCAGAGCTGTGTGAAGAGGCTTGAACAGCTGCTGCTTCAGTCCAGTGGATAACAGTAATGCAGTCTCCAGGGCTGTCAAACTGACATTTTTCACAAGCACCAAATTTATTCAAAGAAAACATGATAAACAACCTTTTCCAGGAAGTAAAAAATGTTTCTTAGATGGTAAACTATTTGGGATAGAAACCACACTTTCAGTTCTGTTTCTATAGTGTCAACACAGTGGGATCCTAGTCCCACCTGGGACCTCTGTCACCAGTGCTATAAAAATAATAATGCTGCCTTTTTTCACTATGATTTATTGGGGAAAACTGATTGTGTAATGGACAGTCAGACACATTCATTCAAAAGCTATACAGAGAAAAGATGCTATAAACTTGACATCTTTAAAACTGTTCACTATTGTTTTTAACAATGTTTGCACATGGCCAGAGGTTTCATTAATACAGAATATGCATCATATAGACATATTAAATGAAGGTCTTGAGATATTTGCATAAAACACTAGGGATGTGAAGGACTAGTTGACTATCTGATAAGCAAATGCTTATCAGAAAGTCAACAGGATAGTCTCCTAGTTGCTTTCCCCCCCTTGCTGCTTCTCTTGGATAGAGGCAACAAAGGGGGGAAACGGGGTACTTCAAAGCGGCAGTGCCGCTTGAAGCCTGGGGCCAGACCCTGGGCTCCATGTGGCGCTTTTGCCTTTGAAGTGTAGCAACAGCCCTAGGACTGTTGCTACACTTCAAAGGCGGAGGCGATCCTATTGACTAATCGAATAGTCGATGCAAAATGTATCGACTATTCTATTAGTCAATTACCTGATACTTAACATCCTTATAAAACACCTCATTCATAAAATATGTATAGGCTATTTCATAGATTCGTAGAACTGGAAGGGACCTCGAGGTCATCAAGTCCAGTCACCAGCCCTCATGGCAGGACCAAGTACTGTCTAGATCATCCCTGACAAGTGTCTGTCTAACCTGCTCTTAAATATCTCCAGAGAGAGAGATTCCATAACCTCCCTAGGCAATTATTCCAGTATTTAACCACCATGACAGGAATTTTTTCCGAATATCCAACCTAAACTTTCCTTGCTGCAATTTAAGCCCATTGCTTCTTGTCCTACCTCAGAGGCCAAGGAGAACATTTTTTCTCCCTCTTCCTTGTGACATCCTTTTAGATACCTGAAAACCCCTATCATGTCCCCCGCTCAGTCTTATCTTTTCTAAATTAGACAAGCTCAATTCTTCCAGTCTTCCCTCATAAGTCATGTTTTCTAGACCTTTAATCATTGTTGTTGCTCTTCTCTGGACCTTCTCCAGTTTCTCCATATCTTACTTGAAATGTGGTACCCAGAACTGGACACAATACTGCAATTGAGGCCTAATCAGTGCAGAGAATAGCAGTAGATTTCTACTTTTCGTTGTGAGCAAAGTTTAGCCAGAAGGCAGTGTACTGCCTTTCCTGTTTCCCAACAGCTTTTCCACTGTGCTTCCCACTTGTCATCCTTGTCCTAACATCTTTGGGAATTCACAACTAAAGAGAGTTTCCAGGGATGTTTTTATTAGGAGGCATTTTCTGGCCTCTAATTCATCTTAATGTGGGTTGGGAGCAGTTTGAATTTTCTAGCAGGTTGAATCTGGAATACGCAAGGTGTGGTGACCCTTTCGATTCAGGTTTTCCTTATTTTCCCTACATTAAATGACTTGACCCTCATGAAGTTTCTGTCATTTCCTGTCCCCCATGGTGTTGGCTCTTCAGGAGACAGTGCTTCTGATTTGTGGTGGTCAAGAAGTTTCCTCTCTGGCTTAGATGGGTTTTTTTCTCTCTCTTTTTGCCTGTCTGTTACTCCTGTGTAAGTTTTGATTCCTCTATCTTAAATAAGTAAATGGTACACACACAAGTTGGTAGTTAGGTACCAAGTCACCTGACTTGCACAAACATGAATGAACTTGTTTTGCGGAGTAGTATGTGTGCGCAGTGTACAGCCTGACTCTGATAATTTGGCCACTTTAATCCTGAATAGTCTGCAATAATGTATCTCTTGGGGGATTATTTTTTTCTCTCTTATGAGACTGTCTCCCATCAGGGATAGGAGTGAGTTTCTCTTGAGATGTCACTGAGCAGCTATATACATAGTAAAATGGGAGCTGTCTAAAGCCTTTCATTTTGCTGTCTTATCATTTACTATGTGCTATTTTAAAGTAATTTACTATGCTTATTTTTACTAAGCAGGGTAATTCTTTGTCTTCTGCTGTTAAAGGAATGTCAGTGTAATTAGCTTATTCTAAATTTGTTCATCTGATTCTCTGTGAAACACAATAGAGTTTCTTTGCTCCACAATATCCACACAGGCTGCCAGCTTTGTTCACACAAATAGAGTCGAAAGCACATTTCCAGCCCCAGAGCATGCACAGTACGTGTCCTTTGCAGTACATCCTGGGGTGGAGACTGCAGAGACACGCTGGCTCAAAGTGTTCTTGTAGCCTGATCTCTGTAATCTCAGTGGGAGCCAGACCAGCAAGTGGATTCAGTGTATTTTGGCTCTGGTACGAGAGCCTCCTCTTTAGAACATGCCACGTTGTTAAAGCAGCAGACTTTTGAATAGTTACTACAGAGGGACTCCTCAGCTGTTTGAAACTGTCTCCAAGAAGAAAACTTGCAGGAATCAAAGAGCATTATGCTCAACTTGCCAGCTCTAATTAATCTAGCCGGGTGGCACTAGGCAATTCCTTTCTGGCAAGTAGATCTATGGACTGTGCGCCAGATTTCAACCTTTCACTCTTCAGTCACTGCTGCTCTCATATTACCACGATGGAACGTGCAGTCTCTGAGGGGACACGGTTTGAAACCTTGGCCCATGAATCTGGATGCCAGCTGGCTGGGGTCCAGTATTTAGCACAGGCAACAATTTGTCCTCCTAACCAGAGGAGAGGTGCTGAGATGGGGAGGGGAAGGAACAGGCGAGTGCAGTAAAAAGTAAAAACAAAAGCAAAACTATTGAAACTAAAGCAGCTTGGGAAAGTTTTGAAAGGAGCTGTGAAACTGAGAGCATCCGCCCAATAAACCTCTGCCCTCCCTGCTTTTTAATATTCTTCTCTGCTAAAAGGCCTCTCCTCTGAATATGAATGACAAATCTAGTGTCTTTTGAGTGAGGGAAATAAATCAGTAGCACAGGAACCTCTCCCTTACTCTGTCCTCGTTCTGTTCAGTTTTGCTGCTTTATATATTGCATTTGGCAGCAGTCACAATGATGACTTCCCAGCTAATGAAGACATTTTAGATTCAGGGAGGGCTGCATGAAATGAAAACCACATTTATTTTACCACCCTGTCAGAGGTTGCCCATCCTAGCTATACCCATGACTCAGGCACTGCAGCTGAAGAAGGTCACAGAGCGTATTTGGATGCCATGGTACTATTTCTGTTCAGCACATGGCCTTACAGGGGTCACATTTTTACATACTTGAGGGAGTGAAGAGAGCACAACTCCTCAAGTATTTCTCTTATTTGGTTTCTTTCTTGAAACTTTCCCCCCTCTCTCTTGGCAAGAAGATCCTGGGTTGGCGTTAATTTGTCTGATTTATTTTTTGGAGAAGTGGAATATTTTCAGTAGACGGATGTATAAAAAGATTGGTTTTGAGCCCACTTAATTTTATTAATAAAGGTTAGCAAGATATTGGTGAGGCTTGGAGATCTCATGCAGGCTGTCTCCCAAATCCCAAGCACTTGCAGAACTAGAAAACCACAAAGTTTAAGATCTTGAAATGTAAATAGGAAGTGGAAGAGTTTACTTTAGAGCCAGCAGTGCTGAGCCTCCTGTGTAATGTTTACTTCAGCTTGCCTTCCAGCCTTTCCTACAGACTGGCAGAGATGAAAGGAAGGTACTCTGACTAAATTAGTTGCTAAGCTTTTGTGAGGAGCAAGGGTCCTTTGCTCATGGCCTGACATAATTCTACTCAGGTACCTCTTGGATTGAGAGAGTGGGAAGTTTCTCGTTAGCCCATCTGTCACCGAAATCCTGGTTTTACTCCCCAGTTCTTGGCCAGAACTCCACCTGTGCCTGAGAATGCAGGCGAAAACAGTATAATGTCTGTATTATATATAAGTAGATAATGAGTAATAACATTCACAGAAAACTCCCCTTGGGAACTCCTCTTGGGATTGGGCCATTCAAATTCCAAGTGAGAGTCCTGATACAGGTATGGACCTCTAAAACTGGTGAAAATGCATATCAGTGAAAATGCTTTGCTTTGAAAATTCTGTCAGATGCAGTAGTTTTCATTATGTGATTGATTGCAAGTTACCCTTATGTGACATAAAGCCATATATTGGGATATCTGATATATAATGCCATGTACATCTGCAATACCATCTATCTAAATGTCTCAAGGAACTATGAATGAATTAAGCCTCCTAGTTTCTCTGTGTAAGAGAGATAAGATTTATTCCAAATGTATATAAGGGAAACGGAGGTATGAAGAGTTTAGTGACTTTTTAAATGTTTGCCTCTTGAGATTTACAAGTTGCAAATACCTTGCTCTCTGGGAGCATATGAAACATAAATGATAAATGTTTCCCCCCAACCAGCAAGCATGTTTAAACATGACAGTCCTTATCCACAGTGAAAGCAAATGGTATTGAACATGGTATGTGTTAAATTTCTACTCAAAGAAGTATAGACAGGGCCTGACTCTGTGTCCAAAATTCATCTATTTCCTGAGCATTTCCTATAGACTTCAGGCTGAGCTTCCTACACAGCTAATTGTAGGATTTTTCCCTGCAAGACTCCTCCCACACTCCATATCCCATCTCTTTGCCTTAGAAAGAGACTCCACTTCTTATCCTCCAATGGTGAGACCGCTGAGAATCTAAACTGAAGGACAGTGCCTTGAGAGATAATTGTGTAGCTCTGGTTTCCTTAGGTTTGGAGCAAACGGGGAAGCAGAGGTGTTTAAGGAGGGAGAGGATGAGAGGAAAATGTAAATCGGATTGCTGCTAAGTTCTGAACTGTGTTTATATAGGTTCACCAAAGCACATAATTAGTGAGGGTATCCCATTGTAACTGGATATACTTAAGATCTAATAATTCACTATTAAATTCCTGTTTCTATGACATAAGCCAGAATTTTAGCTTCTTTTTTAAAATATTGTTTTTAAGGTGATTTTCCTTTGTTTCCTTTTAAGTATATTTTTGAAATGATTATCAGACTTGACAGGTACAACATTTCATCCAACCTCAAAGTATCGAGTTTTGTTACTCTTCTGATTTAGAAAAACCTATTAGTCTGAGGTCCACCATGTTGATAAAATCCCAGCTTCTTATCAGAATGGCTTAATACAATTGGGTAGAGGATTTCCTTCAGATCACAAGCAGATTTGTGTGTGTTTGTCCTTTCCTCCCCTGCTGGCCTTTTCTTCATGTGACTGGGCAGGAGATTATTAAGCAGTTCATTTTTTCCCCATGTGTCTAGACTTCCTGGTAGAGAGAAGAGGAGAGGTTACAATGACCTTAATATTAACTCCTTGAATATTGACTTAAACTATAATGAAGTGGCTAACATGTAGCTGACACAGATTTTGCTAAGATGGCTTTTTGACTCAAGACAGTCTAATAGATTTTCTTAAATGAATTTTTTAAAATTTCAATGAAATAAAAAATGCTTTAATTTTGTGTTGGTGGAATTTAAAATCTCAATGTTTGTAAGTCAGTGGTGTAAGATATGATATAGTGGTTACAATATACAACTTTTATACAGAACTCCTGGGTTTTGTTTATGACCATATCACTTACTTGCCATATGACCTCGTCAAACAAGTGCACATATTGCACCGTCCCGGTGTGTAATCATAGCATCCTGGTGAAGACTAGGATCCAGGAGTCTTAGAAGAAGACAGCCAGAACACTGAGAGGCAGGCAAGTTGGGTGGGGAGAGTGGAGAATGGAAAGAGCTACGTCAGAGAAGGAGAGAGGGAGATGGAAGAAAACAGAGGACAAGAGCAGATGAATAATTGAAAATGGTATGGAAACATATAAAGAATGTAAGTGTCAGATATGGAGAGATAGTGATGACAATAAAGAAATGAAGTGGGGGGAGGGAGGATGCAGGAGAATGCACAGCTATTCCTATTCCTGTTTCCCTAACAGAAAGGGGCATAGGAGACTAGTGCCCACGAGGGGTTGGGGATGCAGGGAGGGCCACACAGAGGAACAGGGAGAGAGCCTGAGGGAGCACCCCATTTAGCAATTCACATTTTGGCAGAGACAAGGGGTGGTACACCTCCTGGGTGCTACCACGAGTTGCCTATGGAAACTGGGGAGATAAGGGGCTTGGGAGCAGTCAGTTAGGATTCTGGAGTTGTGAAGAGAAGGCATTTGAAAAGGATTTTGAGACAAATAGTTATAGCAATACTCATAGCTGCTGGAATTATGTATGCTGGGGGTGCTGCCATGTATCCCCTGGCTTGAAGTGGTTTCCATTAAATATAGTATTTGCAGTTTGATTCAGTGGTTCTCAGCATCCCCACTACACATGTTATTTTATCTCTCCCTCCCCCCCCCCTTAATACTGCTGTCTCAGGAATGCTGGGAAGTTGCATTAATTGTCTATGAAGTGGATTGAGATCCTGGAGTGAAAGGTGCTATATATAGTAAGAGCAAAGTATTAAGGACTCTCTGCCCTACAGTATGATACAAATAATACATTTTAAATTTCTATCAACAGCAACAAACCACTAAATAAAGGAAAATTCCATTGATATGTGGCCAGGGGGTTTCCCACAAAGGACTTTCATTCTCCACTTAGTCTCATGCAGCCCTCGTGAAGCAATAGTTGTTTATCTGAGTTTCCTCTTCCTCTGCTGATATGTGTGGGGCTAAGGAAAGCACTAGCTGGGACAGGATTTATTAGGGAGAATGTATACTAGTTGTGTAGCCAAAGAACAATGACACATTAGCTGCTGTCTTTCTCTCCCTGTCAGCAGAGAATCACAGTTCACTCTGAGCTTGTTGTGGGGGAAATCCTGTGTATATGCAGTCACTGGAGGTTTGTCTCCATAATTAAGGAGCAAGTAAACACTGAATAAGGCACTCGGTATTTTGCCTGTTTTATTTTTCAGATAACAGCATCTTTAAAACACAGTGTGGGATGGCACTTCCTGTGTATTGTTGAATGCCCTTGCAATAACACTTACTGGGTGCAGTTAAAGTTTCCTCAAAAGCGGCGAGGAGTCCTGTGGCACCTTATAGACTTAACAGGAGTGCCACAGGACTTCTCGCCACTTTTGCAGATTCAGACTAATAGGGCTACGCCTCTCATACTTAAAGTTTCCTGTTACCTGTAGGTCAGATATTGCCAGTACTAGTGACATTCCCCATTACAAATATAGGGTGTGCCATCTCAAAACACTGATAGCTTACCTGGCTATCTTTTGAACTGTACTCCACTGTGCAGTCATTAGGCACATGGGACATTCACACGGGCTGAAGGAAACAAACCAGCCCCAATCCTGAGAGAGATTTTCCTTGCTATGTTTCTAATGGATTTCAATAGGAGTTGTGGGTGGTCACACACAAAGGCAATGTTTATTTTATCCTTGCAGCTTTGTGGAGTTTTTTCCTTCGGGGAGCTACATTTTCAGGGCACTTTATTCAGCATCTAAACTCCAGTTCATGCAGGAGTTTCGCCCTTCTCTGGGTGTCCTTCTGATCTGATGGTTTTCCCTGAGAGAGAACCTCAGGCTTTGGCTAGAACTAGAGGAACTACAAAGACAATTGGCAGCAGAAAGCCAGCTTCTATGGCAGGGATGGGCAGCCAAGAAATTTGATCTGGCCCATAGCCCACCGTGGGGTGGGACAGGGCAGGGATGAGACACTTTGTGAGCTCCCCCACCCCCAGGTCTGATTGGCTTGCGAGTGGGGTAGTATAAGAAGTCTCCTCCTCCTCATGCCCCCGCCAAGGGTGCACTGCACATGGATGGAGCCGTGAGCTGTGCAAAACAGCTGGCAGTTCCCTCTATGCACCGTGCCCTCCTGGCAGCAGGGAGGAGATTTTGTGCATTTCCCTGCCCCCAGGCCAGTCATCGCAGCTGAGGCAGGAGAGTGCGTGAAGTTTCTCACTCCCCGCTAGACACGCATGGTGCGTAGACAGAGCCGCCAGCTGTTTTGAACAACTGGCAGTTCCCTCTGGGCGCCGCGTGACCCTAGTAGGGGCCAAAAGACTTTGTGCGTTCCCCTGCCCGCAGGACCTGATTGGCCTGGGGAGGGGAGAGCCCATGAAATCTCTTCCCCCCCCCCCCCCAGGGGGACATGGCCCTGAGCAGCACATGGAGGGAACCCATGTGGCTGGGGCTGCTGCAGGAGGAAGCCTGCCTCAGGGACCCTGTTGGACTGCTGGCTAGGCGCCGCCTGAGGTGAGTGACTGCCAGCCAGAGCCTGCCTCTGGCACCTCAGCCCCTGCCTCTTCTTAACTCCCTGCTCCAGGTCATCACCCATCTCTGCCCTAGGTCACCACCCAATCTGCTACACACCGCCCTAGATCACAATTGCCTCCCAGACCGTGCGCCACTGGCCACACCCTTCTCACAGGTCAAAATTCACTTTCCCTCCTTCACCTAAACTCCCTCTCAGACCCCACACCTTCTCCTGACTAGGGATGTTAAATTTCATTTACTCAACTAGTCGACTAGACAATACATTTTCCATTGACTAGTCAATTCGTTGATAAGCAGGGAGCTGTAGCGGGGTTAGCTTCTGGTCCTGGGAGCTAACCCCACTGCAGTTCTGCCTTTTAAATGTATTAAGAGCCTATTGGCTCTTAATACATTTAAAAGGCTAACACGCAGTAGGTGGGACCTTTGGCAAGCTAAGCCAGCTGATTCCCATCTCACGCCGGTTCTCCTGCTGTGCACCAGCCTTAAGTGTGAAAAGGCTGGAGCCTAGCAGAGACCATGCATGAGCCAGGAATCAGCTGTCCCGGCTCACATTGGGTCCTTCGTCCCCCGCTGCATTTCAACCTTGCAAGCTCTTACTATATTTAAAAGGCTAAAGGGTAGCGAGGGGACCTGGCACAAGCCTGGCCAGCTGATTCCTGGCTCATGCAGCACCTGGGACTAGGTGTGGGCTCGCGCTCGGTCCCTGCTATCCCCTGCCCCCACGGAGATGGTGCTGGGGGGAACTGGCTTTTAAACTGGCTCCCCCCAGCACCATCTCCTGCTCTCTCCCTCCCTCTCCCTCCCCCCCCCCCCCCCGCTGCCTCTGTCAGGGACTAGTTAAAGGACTAGTCAACTATCCGATAAACTTTTGCTTATTGGATAGTTGACTACTCGATTAGTCACATCCCTACTGCTGACCCAGTCCTCTACTCCGAGCTTCCTTCTGCACCCAGCCTCCATCCCAAGCCCTGCACCCTCTCCATAGAGAAGTGTGGCCCTTGACCACTTTCCAAAATCTTGGAGTGGCCCCCGATTAAAATGTATTGCCCATCCTGTCTGTGGCATAACCTCCAGGAAGGGACAGGATGGCCTAGTGAGTCTCAGAGCCCAGGTGGACAGGGCTCGCTCTGTGGCACTAAAAATAATGATGTAGAGATACTGCTGCTCAGCCTGGCTCTCCGGCCCTGAAGCCCACTTTGCACCATAGGGTTCAGAGACCGAGCTCCAGCCTGAGCCACAACGCTGGCAGTTGTCACAAGCCACGTCTGCCAACCTGAGCTCTGAGTGTTGCAGGATACCCCTTGCTGAGTAGACAAACCTATGGAGAGGCCGTGTCCCTGTGCTGGCTCTGGCTCCTGGCATCACACCCCTGCTTTCAGGCAACACAGTTCCACAGCAGCCAGGCTGACCAATATTGTTCCTGTCTGGGGCTGCTCCAGAACCTGCGATGAGGAGGGGTCTGTGGAAAAGATAAGGTGCCCTGAGGTTCTGCTATCTTCTTCGCTCCTCCAGCCACACACATTTCCAAGTGTGTTCAAGAGACACGCATTCAAGCCCAGCCATTCGGCCTCTACTCCTCCCTTATTCCTAGACAAGTGGAGAGGCCTCCGTGAGGTCTAGGAGGGGTACGGTGCTGCTGACAGTCTGCTCTTTGGTTGTGTCTACATTGCACAGGGCAAGAGTGTGACCTTAACTCACTTTAGCAAAACTACATTAATTAATTCTGCTTAAAATAGCAGGTCATGGCTTTTAACTTGTGTTAGCAGCTCAAGTACAATCTCAGATTGCTGTATAGATGTTAACTCCAGCCGCAAACCCAAGCTGAATTTCAAGATACCATATTATTACTAACAAACCATGTAGATTGTTAGTCTTTAAGGTGCTACTAGATTATTTGGTTGGTTTTTTTTTAAGTTTTTCCTGTTACAGATTAACTTGGCTACCCCTCTGAGGCATATTATTACTGTTTTAACCTGAATGAAGAATATACTTTTTCCCCCCCAGTGTAGACATAACCTATGTGTGGTTTTATGAGTTACAATCTTAGTGGAAAGGTTTGGAATTAAAAGTACATATCCCAATGTTCTTTTGAGACACTGTCGATCTGCATTCGAGTTAAAGTCTATATTATAATAAGCAATCTTTTTTTAAATGCATTAGTCAGGCTTTTAACTTGCGGTTGTTAATGTTTCCTTTAAAAAAAAAATCTGGTACTCCAGTCCCCTATCTGACTTTCAGGCATGAATTATTTGGCTCTTTAGTTGATTGGAAATATTAAGAGGAATTAGTTCAGTTAAATTCCTGGGAGTTCATCACAAACATGATCTTAGTCATGAAGTATGCTATTTTAAAGATTACACTTTAGCATCAGGACAAATTAGTGTCTGTCTCAGGGTTACAATCTCCATAAAGAACAGCGTTTTTGTGATAATGGCTAGTTTTCTATCATTGGAAAAGGAGTAAAAATAATGGGGTGATACAAATTGGTGTGTAGTTCTATTGAGGTCTGATACCTCCGAGCGATTGCAAAGAGTGTAGGAATGGGAGTTATCTCTTGTGAGTCACTAAGCAGTATTCTTTTAGAACTGAACAAGATAACATTTCAGTTGAGGACTCTACTAGACTGTTAGAAGCTACCAGACAACCTTTCAGTCCATTTATCAAAGCACTCATTCCTATTTCAAGGCAGGCGACACAGTAAATATGATTTAAAAAAAAGGTTAATCTGTATCCAGACGTTTCATTAAATAAAATGATAAAATAAATCAATGCAGTAGTGCGGGTGCTTAAGTGCTTAGCAAAAAGCTTCTAAATCCATTAGGAATTTACTGGTTTTTTTAAACTCAAACAACAATTTAACAGATTAAAACTACTTTTCCTTTTTTTGCCAGTTGCCACAAGAAGCCTTGTCCTTTGGGAATAAAAAGAAAATAATTATGTGCCACAGTGGGCCTGGTATATGCCTGCCCACACCCAAGCTGAAGATGGATTAAACAGTCCAGCAATGTTGAAAAGAGGCCAGAGTAGAAGTGTAGGAAACAGGCATCATAAGACCAGGCAAAAGTCAGCTGGTTGTAATGTTTTTAATATCTGACAAGTCTCTCATGGGCAGGCTCTGACGGTGCTGGAAACTGTGGCATATTAGAGTAACAAAGAACAATAAGGAAATACAAATAAAGTATTTAAATGTATTCCTCTATTAAATAACATTGCCTTTTTAACTATAGCATGTCGTTTTTAAATAATGGGTAGAGAGCTTCGCCCTTGAGAGACACTGGTCACCATTATAATGCGGGGCTCTCCTGTCTCGGATGACAGAGAATCTCTCTCCAGACATGATATTGTTCATCATAAGGCACATACACCTCAGACTTTGCTGAAAAAACTGGAGTTGGCCAATGTTTCCTGGCCAGTAGGAAGAGCTGACCTAGGAGGGGCATGGCCAGCTCACCAAGGGAAACAGTGATGTACTATATCCTCAAAACTGCCTCTTTCAGATGGTCTCCCCCAAGTACAACTTAAAACTTTCCTTCCCTAGCAGGATAGCTGCACAAACATTGCCTGTCACCGTCCACATTTCCCTCTAATACCCTTATATCTCTTGCATTCCATCCTAAAGTTCCATATAAACTAAATGAAATGGGTGCTTTACGGCTAAACTTTTTTCAACCTTTTATTTTTCTGAATTTGAAATGTTCACCACGAAGGGTCGTTGGGTTTTTGTTTGTTTGTCTTTTTTAATAATCGTAGTTGAACTGTTTTAAACATTTCAACAAAAACTGGCTTGTTAAGATGTTGGTTACATATCTAATGCAATTAATATTTAGTGTGATTGTAGCTCAGTTAAATGTTGTGCACCACAGAGCTGCGTGCTCAGGGATTCTTTTGGTAAATTCAAACTGATTTCCTAATTTTTGAAAGTCTACTCTACATGATTAGTTCTGCACTCTTCATTCAGGTAAATCGCCACTGCAGCAGTCCTATCCTCCAATATACTCTTGATCATTCAGAAAGGAAAGAACAGAAGCATTCAAGACAGACAAATTCCACCATTTGCCCATTTTCCATATACTCTCTATTTCTGACTTGAAAAGGTGCCTTTTTTCAGCTGTACAATCATAATGAATCTTAAACATTAGGGACAACACTTTCAAACTCAAGTTCCTAAAGTTAAGCACCTAAATCCATGTTTGGGCACCAGCGTAGCTGATAGCTACTAAAATGCTGAGCTTGCATATTAATTGTAACTAGGAGCTCTTAGGATATCTGAAAATCAGACAAGTCACTTAAAGCGCTTCCATATCAATTCTGGCTCAGATCCTAAACTGATCTTAATCAGTTCATGTATACACTAGTTGAAAATTTGTCCCCCGAGTTTGAAAATATTAGCCTAGAATGATTTGCCTCTACATATGTCCCTTAAAAATTCAATCTAACACTTTCTGTTAGGTAAATCATTTGCTTTGTTAAATATAATAATACTTTAATTGTAATCTTAAAATTAGTGTTAAAATGTTTCCTTATTTAGCTTTTAATGAGCACATTATTGTGGAAAAAATAAAATTAAACTTTTTCTCTATTTAATTCTTGTTAGATATAATGCCAGACAGTACAGCACAGTGAGCTATTTCATAACTCACCTGAAACATTTGTAGAAATGAGACAATCAAGAACGTTGTTACTTTATTGAGCATTAATCGTACCTCCCTGTTTAGGTTTATTTCTGGAAGAACAGTTAATGCTTCATAGGAAGCTTAGAAAATGAGAAATAGTTCTGTACACGTGTCACTTTTTTTTTCCAATTCCTGTAAGTGCTGGTGTTTAGGATATTTACAAACAGGAACATTTAAGAGCTCATCTACTTCCGCCTGACAGTTCTCTCTCTGGATCTCTCTACACTGCATCCTTAGCTCGAAATAAGCTACACAATTTGAACTATGCAAATTGCATAGCTTATTTTGAGTTAATTTCAGAATAGTTTATTTTGTAATTTGGTGCTGTCTACACAGCACCAAATTTCAAAATAAACCACTATTCCAAAACGTCCCTTAATCCTCGTGGAACGAGGGACATCAGAATAGCGAGCCTGTTATATTTCGAAATAACAGGCTTGTTCAAAAGACGCGGAATAGCTATTTTGGGATACCAGAAATATCCTGAAATAGTGCTACCCCTCTGTGACATAATAATTAGAGGAGAGTCTGAATTAGAACTCTCCGTCCCAGACCCAGTTGTAGGGAATTTTTATATTTTAAACTTACTCTTGATCCAAATATGATGTTGGTCTATCCTCAATTCTTATAATTGCCATAGGAACAAGCTTTGTTCTCACAGAGGATTTGTGAAATAATAGAATCAGAGGAACAGTCAAAGTTCTTGTTTTCATACAAATGTATTTAGGCCAAATCCTGAGTTCCTTACTCTATTTTTACTCTCTTTTCTTCATTCAAGCAAATTCTCATTAATTCAGTTACCTGGATGGGGCTACTTGTTTACAGTTACTCACAAGTATAAATGTTTGCAGGCATGGTTCCAGTATCCTTACAATGCAACTCAGTTGCTGTGGATAGCTGTGTGATTTGACACCACAAAAACGGTGCAGCTATGTAACAAATCACCGACTGCTATAGGTTCTATGCTTTATGGAGAACACGAGCAAACAAAAACATCAGCACTGTCTGAATCACAGGATTTGTGCTGTGGAAAATATATACACCTCTAACCAACTTTGCAGTGAACATTTTCTCTTTCTTTTGAGTGCACTTCTAAGCTGCCATGTGTTAATTGGCTTTTTTAATCTTTTGCGTCAGGCTGCATCTTGAAACCCCATTACATTTTATTGAAGCAATTATTGATGTGATTAAATATATTTGTACAAGGTTAGTTTAGTTCTCTTTAACTTGGCCTTGTAGATTTGCCTCTAAGGCAGGGCTTTTCAACTTTGGAAGCTCTGGGGGCCTAAATGATACTCACAGCACATGCTGAGTGCAGCAACTTAAGTGTGGTTGCATATACATGCAAATATATATGCAAATAGGTTCTTTCACACTGATGGGCATGAAGACAAAGATTAAGGCAAGACTACACAACACGCAGGCCCCATTTAGTCAGTTCTGCTGATATTAATAAAATGAAACATTTACCTGACTTCCACCCATATGACAGCACTTTTAATGAGCAATGACAACTACTAAAACACATGTCGACAGAGAACCATTATATTGACTACTTTTTTGTTTCAGCTCCCAGCTGTGTGTTGAGCCCCAAGTAAAGCCAAACTGCACCATGGGCTGCAAACAAATGGGCCACGGGCCGCATGTGGTCCACGGGCCATGTGTTGAGTAGCCCTGCTCTAAGGGTACGTCTACACTGCACGGCTATTTCGGGATACTGAAGGTATCCTGAAATAGCTACCCCATGTCTGCAGAAGCTACCCCTTATTTGGAGGGATAAGGGATGGCTTGAAATAGCATGTTATTTTGAAATGTGGTGCTGTCTAGATGCTCCAAATTTCCAAATAACCTATTTCTAAATAGATTCGAGATAAGATACACAATTTGCGTAGCACAAATTATGTATCTTATTTTGAGTTTGGGGTGCTGTGTAAATGCACCCTAAGATTGAAAAGTAGTTCAATTTTTGTGTGCATTTAGCTCTTGGCCTCTCTTTGGTAGTTGCGCTGTCAACATCCAGGAGCTAGACAGTCTTTCTAAAATTAAAATTGGCCATTGATCCTCATTCATTCTTTGTCACAGAGGTGTGTTCACTTGGGTATATAGGACAACTCTGCTAGGAGCAGCAAAACAATAGAATACTTACTAATACCCATCAGTATTGATAATTAATATTCTTAATGTATAGTAAGGCATAGAATTGAAAGTTAAAAGACAATACACTAGTTAATGCATGTAGTTGGCTTATGGAAGATGAAAGACCAGAAGTGCAGACAGCATTTATTACTTGGTGATTGATACAGTATTGTTTTTTCTTTCTGTCCTGTGTCCCTAAATATCTTGGATTTTGCTACTTATCTACTTTACCCTAACAACAGCCCTAACAAACCTATTGTTCTGAATCACCATCTGTAAAATTTCAAATGGGCTTTCTGACCTAGCTCCTCATTAATAAGTATATTGAAGGCTCGATTCTGCTGTAATGTAGGCTAGTGGAACTACATTTGATTTACACTGAAATCAAAGACATTACTCCACTGTAAAACTATTATGAGTGAGAGGCGATTGCAATCCTGAGACTGTAATTCTGTTGCTTGTCACAGCGACCCCATTTGGATGGGGTAGTGAAAATGGAAAAGGATACACGTATAGCAGGGTACCCTATAAATACAACGATTTATTTTTCATGCGGTAGCCAACTTATCAGATAGTCAATGAAGGAATTCCTGTAAGGCTACACCATCAACACATGGAGTCAGCTAAGAAGGAACGTTCTCCTGGAATTCACACTTCCATAAAACTGCTCTCACCAGCATAGCCTGTTTTATTTTATCTTGTCTCTAATTACTGCAACATTTACATAAAACGGAGGCGGAAACATCTGTGCATGCCTGGTCAATTATGGCTGTTCTGGCAAAATAATACCAGCTAAACTAAGGGCAGGGCTACATTACGGGGAAGATCGACGCTGCGGCAGTTGATCTTCTGGTGTTCGAGTTAGTGGGTCTAGTGGGGCCATGATAAATCATTGACACTGGTACTCCTAGCTGTCGCGAGGAGTAAAGGAAGACAACAGGAGCATTTCTTCTGTTGACCTCACACAGTGAAGACTGGGCCCTAGCTTGGCTTAAGGTACATTGACTCCAGTAACATTATTTATATAGCTGGAATTGCATACCTTAAGCCAACCTTCCCCTGTAGTGCAGACCTGCCCATAATCTATGTTGTTTACCTCGTGACTTCATTTCCTAGATGAAGTATAGGCTAAGATGACTCTATGCTTCAGAGGTTTGTGTTCTGATCCATTCATTGTACCAAATGGCAGTGTGGAAAACTTACATGAGCTCAATTTGGGTTAAAGAGAATGACTCCACTGATCCACTTAGTTGTTTCAAGTTAGCTTTTAACTATAATTGGTACATAATTTGTTTCTTCCACATATCCACATATAATTTCGCAATTACGTTTGGGGGAGGGGGGTGTTAAGCCAGGCTAAAAACATTACAAACCATATGCCTGTACCATTTAAACAGGTCTTTTAGTACTGTAGCATAGTTCATAGCATCATATATTTTATAGCCTTTTTAAATTTTTGTGCATTGCCAGATGTGCTCCTGACGCCTTCTGATCCCAGATAGTTTGACATTGATTTTCCTAGCACACGCCGGGGTTGAAATCAGGTCTGTCTCTCATCCAAATGATCTATTCATAACAAAAAGTGCCTTCTGGCAGTTGTAACACAGCTGAATACTGTTAAACTGAATTCATCATTTCATTTGTTTCTGATCGCTCTATAATGTTTACATAGCTTACATATTAGTATAATCTTGTGTAGAGTACACACTGAGGTTAAACCCTCCCAGATAGAACTCTTTTTTTCTTTTATCCTCCCTGCTAGAAAATGCAGAACTTCTCTTTTACCTGAAGGGCAGAAATACAGAATCATAGAGCGCAGGACTAGAGATCATTTAGTCCAGTCGCCTGCACTCATGACAGGACTAGGTACTATCTAGACCTTTCCTGACAGCTGTTTGTCTAATCTGCTCTTCAAAATCTCCAATGATGGAGATTCACAACGTCTCTAGCCAATTTATTCCAGTGATTAATCATCCTGACAGTTAGGAAGTTTTTCCTAATGTCCCACTTAAACTGTCCTTGCTGAAATTTAAGCCCATTGCTTCTTGTCCTATCCTCAAAGATTAAAGAGAATAATTTTTCTCCCTCCTCTTTGTAACAACCTTTGATGTACTTTTGAAAACTCACGTCCCATGTCCTCTCTCAGTCTTCTCTTGAATAAACAAACCCAATCTTTCCTGAAATGTGTCACCTAGAACTGGATATGATTCTTTAGTTGAGATCTAATCAGTGCAGAGTAGAGTGGGAGAATTATTTTCTGTGTCTTGCTTACAGTACTCCCAGAATGATGCTTTTTTTTTTGGTAACAGAGCTACTCTGTTGACTCATAGGTAGCTTGTGATCCACATTGACCCCCTCCCCCCCATGTCACTTTCTGCATTATTTCTTCCTAGATAGCCATTTCCCACTTTGTGGATGTGCAACTGATTGTTCCTTCCTAAGTGGAGTACTTTGCATTTGTCCTTGTTGAATATCATCCTGTTTACTTCAGACTATTCTACAGTTTGTCCAGATCAAAATCCATGGGATATTTTCAGTCTTCCCAAACATTTTTGGTAAATGGGAGGGGGGGAGCATGTGCTTTTTGGGAAGACATGGACCATGCCTACACTAAAGGGGAAGATCGATTTAAGATGCGCAGCTTCAGCTACTTTAATTAACTAGCTGGAGTCAACGCATCTTAAATCACTGTCCACACAGAGGGAGATTGATGGGAGCAAACACCCCTGTTGGCTTCCCATACTCCTCATGAAGAGCAGGAGTCCCAGCATGGATGGGGGTGCCCTGTCAGTTTGAATTAGTGGGGCTTCACGAGACCTGCTAAATCGAATCCTAGAAGATAGATCACGGCGGCAGCAGTCTTCAGTAGAGAGGGCAGAAATTGTTCTCCAAAAGCAGCAGAGAACTTTGGTAAAGAACCATCACACAGAGAGAGGAGTAGTCTCTCTGGTTATGTTTAATCAGTTCAGTGAGTATAGATTGGGGCTGTGCATCCTCGTGTTGGAGCTCACCCTGCGCAGGAGTCTAAATCTGTTTCCTACCCCAACCCCCTAAAGTCTGTGCCAACAAATATCATGCAGTGGACTGGGAGCTACAATGACATGGCTTATGAGCAGGGCTCTGAAAATGATTCTGTAAGGGTACGTCTAAACTACATGGCTCCGTCGACGGAGCCATGTAGATTTGTTTGTTTGGCAAAGGGATTTAAATAATCGTGGCTTCATTTAAATTTACATGGCTGCTGCGCTGAGCCGACAAACAGCTGATCAGCTGTTTGTCAGCTCAGTGCGCTAGTCTGGATGCTCCCCTGTCGACATGAAAGCCTTTTATCGACCTCCCCGGTAAACCTCATCCTACGAGGCATAATGGGGAGGTCGATAAAGGGCTTTCAGGTCGGCGCGGGAGCGTCCAGACTAGCGTGCTGAGTCGACAAACAGCTGATCAGCTGTTTGTCGGCTCAGCGCGGCAGCCATGTAAATTTAAATGAAGCCACGATTATAATGAATGAAGCCGCGATTTGACAATCAGCCTAATCTACATGGCTCCATCGATGGAGCCATGTAGTTTAGACACACCCTAACTGAGGACATGTCATTTCATCTCCCTGGACATCAGTCTCCTGATTGGTAAAATTAGGTTAATTGTCTCAACCTACCTCATCAGGGAAGTACAACTGGACAAAGGTGATTTTGGTGTTATAAGTAATTAATCAATTTAGTTTGTAAGGTGCCTTTCAGACAAAAACCACGATCTGAATGCTAAGTCTCATTATACTGAGTAACAATTTAGGTGAGATATGAGGCAGAAAATCTGGGTCCCCCTCTGCCTACCTATTTCACCTTTCAAGATCAGAATGGTGGCATGTCATCTTCAGATTACAAATAAAAATCACCTATTCATAAATCCAAAATGGCTGTGAAGGCTAAGAATTTCTCCAAGCTTCAGAAAAACAAGTAATAGCACTAGTACTGATTTATCCATGCCAGCATGTGGGTGTGTTAAAAGTTAATGTGGAAAGGATATGGCGTTAGTGCAGGAAAATATTCTCTGATGAAATGTAAAAAACTCTGTATAGGGCAGAGCTGCAGCAAATGTTGCACCCTTTGCCCTGTGTAGGCCCATTTACTCCAATGAAGTTGCCTATGACGTAAGCTGAGACAGAATTTAGGCTTTTTTATTATGAAAATACAGATGGCAGCTGCAGAGTGGCTTGGAGGCGTCACACATCCCCCAAATCTTATTCATGGAAGGGAAATACCAAGCTATTTTGTTTACATTCTACATGCAGGTGTGGAAGATGATTCACTGCCCTGCTCTTCAAAGACTTTCAGTGTTTGTTCTGGTGAGTGACAACTCTCACTTTCCACTGAGACCACTATCTTCAGTTCCACTCCTTAGCTGCCTCGCCTGCCAAAGCTGAGAAAGTATATGAAGTTGTTCAAGGTGGGGGAAGCTGGAGGGAGAGAGAAATCTAATGATGCTGGGAAAAGGACAGCTAATCCTCGACTACTTTCCTTGCCCCACAGTAATTAAGAAGGAGAGGAAGGAGAAAGCTTTGCCCTGCAGAAGAAATAAGTCAGATCCCATTGGCTTTATTCACCAATGCACTCTCTCATTTGTGCCATACATGCGTTGAAAGGTTGCTGGAATGCATACAGATGGTATTTCGGTAGTAAGATGATAGGAAAGTCTCAGTGCAACTAGATATGAGCCAGTATGGAAACATCCTGTCCTGGCAAATTCCTGTGGGTATTTTCCAAGTACTCAGAATCCACTGCTTCCCCGTTCAGGCTTTTAATCCATCTGCTGCTTCTAGTCACTGCTGGCCGCATAGGGGACAGGTTGAGAATACTGGGGTAACAACTTGGGAAATATGGAAAAGAACAGTGCCACAAAAAACATGTTTCAGCTGTCCTGTAAGTTTTGTAAATGCCTTGCTTTCAGAGAGCCTTGTGCCTTGGCACCAGTGGCGGATATAGGGCAGGGTGAGCGGGGAGGCTGGCCCGAGCCCTGCGCTTCAAGAGGCCCTGCACATGTGCCATGTCAAAGGGGGGACCCCGCAAAATTGTGCTGCCCTGGACCCCGCAAAACCCTCATCCGCCCCTGCTTGTCACACTTAGCCTGTGCAGCTAATCTTTTATCCATAACTGGTAGGAGAATAAGCTCAGCAGTCTGAGTCCCTGGTTAGATTAGCTATCCTTTTTAGAACCGCAGGTTCCGCTCAGCCCTTCTTCTTTTCAAGGCAGGTAAACTGACTACAACTAAGTTTGGTGCATGAAGACTATTTTGGATCAGACTTTGAAAATCCAGGTCCTGTCTGCTCTTCATGGTCCTTCCCAGGGGAGCCGACAGCTTCCTGGGGTAGATGTTTGTGGGGCTACCTCTGTGCCCCTGGAAGGGGCGGAGCCTCAGGCAGGCGGGGTGGGGTTGGAGGCAACAAGTCCTCAGCGCCACTCAGACGCTGGTGCACCCCCCCAGAGCCACTTGGAGTGCATAGTGATTGGGAATCCTAGGCCCCTTTGAATTGCCAGGGCCTGGGGAAACTGCCTCATTTGCCCTCCCTCCCCCGCCCCGCATCAGCAGGCATGGTCCTTCCCCTCTTTGGAGATGCTGTGATGTCTTGGGTTAGACCAGGGAACTGTGAGTCAGGACTCCACTGCTTACCTACACTGACAGTTTTTCCATGTGTCCAGCCTAAACTGCCCTTTCTGCAATTTAAGGCCATTGTTTAAAGGGTCAGTGTTTAAAAACAACAGCCCTTTGTAATCTTTGTGATGGATCCAGCTGTTTGGCGTCCTGTGTGGCATGTGGAATTCAGCGGCAAGGCAGCCCTTTTTATGTGAGATGTCACTGCAGTCAGTTGTGCCACAATGTCATTCAGCACCAAAGATCTTTAACAAAAATATTTCAAAACAGCTAGGCTGATAGCGTGGGTACATTTGAACGGGATTCTCTCACACACAGTTGTGTTACTCCCCAGAGAAATCAGGGGTTGGGATTGCTGAGAAATACTTGGGAAGCCAATTTCTCTTCTTTGTTTTTTCTTATTTCATTTCATGTTACTCTTGAGAGTTGTCTGTAATTTAAGATGGCTTGAGAAGACTATTGTTTATGCAGAAACCTTTCAGTTGATATATTTACTAAACATTGGTGATGCACATATGCCAGTAAGCTTTGTCTAGTGGAGGCTCCCTAAACTTTCGCAAAATCTTCTACTACTTCTTAAGTTGTGGCTCTGTGCCCATTGAAGTCAGTGGGAATTCTGCATTGTGTTTACTAGGGGAAAGACAGGGACTTTTATTTATTGTGCGGACAAACAATGGGATAGTGGATGGTTATTCCCTATGGACCAGTGTTCCCTGTAAACTCTGTGCTCAGGAGGCTGCTCAGGAGAGATTCAAATGCCTCCCAGCTGATTAGCAGAGCCCTCACAGCTAGATGTTTGTTTCTACTAGTGGTGCACATTTACACATGCCCCAGTGCACATAATTTATTTTGCACATGGATGGAAAAGATTAGAGGGAACATTGCTATGGGCCGAAAAGTTCCATGTTGAATCTCAGCTGTGCAAAGGGAATTTAGGGTGGGTTTAATCAGTGATCAGTGTCTGATCATCAGCTGGCAATGGGAGCATCACCCCATTATAAAGTTCATTGAAATGAATGTATTTTGCTGTAGACATAAGACATGTTCCTACTTAACACTTTAACACTAAAGATTTGATCCTGAGAATTCTTCCTCATCTCCTCAATTGAGTCATTCCATTGGTGGGACTACTCACTGGAACAAGGGGCACTAATACGAGTGTTTGCAGAATGGGGTCTTAACTGCGGTCAAGCATTAGCCCTTGAAATTTGATGTCAAACAAAGGGCAACTAAAATAACTAGATCTGCTGTTCTCTTTCCAGATAAGTGATGCTCCCATTTTTGTACCTGGTGTTTGGGGGCCTTACTACTCAGCCATGGTGCCTGGATTCTGGTTGAATGAGGGAGGCCAAAGCGCTACCGGAAAACTGGTGAGTCTGCGAAGGCACAGATAGCTTCTTATAAACATAGGAACAGTTCCTCAGTTGATGTCAATCAGTGCAGCAGCAGTGCAGCCAGCAGAGCTATTCCAGTTTTTATCAGCTAAGGGGCTGATCCCAAACATCATCATGAGATCATAATCGTGAAAGTGCTGCAAATAGCACTCCACACGTGGGTGCTTGGAAATGCTAACTAGAGTCTGTTAATTATGAGAAAAGTAGGCGCAGCTGTTGTGTTTGGCCCTCGCTTGCAGAAGTAGGGGAATGAAGCCTTAGGGAACATCTCTCTCTCTTAATACCATCTCTAGTTCCAGGCACAAGCCTAGCCCCTTGTCACAGTTCTAGGGCTGCTGACAGGCACCTTCCAAGGTCTGGACACTGAAAATTCCTTAGGGTGTATCCATCAGCCTAAGCAGGGGTCTCTAGGGTACAAAACTGAGGCCAAACAGTGTACTTGAAGGGGAAGAGGCTTCTGACTCCCACTGCCATAGTCCCTTTAATATAGTCCCAGATACCCTAACCCCAGAAAGAGGTGCTTGGTACTACAATCTCCTACCCAGCAGCTTACTTGAGGCCTGCTGAACCTGTCTTACCAGGCTGGCACACTACTGCCATTGTCTCCTTGAGGACACAACTTAAGGGGGATTACTGAATTGCCTTTCGAAAGGAAGTTCCTCTGGAGGCTTCCAGGAGTGAGCTGTAGAGCCACTGTCTGTTCTCTCCCAAAACTGCTCTGCAACTCTCTGGGCCAGTTTGTTTCTAGACCCTTATCCTACTCCTGATATGATGCACAGGGGAGCTTTGCCCACGGCAATTCTTTAAGCCCTTCCTCACCAGTGTGGGGTTTATTCACCCTGTCACATCCCTACACTCAAGGGAGAAATTGAGAAGACTGTGTATTGTCCCAAAGTCTATATCCTACTCACATAAGTTATATTTCAAAACTGTGCTTACTGATGGACATCAATAAATAGCACACTTGGGCTACATCTACACTGGCAGTTTCTTGCTCAAGAACTCTTTTGTGGAAGAGTTCTTGTGCAAATCTCTTCCATAAGAGAGCATCTACACTCGCATGTGCTTTTGCGCAAGAGCATCCATGGCAGTGTAGATGCTCTTTTCCACAAGAAAGCTCTGATGGCCATTTTAACCATAGAGGCTTCTTGCACAAGAAATTCATGTTGCCTGTCTACATTGGCCTCTTCTGGAAGAGCTCTTGTGCAAGAGGGCTTCTTCCTGAGAGGGAGCATCAGAGTTCTCACGCAAGAAGCCCTGATTTTCTGCAGTACATCATCAGTTTACTTGTGCAAGAACGCGCAGCCAGTGTAGAAAGGCGGCACGTTTTTGCGCAAAAGCGGCCATTTTCTCACAAGAACGCGCCAGTGTAGACACAGCCAATACAGTATATTGGGGTAGAAACATGTTTTCATTATACTCTAAATTGTCACCTAAATCTCTCGTTGAGTGCAAGGAATATGACTTGGATATGCACATACAGAGGTATCGGTTTAATTTGTTAATAGATAAAGGCTTGATCTTGAACAGTTCCAAGTTTTCTCAGCTCCTAGTAGGCACTTGTTACCTCAGAAGATTGGTGCAGGTTTCAGGGCAGGAGGCTGGATGTGTGGGGAGCTCAAGGCAAAATGTGTGGAGTGGGTTTGGGGATGGGAGCGTGGCCACCATGCTGTCTGGCCGCTGGATACCTGGGGCTGGCTGGAGTGGCAAGGACCGCACTGCCCAGCTGCCAGATCTCCATGGCTGGGGCAGCAACCATGATGCCCTGTCAGCCAAGCTTCAGGGCTGGAGTCTGGGTGTGCTGTGGCTGCCCAGATGCTGTGGGTGCTGATTTGGGCCCACCAAGGCTGGAGCCTTGCCTTCCCACCCCCAGCTGTCTGGCACTGGGGCCAAGCACTAGGGAGGCAGTGGTTTGGGCTCTGGCTGTGGAGGATGGCAGCCAGAATGGGAGGGGTGGGCTGACCATGCCCAGCAGCAGCACGGTGGCTGGCAACACCCAGAGCCCTGCCCCTAGCTGGCAGCTCTCATATCAGTGCACTACAGCAGTGTGAACCGGCTCACTTTCACCTCTGGGCTACCATACAACCTGCCAAAGTCTGAAATGTGAAAAGAGGCCTGGACCCAGCACCATTAGAGGCTCTGCTTGTCCTGGTGAAAATTTGTGTTTTTAAAAGTAATTTCTAGGCCTTTGTGTTTTCAGAATGAATATAGGAGGTGGGGGAAATGGGACATTTAGGCCGTGTCCAGACTCAGGGGTTTTTTCGGGAAAAGTAGCCTTTTCCCGAAAAAACTTCCCCTGCGTCCAGACTCAAGCCGCGTTCTTTCGAAATTATTTCGAAAGAACGCGGCTTTTCTTTTGATGGCGGTAAACCTCAATTTACGAGGAAGAACGCCTTCTTTTGAAAGTTCCTCTTTCGAAAGAAGGCGTTCTTCAATGTAAAGAGGCCGTCTTTGAAAGAGAGCATCCAGACTCGCTGGGTGCTCCCTTTCGAAAAAGCAGATTTCTCTTTCGAAAGATCCGCCTGCAGTCTAGACGCGATCTTTCGAAAGAGGCTCTTTCGAAAGAAGCCTGCAGTCTAGACATAGCCAAAATGTATAAGGTTCAGTTGCATTAACCAAGAAATAAGATGTAATCATGAAATTTTGCATATCCACATGGGGCAGAGGTAAGTATACGCGACCGGCCTTAACTTGGTCATTTCTTGATATCCGAGTGTTTAATTATGCAAAACTTATTGTTGCATTGAAATATTTTTAAGTAAAATATTCATACATACACATACATGAACACATAACTATGTTTTATTTATTTGTGTATTTACTTTTAAATGTATAGACTGGTCCCATCAAACATTTTCTGGACAGATTTGCACAGTTCCTACTAACCAGTGTCAGCCTTGAATTGGCTTTTTCTGATGTTAACATTTCAGTCAGCAAACCTTGGGGCATGCCACAGCTCTGTTTCTAACACCATTTCTGTTTTTATAAATGGTTTTCTTTCATCTCCTACCCAAACTCCAGAGGGAATCAAGAAGTATTTAGTTCTTTCCCTGTATACAGATGTGTGTGCATAGTTAAAATAAATTTTATTATACTGTTAACACCCAAGCACCCAAACTAATGAACATTAAACACATGACTTGACTTGCTGCCAGCAGATCTTGCCAAATTACTTGCCTATTTATTCAGTACTCTGGGCAGCCATAGTTTTGCCTCATTACCTTTATGGGTGCCTCTGACAGGCATTATGGACTGGCCACAAAAGCTGCTAAATTACCACTGTGAAATTCCACGCAATCCTACACAAGGCATTTGTTTGTGCATAATGCTAGATACCTTTCCTTAGAGGTTCCAATTCTCACATCAACTCTACATAGGGTTTTTTTTAAACCAGAGTTAATTGATTTTTATAGCGAAGAAATATTTTTAGTGTTCTTGAATGCTTGGGGAGTGTCCACACTAGCCATTACAAATGTGTTAGCTACTTCAAACTATTATTTGAGAAGATGTAAGCTTATCATTCCTCTTATTTTTGATATATCACTGTTAAACTTTCTGATCCCACTGAAATTATGGAAGGTTTGCCATTGGCTTCAATAGGATCAGGTTTCAGTACTTCACGAGTAAACTGGAAGCTCTTTTGTCATTGTAGAATGATAAAGGTTCAATATATTTTACCAGGATTTAATCTTTAATTTATTTTAAGCTGGTTGTTTTTCTTTTTGTTCTTTTTCAGATCGATCATGTAGTCCGAGGTCACATTGCTTTCCCAGAGTTACAAGCAAAAGCTGCAGCCAGGTCATCATTCTTATTTCTTTATCAAAACATCATCCTTCCAAAGATCTTTTTTACACTATGCTGTATCGTCATCCTTGTGTTACGACATTCCCGTTTCAGAATGTGGGGATCAGGCAAGCTGGCTCTGAACTCAGTCCTCTGAGTCTGAACTGATTGGAAGTATTTACAAAGGCTTCTGTAATGATAATTCAAAGATCAAAGCTTTAAAAACCTAAATATCCACCCTTCAGTTTACCCAAATGGTGTGCCTGGCCTTTTGCTTTGTATGTCAAAGTCTTCTTTGAATCCAGCCTAATATATCTCTTGGAAGTACAATATAATCCTCATTTTGCAGACCTGGGTGCCTAAGGCTAGTTCTGTCTCATACTGCAGACGTGTAGTTGTCAGGCTCCAGGAATGAGGTTCAACTTACCTTGCACTATTGGGAG
Source organism: Pelodiscus sinensis (assembly GCF_049634645.1). NCBI lineage: Eukaryota > Metazoa > Chordata > Testudines > Trionychidae > Pelodiscus > Pelodiscus sinensis. The sequence goes on from NC_134719.1 coordinate 14,683,744, forward strand.
AGATCTGCTAAATGAAAAAAGACTGGGATGGTGGTGTAGAGAGGAGTGCAAACCTGGAATCTAAACTGGATAGCTAAAACCAAGAGGTGGATTACCCCTGTACCAGTCATGTTTTCCATGAGTTCAGCATGTCTGCCCTAAACAAATTCTAATACTGCATTGAATGAGAAAACCCTTGAGTGCTGAGGTAGAGGGAACTTTATTTCTTTACATACAGAATATAAAGCAATACAACTGTCCTGTGTGACACGGGTGTAGTATCTTTAGTTCTTATTTGAGGCTCATGCAGTTGGTAAAACTGTATAGGAGAGTGTTGATAAAGAGAGTCATAATATTTTATAGATTAATATACCAATGGCATTTCTATAATGCTTTCCAGACACTGCCATTCTAATGATATGTTTTCATAGCTATAAATTCAGTAAACAAGCCACTTAGAAATTCACCCTCCTCTCCATTCCCCTGAAGAAGTAGGAACTAACTTAAACTGACAGAAGCCAGGAACTTTGCAGTTCAGGTTGAAATTCCATCGTTAAGACATCACCTTATGCCTAGCTAGTATAGCATATGTGGCCTAAAACTTCACCCATTGTTGTGAGGCATCATCACAGAGAATTATATCATCTGAAATAGCCAAATAGAAGGCGGTTAAGTCAGATTCTTAATATTAATTTAGGATCTTGTTTGGGTTTGGGAGTTGTTAATGAGGAGGGAATGGTGAGTTACTAGCCTGCAGATCTCCTTGGAGTGTTTTAGGGCACCAGTTCTAATATAGTGGGCCTGATTCTTCATTTTGTCCAGTCATTTATGCTGGTCCAGAACATGTAAAGTGGGTATAAAATGCCAGCCCATCAGGCTGCACGGCCATGAAGAATCAGGTCCATTTTGTCTGATAGTTCATATTGTTGTTATTGAGAGTAAAATTCCACATATGCAGGCTAGCGGATGAACTCAAGAAAGGAGATGACTTTGTGATCTAAGCATCTTCCTTGAATCACAGTTTCTAACCCTGACGGGTTTGGGTCATCCAGTCATTTTAACATGGTGGACATACTAAGTTCCATGTAGCGTGCATTGTTTGGGACTTTCTGTAATGAGACCTTGAATAACAAAATCCCTGTGCTTGACATCGTAGAACTGATGGCAGATTTTGTAAGAGTTGTGTTTTGCCGTGGTGTCTTTGGGCACAGAATTTCCATAGCTTCCACTAGTGAGCAGTGTGTTGTTTTGGCTGCTGTTCTCCCACCTTAGAGAGAGCTGCTTTTTAGTAGTGAAGTGAGATATGTCTGTAAAATGCTTTGGTATCTTTGAAGCAATATATGATGATAGTATCTGGCAGTTCTTTGCATCTGTGGATCTTAGAGCCAGATTTTAAAACATATTTAGGGCCTAAAAGTGCAGAAAGGCATTTTTGCAAACCCCACTAGTGCCTAAGTGCCTAATTCCCATTTATTTCTGAAATCTGTCCCATAGTACAAACATACACTACTATTTTTTGCATAACTCCAGTAACATTTTTAAATAGTTGAAGAACAGCTAGCTAAATGACAGCCATAACCTTCAGCTTTGCAAAGCCCTAGAACACTATGTCTCATCCAACTGCGGCTGAAGTTAATGGGTGTCTTTTCCTTTTTTAAGATAGAAATCGGATTGGTTCAGAAAATAAGTAGCAGCAGCCAGGAACCCTGCTAGGCCCTTTTAAATCACTCAGGTGGGCCACAGGAATGGGTGATGAGTGAAACCCCCCTTTGGGAAGGCTAGATCCTAGGGAAACTAGCCCCTGGCTACACTCTTTCCACCTCGCCCTCCTCCCTCAGTCAGAGCCACAAGGGTCTGCCCTCCACCTGGAGAAACCCCTAAGTATCCAGCCCAGCCAGAAGCATCCTGGGCTGGCTGCAGCCCCTCCCCACATCCCGATAAGCTTCAAGTACCTCCCCTACTGGCCAGAGGAGCCCTAGGCCAGCCACAGCTGTGCCGCCCCTCCTTTCCCCAGACCCAACCTGCTCTGTGGAAAAGCATCTCTTCAAAGATGCATTTGAGATGCCCTGTGCAGGTTTTGGGGTGGCTGACTAGAAAATGCCCCTAGAGAAGAGAGGGGAGACGCGGCTGCAGCTGGCATGGAGCTCCTCAAGATAGATAGGTGGGGGATGGAACTTCAGTAGTTCTGCCGGTCTTTCCAGGCAGGTGGGGGAGAGGTTCCTCTGGGCAGGTGAGAGATGGGGCTGCAGCAGGCCTGAGGGTCCTCTGGCAGGTGTGGGGGGAAAGGCTCCTCAGGACAGGTAGGGGGGAGGCTTCTCTGTACAGATAGGGGATGAGGCTGTGGGCAGGCGATGGATGGGGCTGCACCTGGCCCAGAAATCTCCAGACAGGTGGGGGATGGGGCTGCAACTGGCCAGGGGATCCTCTGCTGGGGAAACGCGTGGGGTTTCTCCGGGTGTGGGGATCCCCGTGGCTCCAACCGAGGGAGGGGACCAGCAGGCCCATTGATTGTTCTGTCTTACGGCCTGGTATTGCTGTTGGTGGGCCTGGTAGCACAACACTGTCCAATAGGCTTGGTTGACAAGTAGCACTGGTAGGCATTTGGGGGAGCTCTGCATTTCACTCTAACCAGACATGGAGTTGTGGGGCTTAGATATACAGGAAGAGGAGGAGGGTGTAGCTATGTAACACTAGTCTATCTGCTTGCCTGAGAAGGCATGGTAAAATGTCAACCTTTGCCACACAGGGTTTCTGCTTTAGAATAACTTCTCCCACTGGGATTCCAAGTAACAAGAGGGCCAGATGGAAGCTCGGAAGTAGGATAGGCCTCACGTTTAATGAAGTTGCCCTCTTTCTTTTTCCTTCTCACCCCATAAAAGCAGGGCTTCTACTGGAAATGCAGTGACTGGTTATTAGCAGGTACTGTTTATAATATGATCTTTAGGGAGGCAGAAAATAAGGCTACTATATGAAAAAAGAACCATTGTAACTTTCAGAATTATAATTCGGTTCTAGGAAGGCACAGAAAGCACATTTTAAACAATGTGAATAATGATGTGAATTAGTTATTTTAATGTCTTCCAAGTGTACTTCATTTTGAGTGATATTCCCTGATAGTACACATATGGAAAGGTATAATTGAAAAAACATGCCACTGAATGGTTGAATGCAACGTATAAATATACAGCTGCTAAGAGGTCAGAAGTCAAAGTGGTAAAGCATATGCCAAATTCCCTTCGGGATCTCATTAGTGCACGATTGAATATACACGTAGAGGCTAAATGAATATCACTGTTTGGACCTACAATAAATGAGACAATGACTAATCAATTGTAATTAGGGCTAGATGCTATTATTGACCAAGATGCCAGTGTTCTACCCTGATTTCTTAGGGGTCGAGACCAAACATAAAATTATAAATTTGTTTATAATGGTACAAGAGTTATTTTAAGAAGTATTCTAACCCTAATTGCAACATATTTTAACTGGAATGTCAGGAAGGCCATAGCAAGCCAGAACACTGAAGAGTTTGTCATTAATCCCACAACCACTGTTGGCTCAGGAAAAACGTACTTGAATAACATGGAGATTGGTGTATTACAAGAACTTTGAGAAGACTAAATGTAGAGACCTTAATCACCTCCTCCTCTCCATGGTAGCATCTTTCTGTTCCCATTCTATCCTTACTTTTTTGTTTTAATTATGCCATAGGCTTGAATATGTTAATCAAGGAACTCTTGATTAACAAAATAAATTACTAACATTTGTAAAGTGATTTTATTTTCATTCTTCTTTGGGATTTTTTTTATTTTTTCACTCCCTCAGCTTAAATTTCTCTGTCTTCATTGTGCAATTGCTTTCCCTCCTCTCTGTGTTGTGGGCAAGGCAACAAAATGCCAGTCAGCTGCAGCTTCTGAGACTGGCCAGCAGGAGGCAATGCACCAGTAGTACAGCTGCTACTATTGCTAAAGGTCGGTCAGCTTTCACTGGGCCCACCTCCTTGCCCAGTGTGGGAATTCAGACCTTCTACTGGCTGACAGTGAGGTGGAATTACTCCCACCCCCATTCTCTAGTGCCACATGCCTGGCAAAGAAATGATTTTTCTCTCTTTAAAGTTTGGCTTTTGGGCCCCTTTTGATGATTTTCTTGTATTTGACATTAGAAGTGCAAATGTTTTATGTTCACTGAATAACCTCCCTCCCTCTTTTTCCCCCCAACTTGTTTTTCTTCTAGTGCTCAAAATATATATACATACTTGAACAGTCACCTGGATCTGATTAAGAAATCTTTGCCTGCGGGTTTCCTCACTGTTGATTTACACGTTTGGCCAGATTTCCATGGTAACCGATCTCCTTTAGCAGATCTGACACTGAAGGGCATGGTAAGAAACAGCATGTCTTTGCACAAAGGTCAATCTAGAACAAAGGGGTAATATTTAATTTAAAAAATGGAAGGAGCATTTTTATTTTTAACGTATTCCTCCTTCAGAGTGTCCCACAGGATTTGGATTGCTGGCTAAGGTTTGTTGTTGTTGTTGTTGAAATCAGCAAGTGTTTTAGCAGTATACCGCCAATCAGGATACTTCTAATATCACCAGTGCCCAATTTATCTGTTGAAAATACTAAGAGACAGGTCTTCCATCCAGAATATTTACTGGTAGTTCATGTTTTAGAGAGCTAAATAGCGCCATTCCTTATTTTTATGCACCCAATAATCCACTTAGTCTTGCATGTGGAATTGGTGAGTCTCAATCCAAAACTGGTTAGGTGTATTCAGAGATTAAGAATATAAAATACTAAGGGCTTTAGTCCGAACTAACGCATCCCGGCACTCACTTCCTTGTTCGAATCAGCTGTGATTCGAACTAGCGTGCCGGCGAGATCATGTTAATGAAGCGCGGGATATTTAAATCCCCGCTTCATTAACTTCTTCGGTCATCTCCATTTGCATCCCTAGTCCGAACTAGGGATGCAGTGTAGACGTACCCTAGGTGTGTTACACTATTTCAGATGCTTGTTGATCACTTTAAATCGAAGCTGGAAAGCTCCTGTGTAATTACTGGCAGTGGGTATGCAAGCGCTGATTTCAAAACAAATCAATTAATTGAATATGATACCGCCTGAATCTTTATTCATTTTCCAACACTGAGCTGAATCTGATCCCGATTTGAGGTTTGGAAATGTTTCTTCTGGAAGGGCTGAAATACTGTGAGAAAAAGCAGTTTTCACAATACTTCAATTTAGAACCGAGAAGTAGCAGCTTTAGGAAGGTCATGAGAGAACCTCTCCTGGTGAGATTTTCAACACGTGTCTGTGGACTCATGAGGGTCACATAAACTTCCACTTCTGCTATCTGAACCTGATGGAGGCAGACAGGCTGGATCATGTGTCAGAATGGTACTGTACAAGACCATGACTGAACAGGTGAATAAAGGTATAATCTGCGTGTCTTTAAGGTCTGATACCCTTTTGGATCATGAGGTCTAGTTCTGATTTGTGTCCTGTGTGGTTTATGGAATAACACAGCTTGAAATCGTCAATGGTTCCTGAGAGTTGGCAAATAAACCCAATGATACCTCAGTCATCAGCAGCCCTGCAACTGACACTTCAAACATTTGGGAGCTTCAGCTGTAATTACTGCTACTAAGCCCAGGAGGATTCATAGAGTATACGGGAGGTAGGGGGAAGGAATTGGGGAGCATTCAGGTGACAAGTGGATAGAAGTGTAAATTCTTGCACAATAAAATTAGGACCTAGCGGTTTGGATCTCCGTTTGAACTGACCTGAAATTCAGGGATATGAGGATCTGGGAGAATTGAATCAGGCTCATCACTAATAATTACACACCCCAAAAGGTCTACATCTGGTTACATTACTGTAGTGAAAAATCTCATAACCAGAAAAATATGGTGTTGCTAAAATATTTGAGTGGTTCTTTTCTAATGTTTTCAAATCTTTTTTTCATTGTCAACTACTGAAGTGAAAAGCATGGCATTTGCAGATACTGATTAATGACACAGGAATTCCTCCTTGAATCATCCATTCTGAGACTGCAGCAACATGCTGAAATATATCGTTATCGTAAAAGAATTTACCTGTTCAGTTACTCTGCAAAAGCCGTGAAACACTTTAAACCATGTCTTTACTGCCAGTGAAGATATATACAAAATAAGTTCCCAACTCAGTACCTGTGCTAGGAAAAGTGATATGCAATTGATGTAAATTGGTACTAATACTCACTTTGTTTTTCAGAAGCCCTACCTCTAAAGCACATTACTATGAATTGCAAATATACCAGTACTTTGAGTAAAACAATTAAGGCTCTTAGGTGCATTTGATAATCTACTGCTGTGGGAATGCCCCTGGAATATTTTGATCATTAGTAACACTGTACTAATTTTTGCAAGTACAGGCAGTCCCCGGGTTACGTACCAGATAGGGACTGTAGGTTTGTTCTTAGGTTGAATATGTATGTAAGTTGGAACTGGCATCCAGATTCAGCTGCTGCTGAAACTGACCAGCGGCTGACTACAGGAAGCCCGAGGCAGAGTTGCTCTGCCCCGGGCTTCCTGGAATCAGCCGCTGATCAGTTTCAACAGGCTGAATCTGGACGTCAGTTCTTACATACAGATTCAACTTAAGAACCCCAGGCGTCCCCAAGTCAGCTGCTGCTGAAACTGATCAGCGGCTGATTCCAGGAAGCCCGGGGCAGAGCAACTGTGCCTCGGGCTTCCTGTAATCAGTGCTGGTCAGTTTCAGCAGCGGCTGACTTGGGGACGCCTGGGGCAGAGCAGCTTGGGTGTTGCTGGGTTGCTCCAGTAGTGCCGCTCCTCGGCGCTACTGGACCAACCCAGCAGCACCCAAGCTGCTCTGCCCCAGGCGTCCTCATTCAGCCGCTGCTGAAACTGACCAGCAGTGGCTGAATCAGGACGCCTGGGGCAGAGCAGCTGGGGTGCTGCCGGGTTGGTCCAGTAGCGCCCAGAGCAGCGCTACAGGACCAACCGGCAGCGCCCCAGCTGCTGTACCACAGGCGTCTGGAGAAAAGCCGCGGAGCACGGGGGCAGCGGGACAGCCCAGACGTGCCGCGGCTGTCCTGCTGCCTGCGTGCTCCGCGGGTTTGCTCCCTGTCTCCCTGGTCTGGGGAGACATGGAGCAAAGCCGCGGAGCACGCGGGCAGTGGACAGCTCAGACGCGCCGTGGCTGTCCCGCTGCCAGCGTCCTCAGAGGCTTTGCTTCCCGTCTCCCTGGTCTGCTGGTCTCCAGCAGACCAGGGAGACGGGCAGCAAACCCTGTTCGTAACTGCGGATCCGACATAAGTCGGATCCGCGTAACTCAGGGACTGCCTGTAATATTTTCTACAGGAGGGTCTTTATTTTTCCCTCCTTGCCCCCGATTTGAGTCTCTTATGCAAATACTAGCAATGATCATGCATCTTTTCTGCCACATTGCAGAACAAAGTTAGGATCTCAATTGTTCCGATTTCAGTCCAGACGGAGTAACTATACGGTCTTCAGTGGAAGGAAATTGGATTTATGCCAGAGTAAATGAAATCATAATCTAGTCCTTAATTATTGTCTTTCAATGAAGGGTATGTGGGATTTTTTTTTTTTTTTTTTACTGTGTTTCATTTCATAGTGCAAGCCTCCTAGGAAAAAAACATAACATGTAAATCCCTTACAAAATGATATTTTGTTAACTGTTTCTTTGCAAGGGCAATTTCAGTTTCTATGGCTCCTATCCAGATCAGGAATAATATGTTTAACATAACAGTAGGTGTGCAGCTCACAAAAACAGGATTACAATTTGCATTTAAACCTGTAGCAACAAGAAAGCATGCCTTGTGCGTCTCAGAAAATGCTGAAATTTCACCTCTGCTAGATTTGAACATTTTCTTCTTGTGTTCTGTGCAGGTTGTTGGACTGACGTTGTCTCAGGGCCTTGATGAACTTGCTCTTATCTATTTGGCCACAATTCAAGCCATTGCTGTAAGCCATTTTAAAAAGTCTGCTTCTTATAAAAGCATGAAAGACTTACTTAAAGGAATTGCACTGTGTGTCACATTGCAGATTGATCATGCCCTCCTGTCAAATAGATTTCGAATTACAAATGAACTCACTAAATAAGTTCTTAAAGGAGAAAGATAAACATTACATGTATGGAGAGGATTACCCCCTCCCATGGAAGAATCCCTTAAGGGACCCTGATTGTAGAAAGGAAAATTCCCTAAAAGAGTTTTTTCCCCAAGTTGTTCTGACAAGGCAGAGGGAGCTGTCTCTTCTTCTGTCTGAGGTGAAAGATGGGTAAATATAGTCAAAAAGAGGGTGGTAAATGCATAAGGAGAAGAGAGACACAGGGATGGTCTACACTATACATTTTATATCAGCATGACCCCGCACCCCTGAGTGACACAATTATACCTACCGTAAGCCCCAGTGTTGACAGCACTATATCAGTGGGAGAGTTTCTCTCTTCAACATAATTACCATCTCTCGTAGTAAACACTTTTCTCTTGTGATGGCATTATCTTCAATGAAGTGTTCCAGGGGCGTAGCTGCAGTGTTTTAAGTGTAGTCTGCCCTTAATCCCTCACAACCTAGGAATACACTTCTGCATGAACTTGCGAGGTGGAGCTCTGTGCAGTCCAGAAGATATGCCTAGGTGTGAATAATTGTCATAAGTCGTATTATCCCCACCGAACCTGTATGGTGAATGTCAGAGACACTGTGACATGAGGCAGTGTTGATGGTGTGGATTATATGGAGTGGTGCTGCTTGGGTAGGAAAGGAAACCTGGATAGTACCAGAGCCCTGTGCTGCTACAAACCTCTCCTTCCTCATCCCTGTAGTGTGATGTCAATAATTTGCAGGCTGAAACTTCTGGTATTTTACTCCTGCAGTTTTTCTCTTGCAAGGCATGCTATTGACCTGTGGGGATGATTTATTTCCCCTCTCAGCTCCCGCCCCAGTTGGTTAAAGTAGCTGGAGAGATCACATAGCTCTACATCAGGGGTAAGCAATAATTTTGGAAGGGTGGCCACTTCACAAATTTCGGAAAGGGCTGTGGGCTGACCCAGAAGGGATGGGGCCTCGGGTGGAAAGGGTGGGGTGAGAACTATCCTGCTGGGAGCTTTGCTTGGCCTGGTGTCCCTGCCCCTGACTTCTGGCCAATGGAAGGGACCTGGAGCAAATGGGAGGATGCTGGGGGCCAGAATCCTCTCTGAGTTGTCTGGGGAGGAGGCTTAGAATTCACATAACAAGACTGGCAGCTCCTGGCCCTGCTGCTAGCCTGTTGCCTGGCAGGCACAAACCCTGTGGAACAGAAGCAGTTGAAAGGGCTCGCGCCTCCAGGACAGCTCCCAGGCAATGGGCCACTGGGACTGAGAGCTGCGAGCCCTTTCAGTTGCTTCTATTTAAAGGGCTTGCCACCTGCCGGGTGGCTGCCAGGCAACGAGCCCTTTAAATAGAAGCAGTTGAAAGAGCTCACAGGTCTCCGGCTCCCAGACAATGTGCTAGGGCAGGGTTCAGCGACCTTTCAGAGGTGGAGTGCCGAGATGCGACTTATTCGCCTCTGTGTATGGGTCTGAGTGCCAGTGATACTTTTTTAAAGTCAATAGTAGTCCTACTTACAGCAGCTTCGTTAATAAATAAATTAAGATGCAGATCTTACCTTTTAGTGCAGGGGTCAGCAACCTTTCAGAAGTGGCATACTGAGATTGAACTTATTCACGGATCTGGGTGCCAGGGAAGGCGGCAAGGGTAGTCTGGGTACAGTGACCTTATTATCTGAACCAGCTGCAGCTAGTGAGAACGGTTTAATTTAAATTATGAAACAGATTAAATACTTTAACTTTCTCATCTTAGTTTTATCAAACTTCATTTTAAATGAAGTAAAATATTATGTCCAACACAAAAGGTTTTAATGTTTTCTTTATTTATGGCAGCGGTGAGGAACCCTTTTTGGTTCGGGGGTCACTGACCCACAGAAAAATCAATTGGGGACCACACAAGTGAGAAGCAAAAAAAACTCCTCCTAAAATCCCAACTCTCACTGATGTGGCCCCAACGGAGAAACTTCACTCCTCTGGTGCCACAGCCTCACAGGGTGAAGGGAATTGGGGGAACTGAGGGTCAGGGCTTCAAATAGACCAGATTTACGTTTCTGGAGCTCCAGAGTTATTAGATTTTATGGACCTCCTTAGGCTCTGGGGTAGGGACAAAAATGAGAGGTACAGTGTGAGACAGTGCTGTCAGGTAGTAGGATAGGGATGGGGTGAAGGATCTGGGAGGGAGACGGGGTGCAGAAGCAGGCTGTGGGAGTAGGATGTCTGGCCAGGTGGAGGGAGCAGGAACAAGGAAGGATGCAGTAAGTGGCCAGGAGAGAGGGTGAAGGAGCAACATAGATGAAGGAGCAGGATGGGGTGTCTGGCCAGGAGAGAGGGTGCAGGAACAAGGGAGTATGTTGGAGCAAGCTTGGGGTGCTGGGTCTTGGGGGGGGAGGGAAGTGAGATTGAGATGGGGGTCTGGCCACGAGGGGGGACCTTTCCTGGCTTTGTGCTCCCTTGCAGCATGGCCATGGCGCCTCCGGTCACAGCTGAGGAGCCTCAGCCCCAGCGCTGTCTCCTCCCACCGCAGCCTGACCTGCTGCAGGGAGGAGGGAGCGCTCTCCAGCGGTCGTGTGGGGGAGAAGGGGCGGGGCTGAGCTCCCTCCCCCGTGCTGCTGAAAATTGGCACACGCCACGCGTGCTGTAGGTTGCCGACCCGTGCGCTAGAGGGCAGGCTATGGAACTGCCTCATGGGTTGGATCAAAGCCCTAGGCAGTATGGATCCAACACGCTGAGAGGTTTTTGCCCACCCCTGCTCCACATTAAACAAACACCCATGAATCTCCATTGATAGATGTATATGGCACAGGTGTGGGTTGTGTATGGGTGTGTGATTTTACTGGAATAAATTTACACTTATCCCCACTTTTCCCAAGTGACTTGTTTGTTTAACAACAGTAAAAAAAAATCTTTGTTCAAGTAGGGCAGTCATCTTGTATTGATAGATGCATATACTCCCTGTGGATCACCTATCTATAAATCTCTCTCTTTTCTACTGGTGCTTATTACAGTGCTATCTTTACACTTGAGCTCTTAGCTTTCTCAGTATTCCATTGCACAACTATACTGTGTAAGTGTAAACATACATTCCTGCAGGTACACTGTGCATAGGAGAGTGATTAAATTAATTATATTTCCCGCAGGGGGCAGGAGTCCAGCACGATGTGGATCTGTGTATGTATGAGGGGGAGGAAGCCAGGAAGGCAGGCATGTGGCTCAGCTGGGCTGGGGGGGTCCAGTCAGCCGCTGGTCAGTTTCAGCAGTGACTGAATTGGGGACGCCCAGGGCTGAACAGCTGGGGTGCTGCCAGGTTGGTCCCGTAGCACCGCCCCTCGGCACTGCGGGACTAACCTGGCAGCACCCCAGCTGCTCTGCCCCAGGCGTCCCCAAGAGCAGCTGGGGTGCTGCCAGGTTGGTCTCGCAGCGCCGAGGGGAGGCTCTACCAGACCAACCCGGCAGCACCCCAGCTGCTCTGCCACAGGTGTCCCCGATTCAGCCGCTGTTGAAACTGACCAGCAGAGGCTGAATCGGGGACACCTGGGGCAGAGCCGGACTATCGGAAGGGGGGCTATGAGGGGTCTGGGGTGGCATCCACCCCATCCCAAGCCCCTCATAGCCCCCCCTTCCGATAATCTGGCATATCTGATAATCCGGCACCCCCTGGGTCCTAGAGGTGCCATATTTTCGGACGTTTACTGTATTTTTCTTCTTGGAAAATTAACACACATTTGCTTTTAAAATTCCATTGAAACAGAAGACAATCATTGGAGCCCTGCACGAATACAACATTTGTATCCACATTTGTATCTGCAAAAATGAGCTGTGGATATTTACATACATATCCACAGATGCGGATACCCATGGATATAAAACAGATATCCACAGATTTGCAAGGCTCTAGCAATCATAATAAATAGAGGGAAATTCATGCCTGCCTTTTCTTGGTGATCTTTATTAAATATAAAATTAGTTTTTCAACCCTCACCCCTAATTTGAGCTTTATGTTTATTTCGTAACTCTAAAAGGAAAAATGTCCTGTTTCCTAGAGCTGGAGTTTTGTACTATACATTGACTTCAATGGGAGCAACATGAGACACTAAACCCAACATTAGCAAATGTGCAAACCTTGTCCAAACCCCAAAATTCCAAATTGTTCCCATGGAATATTAATCTCTAGTTTTCTTTACAACCAGAACTTAAAAATAATAAAACTTGCATTTCAAGACTCTCAATTTATATTTTCTCTAAGATTAAATTAATCCTTCCTACCATCCTTTATACCCAGAGAGGAAAAAGTCTAGTTTTAATGTAAATGTCTCTGAATCAAATTTTGCAGGCAGGTAAACACCAAATAATTTTCACAGCACGTTCTTTTTCAAAGTTTTTAGAGAGAGAAAAAGAGTCTGTCTGTCTTTCTGTGGTAAGGGAATTTGCTCATGAATTTGCATATCAGCAGCTGTGAATGCTCATGTGTCAATTCAATACAACAGGGAGACTGTAATGAATATAATCAGAAATATGATTGTCATTATCAAATCCAGTTTTTAGGAAAGGAACTCTTTTTAGAGTAATTTTATTTTTCTATAATTAAAATCATAACTATATGATTTGGGAAGTTAGTTCTCTCTGTCAGTAGGGAAATGATAGATTTAGTCAGCTATCCTCATGTCCATTTTAGCATGTCATAACTTCTTTTTCTTTAACCATACTACATTTCAAGTCCTATCCAAATATCTGCCACCTTTTCCCAATAAACATGCCAAATCTGACATTTACTCAATTGGTCTCAGCTTTTGGAAGTAGCCCAAAATTCAGCCTGGGTCTGACGAGGGGTTCACTGTGGATTTTAGGTGCATATGGTGCCCAAAATCAAGAGAAGGTGATGATTAACTGAATCCCTACCCCTATAGGCCTATTCCTTGCCTTCAGACAATCGTTTTGTGCAGGTTTCTTTCTGAGCAAGTTTTCCACACTCATCGGTCTTTTTTCTGTCTTTCAAGTTGGGAACAAGACATATTTTGGAAACTATGGAGTCTGCAGGACATCACATCAGCACCCTGTTTCTCTGTGGTGGGCTGAGCAAGAACTCCCTCTTTGTGCAGATGCATGCTGACGTTACTGGTAAGTTAGATAGAGGAAGTAGGGAAACGAGAACAGAAAACTACTTTTATTATTTTAGGTGTCTAAAAACCTTGTGTTTGGAAAAATAAATACTCTTTTTATATGGAACTTTGTTTTGTTGGTTGGCCAAAAACTATGTAATGAAATGTTACTTCCTGAAAGACTGAATTTCCTGAAGTTTAAAGACACTGAAATAACACAAAGACATGGTGTAAACAATCATCCCTAATCCATATTATTAGCAAATAGATTTCTAGAGAAACTATGTGATTTCCCACTTATAGACCTTATTTGCTGAAATTCTTCTAAAACAGTTCTATAGAATACAGAGAATTATAACCTTTCTATAGATTTTTTTTTTAAACCAGCCTATAGAGTTGTATAGCAGGGATTTTGTTTACTATTAAATTCTATACATTGGTTGAAAGATTCTATAGAAATTATTCTTTTGTTAAATAGAGCAGATCCTTAGCTGCTAGCTTTGTAAGTTTTTAGAGTAACTTTTTTATAGAACTTTTTCAGTTTCTATAATAACCCTGTTGGTTTCATCCCATTGGAATTTTAAAGGGCTTTCCCCTGCTTTCTGTTGCTTAGATGGAACATTTTCTTGAATATACAATGCCATATCTCATGTTGTTTAGATAATTTAGGACCCAACTCTGCAGTTTGGCTTGCGTACAGAGTGTCATTGACTTTGATAAGATTTCATATTGATGAAAGTGCCTGTATCTGTTGTCTATACTTGCAGGACTGATGTTCAAGCTTGCAGTCTATTTGTAATCTATGTTCCATCTTTATAGGTTGGGTATCTTTGAACATCTGTAAGTTAGTTCAGTATGTTTTCTTTAAAAATATGGAAAATAATGTCATTTAGTTAAAGGACTTCAAAAAAATCCGTGAACTGTGTTTGTGTTGGGACATATTTCAAATTAAGAACAGTCAAGATGTTTTGGATCCAGTATAAAGCTCCAATTTGAGGTATTTGGTGTGTAGATTCACATCATTCTGACATCAAACCAGACATTCTACCTTAATGCAGGAAGAGAGATGAAAATCTGTATCATGTAATTGTATTAAATGAAAGCAGAAATAGAGAACCAGATGACACAACCGTCATTGACCTAGGTTAGATATATACGGTATTACCACATTGGTGCTTTATATTTGTCAAACATGATTTTATCGAGTCCACACCTTCTCTTATCTGATTCAAAAGAAACATATGGTCAGTTTCATTGCACATATACTTGGAATTGAAAGCTGCTTTCTGATGTCTGAAATAAAAGATCTATTAATAGGTATTCTTGTTAAAATTTAAACTGGAGTCCTTTGACCATAACTAATGGCTAAGTACAATTCAGGACAAAAAGGCCCTTTTCCACTCTTGGAATCTCCCCATTTGTAAAATCTGTGACTAACGAGGGATGTCAAAGTTCATCTGGCTGAAATGGTCTTGCTTCTGTTGAACTCATTAGAGCCTATCAGATAAAATAACTCGCATTCCTAGATCAATCCCCCATTCTTTCAGGAAAAGAAAAAATTCTGAATATGTTACTGTTAGATACAAGTGCCATTACTCAGCCATGCAGACTGCCAATTGATAATTTCATAAATGGCTTACAAAGCATCAGACTCTTGTGGTTCAGCTTATAAGATGAATATGGTCATTCTGAGGACTCTTTTAAGAAAATATGCAGTAAAGTTTTAAAGCACACTGAAAGTTGCCCAGTGCTTCAAAGCTCTACAAACAATAATACTAGCAGTACCTTTGCTTTCTAGCTTATCTGGAAATATTCAGGGGCCCAGACCCAGACCCTGAGCTGTGGTACAGCTCAAGAGGGGAAATGCAAAGTGGGCTGATCCCCTCTAGGTACAACTTTTAGAAGTTTGAGGGATGTTCTAAGCAACGCTGGCTGGCTGTGCCCAAAAGGGGCTAGTCCAGCAGTGAAAGATTGCTGGGGAGCAGAAAGGCTGTCTGGAGAGCGGGGAAGTGGTATGGCAGCAAATATAGTAGTTCTGTGCCGTCCAGTGATCTCACTATCTTCGATAGCTGGGGCTTTGTATAAGTGGAGTGATGCAAAGATGTCTTAAGGTCACTGGTCCACAGAATGATGTGAATTATCCTTGTGCTTCCCCACTTCGGATGATGAAGGAGACTCCAGGAGCTGATGTTAATGAAGAGTGTCATAGCCCCTTTCCAAGAACGCACTGCACAGGAGTAGCAAGTGGCCTCATGGATTCAAGACCTCTAGATCAGCGTGGGCATCCTAGGCTAGTGAGCGGGTCACGTGAGTGGCCCTTCTTCATCTCAGTGGGCTGCAAGATTCTCTCAGCCAAGACAGTCTTCCAGGATAGTGTGTTTTTGCTAACTGTGCTTGTGTACCTAGAATTTATAGGGAGTACCGACTGTACCGTAGCAACACTATGGATACAAAGAGAACACGTGGCTCTCACAGTCAATGTTGTGTGCAATCAGCAAGCCCCTCACTTCATGTGCATGTCATTTGAGTAATACCACTGTGAAAAAAACCTACATAGAAGGAGAATCTGGCAACCTTGCACATGGGCAACAGGAAACAACATTTTCTCATGGGCCACACCTAGAACGTTGATTGGCTGTAGGTTACCCATCATTGCACTAAGTTACTTTAAGACCTTACAGTCTTAGGACCCAACCCTGCATTTTAATATCTTGAGTAATAATGCTCATCACTAATAATTGTATTGACTTGAATCCAACTGTTCACAGAAGGAAGCATTTCTTCCAGTATCCTTCCTTTGCGGTAATGGGCCTTTAATATGTAAATCCAGCCGCAGAATGCAAATAACTCAATGATCATAATCAGGGAATTCACAACAATGCCAAGTACTGCAGCAGTACTAAAGAATTGTTTAGCCTAATGGTTAATTAGAGCCTCCAGCTAGGAAAAACCATGGATTTGTGCCCCCTTTTTTGGTTTTTTTATGAGGTGTGAGGAAGGCTGAAAGGTTCATACTTTATTTATTTCACTTTTTTCCTACTTGTGTGTTGTTTGTTTGTTTCTGCTGAAAACCCTGCTCTTTTCTACTCCATTTTTCCTGGAAAAGACTGTCGGGTTAGAGAACTAATAGGTATCTGCTATCACAGGTACCAAGAAGGTAAATGCTAGGTGATAATTGTTTTTATATTTTATGGTGAGGTTTTAAATATCTCCTATTTAACACACACGTTTTACAAACTACATGTTGAACCTCTCTAGTTTGGCACCCTTGGGACCTGACTACACACACGTTTTACAAACTACATGTTGAACCTCTCTAGTTTGGCCCCCTTGGGACCTGACTGGTGCCGAACCAGAACATTTGCTGGACCACGGGAGGTCAATATTGTCTAGCACAGGGGGTCAACAACCTATGGTGATTTTCAATGGCATGCGGAGTGGGAGCTCAGCCCCGCCCCTCCTCCCCTGCACAGCCGCCAGAGCCTTCCCTGTTTCCAAGCAGCAGGTTAGGCCGCGGTGGGACGAGGTAGCACTGGGGCTCCTCAGCAGTGCCTCCGGGGCCAGCCCAGGACTGCATGGCTGTAGCAGCAATTCCTCTGGCCTCCGATCGCTCCGGAGGCACCTCTGCCGTGGCCACATGGTCCCGGGTTGGCCCCAGAAGCTGGAGTTACCTCTGCTGCAGCCGCATGGTCCTGAGCCAGCCCCAGAGGTGCTGCTGCAGCCATGCAGTCTCAGGCTGGCCTTGGAGGTCAGAGGCACTGCTGCTGCAGCCATGCAGTCCTGGGTCAGCCCGGCCGGGGAGCAGCCACCAACCGCCCATAGCCCTGAGCCAGAGCGTGTCTCCACCATGGCATTGAAGCAGATACAGAAAGCGAGTGTGGCCGCACCGGGCCCTGCCAGGGGAGTGACGCCTGGGGTGTACCATGGGGATCCTGGGCAGAGACACATTTTGGGAGGGGAGCGGCAGGAGGGTTCTGTTGGGGGGAGGAGCTGTTTGGGAGGGGGACTGGGGGGGGGGAATATAGCAGAGGGACTAGTGAGGGAGGATCTATTGTAGGGGAAGGCACAGGGGAGAGACAAGAACTGCAGGCAAAGGGCTGTACAAGAAGGCAGCTTGTAGGGGAGAGGGAGGGCCCCACTAGAAGGGAAGCTGATGGCAGAGGAGAGGGAGGATTGTAGGGGAAGACAGGCTCTATGGGCAGCGAGCTTTGTGAGGCCTGTGTCAGAGGGTAGCAGTGAGCATTAAATCTTGGCGGTAGTTCTGCTCCTTGGCGTAATGGGGTTCTCATGTCTTTGCTTATAGTGGGGATATTGATGGTTTATTATTGCTTCTGGGAGACTCTTCTTTGTTCCTCTTCCCCCCGGAAATGGAATGTCAGTCTGTGGGTTGGAGGAGGATTGCCAGTAGCACCCTACAGTAATGGTGCTGTCCAGCTGCATAACAGTCTGGATAAAGTTTAATCTTGTGCAAACATTAATCTTCACAAGGCCCACGCGAGGTGGCCAGCCCTGACCCTCAGTTCTCCCTGTCCCTTCCCCTCACCTCGCTAGGCTGGAGCACCAGAGGAGTGAAGTGTCTCAGTTGGGGGCCACATCAGTGAGGGTTGGAGATTTTTTGAGAAGTTTTTTTGCTTCTCACTTGTGTGGTCCCTAGCTGATTTTTCTGTGGGTCAGTGACTGTCCCTCCCCCCTCCCTCCTGACCCAAAAAAGGCTCCCCATCCCTCCCATAAATAAAGAAAACATTGAAACCTTTTGTGTTGGAGATAATATTTTACTTTATTTAAAATGAAGTTTGATAAACCAACATGAGAAAGTTAAAATGCTTAATCTGTTTAATCGTTTAAATTAAACCGTTCTTCCTAGCTGCAGAAAATATGGTCGCCATACCCATCCTGCGCCTGCTCCATCCCCTTCCCTCCCCTCCCGCCGGCACACAGACCCGCGAATAAGTTAAATCTTAGCACACGTCTTCTGAAAGGTTGCCAACCCTTGGTCTAGCTACAATACCAACACTTCCACTGCTTACTGGTCTCTTAGAAGACATATACGGGTAAATTAGAGCTAAATAACAGCATGGACACTGAGCACCAGGACTGGTGGCTGCAAACAAACTTTATGGGACCATAGAAAACTTGGCCACACCCATGATAAGCAGATGTCTGGCTAACTAAAATCATGCTGCACCATGGATGTTGCCAGACCAGAGAGTTCAGACTAGAGAGGTTCAACCTGTATTGGGAAAAAAAAATCTTAGGGTTCAGTCAGTTCACAGAAGCATGGGGAGAACTGCTAGTTTACCACTTCGGGTCTTCCAGCAACACAACATAAATCAAAACAAACAAAAGGGGAAAAGGAGAGTTGACATTGTTGATACACTTTTGTGGGAAAGGAGGAAGGACTCAAGCTGCTGCTCCTTTTTTTAATACCAAAGAAGGAGAAAATGATACATTCCCATTTTCCCTCTTGTTACCAGATTTGCCTGTGACTCTGGGATGTGCTTATTTATTAGGGTTACTCTTATGGGGGAGGGGGAAGTGCTGTGAGCATGCTGCTTGTGCTCTCATATGGAGCTGTGCTTATCCCTGCTGCCAGTTCCCTCCCAATGGAGCTCTTCTGCAGGAACTATGTGCCCCAGAACTGGGTTCTTCCCACCATAGAATCAGACGAACATACAGACACTCACATCCACTAACAGAGCATGTGTGAGAGGACGGGTTAATCAGCATTCACAAGCTGACCCCTTATGTCCCTGAACTCAGTAGGCTGCGTTGCACAGCAGTGCCAAGCTGTGATCCTCATGTGCCCTTGGACTTAGTGGGCTGTGTTTAACAGAACTTGAACTTACTAACCTCATATGCCCCCAGGTTCAGCACCTCCCTGTCCCCACTTTCACACCACAATCGTTCTGCTAGTAACCTACCTGATGAGCACAGCCCATAGGATTTTGGGGCGCTACAGGGATCTTTAGCTTAGGTACAGGAAGCGTTGTTTCAGAGTGAATGAGGAAGCCAACTCAACAGCCCCGAGGGAGTGAGAGAGAGAAAAGAGAGAGAAGCAATCAGCTTAACAATGACAGTTATTTATTTCTAGGGAGTAACCATACAAGGGGAGACAAACCAACAAAACAGTTACAATATTAAACTTAAATCTGATTGCAAATGTTAGGGCTAGCAAACCATAACTGATCACAGAAGGCAAGGTCAGGAGGCTATGCCTAGGGAGAGGTGGGGAGGGAAGAGAGGGGTGAGAGGGAGAGAGAGAGAGAGAGAGAGAGAGATATTTCCCTACTCCATGAAGTTTGAACTGATTGGGACTCCCAGATGGTGATGGTAGTTGGGGTCCTGAGTGTTGGAGACAGGCACAGCAGAGTAGAGCCCCCAGCACAATCACTCAGGAGCAGATGAAGTCCCAATGGAATTGATGCAAACTTTAGGTCCAGGCATCAGAACACTTTTCTTGAGCAAGGATAGGAGTTTTAGTAGGGAGATAACAATGGTTCACAGGGAACACTGGATTTGTTTATGGGGAAACAGAAGGTTCAAGGAGTATTCTAAAGTTTTGTTTAGGCTAAACAATAGAAACGGAACGTTCCTGACTATGGGTGGTGTTCCTTGAGAGAGCTCATAGCAAGTAGGCAGTTTCAGTATTTTGGAAATCAATAGAGGATCTATTACTACAATTGGTCTGATAATTACTGATTTGGGTGTGAATAGGCAGGGGTTCCTTATCATCCAGAGCTGAGATTTCCCATCAGGCAGTGCTTTCTGCTTTTGGTATCCCATAGTTCAGTGTGGTTCTTGCTTGGAAAGTGCTGTTCTTCATTCTGTATGCTAATGTAGATGTCTATCTGTTCTATCTTCAATGTAGATGAGGCTAGGGGTGTTTCCTTAATTCTATCACACGTGTCCAGAGGAGTTGAGATGCATTTTCCTCTGCCTTTTCATTGCTTTGTCTTTGGTTCAAGCACAGACCCGAGGGTGGAGATGGGGGTGTTCTCCATGAGTTTCATGCCCTAGCTCCCCAGAACTGGTAGGTAACACATTGCGGGTCACCTCTTAAGCAGAGGACTGATTCAGAGAGTGCGGATGGCTGATTTTAAAGATGTTTCCAATTGGGAAGATATTGTCAGATATTGTCATTTTTGTTCTTTGTAAAATCTATGTTGTGTGTTAATATTTTACTGAAATGTATGTAAATTCTGTATTTTACCTACAGCCTGGGATAGGTACTGCAGAAATGCTATTGCTTAGCAGTGTAAGGGGTTTGTGTAGTTGTCTGTTAGGCTAGAGGTTTATTCTTTCTCAGTTTAATTAGTTGTGTATTTAGCGCTGCACCATTTCATTTTCCAACAGAGGTGTGTTTGTTTCTTGTATAGGAAAGCCCATTGTGCTGTCCAAAGAGGTGGAGTCTGTTTTAGTTGGTGCTGCTATTCTAGGAGCTTGTGCTTCTGGCGATTTCGCTTCTGTACAGGTAGGTAATAATGGAAACTCCCAAATCCTACTGTTTCCAGTTTTCATTCACACTTTTATATCTGGCATCACACTCAGGTTATAATTAAAATGGAAGGAAAATGTAGGATCACTACTCAGCAAGGAAGATTCCAGTCTCCAGTGTATTTACCAATTATTTTCTTCCTTTTGTTATACATGTATTTCTCTTGTGTATTGGAGAAACTTGTCTTTGAGCTGTAAGGTGAGGCAAGCACAAATCACTGCTTGTAGCGTTCACCTAGGTAACAGATAAATAGGAAAAGTGTTCAGTAAGGCCCGGATCTTTCAGTGCACTCCAGGACGTGAATATGGCTGCACCTCAAAACAGTCTCAGGTCCTAGCATTGTAACCACTGCTAATACATCCACTCTTTCATCCCAGCCTATCACATTCATGGTTAGCCCTACTTCCACTTCCTGGCACTGGGAAATCTTAAACATAGACCACACTGTAAAACTTCCATGTTGTTATAAATATTGCAGTGACTGCCGCAGTGACTCAAGGGTCACTACTAAGGATGGAATTTAAGAATCTTTGTTCCAAAAACATCGACTCTGGCTACTTAACTTTGTTAACTTTAGTAGAAGTAGCATTCGAACTTTTATCTTTTGTATATCAGCTGCTAGAGGATGACATAGTCACAAACATTTAAACAGATGTTGCATGGTTTCATGCTGAGTTGTACACATTGTGCACTAAACCTGTGGTGTCCAACCAGTTCTGAAGCAGTAGCCATAGCGGACTAGCTACACTCAACCAGCCAAATAGCCACAGGTGGCCAGCGGCTAGTGTTGGACACCATCGCACTAGACTGTAAATTATAATGCAATTGCAAATACTCTTTCCAGGACAGCCTCTGCCTTCATTTTTTTAAGGCAAGCACAGAAATTGTTAAATGAAATTTTAAACAGAAACTGAATAGTGGGGCAGATCCACAACTGGTATAAATTAACATAGTTCCATTGAAGCCAATAAGCAGATTTACACCAGTTGAACATTTGGGTTAGTGTTCCAAATTTTTCCAAACAGATTCTGCTGAATGATCTGGATTAGCTGTGAATAGCCGTTTCCTTTCATGAGAATTCTCTCAGGCCAGGTCTACACTAAAGGGGAAAGTCTAATCAAGATATGTAACTCCAGCAACATTAATGACATAGTTGGAGTTGACGAACCTTAATTTGCGTTTCCTCACTGTCACTTTCTGTTGGCTTCCCTTATTCCTCAGAGGACCAGGAGTATTGGCCACCGATGGAGGTGCCCTCTGGGTTTGATTTAGCAAGTCTTAACTAGACACGGTAAATCTTCAAACACCAGAAGATTGATCACAGTAGCATCGATCTTCCCCAGTGTTTAGACATAGCCTCAGAAAAGTGAATCTTGCATCAAATTAAGAATCTTGTATTGTAGCGTACCTGTATTGTACCCTTGTGGTGCTTGCAATTAGAACTCTATAATTCTGAAAAATATAATTGATTTCAGTAAAAGCTTCTCGTGACAGGGCTTCATATTTAATTATTGCTCTTCCATTAATCTTTTGAAGATTATCTTCTGGCCTCAGATATATGGGTACTTAGTTTAAATTACGCTGTCATACACACTGATACTTGGTGAGTTAATATTTCAAAACGCACAGTACCATGTCTGGTTTTGTAAATGTTGGTAACTCCTATGCTATGAAGTTGCTCAGAGTCAGATGCCTTTTCTCATGTGTGTAGGGTTTTTTTATTTTAAACATGTCTCCTTATCTTGGCATACCCAAAATTTTTCAAAAAGTATAATCCACCCAGGAAAGTCAGAATAAATACCCTGTCAAATACTACAGTGCAGCAGACTCCTTCAAATACTTTTCTCCTGTAAACTGCAGCTGGACCCTTTCAGCCAATTACATCACAGATCTATTACATTTACTTCCTTCAGTGAAAAGATTGTGTTGATATCCCTTGGGGAAACCTCATTCTAGAAGCTTAAGTACACCCTTTTAAATTAGGAACACAGTAACCCCTGATGGATAACCTTGGACAGGTCATTTAAAATCTCTATGCCTCTGTTTCCCTATGTAACTAACAAGCTGATACTGACCTTTGAGATCTGCTGATGAAAAGCACTGTAAGAGCTAATACCTAGATCTGGGCTACTCAACGTTGGAAGCTCTGAGGGGCCACAATGATACTCAAAGCGCATGCCGAGGGCCGCAACTTTAATGTGGTTGCATATACATGCAAATAGATATGCAAATATATGCAAATAGCACCTTTCACACTG
Source organism: Pelodiscus sinensis (assembly GCF_049634645.1). Classification (NCBI taxonomy): domain Eukaryota; kingdom Metazoa; phylum Chordata; order Testudines; family Trionychidae; genus Pelodiscus; species Pelodiscus sinensis. The sequence goes on from NC_134719.1 coordinate 14,706,678, forward strand.
ATGGGCATGAATACAAAGCACTTCCCACAATGCCTTGGCATCTCCTCCCTGGGGGCTAGAAACACCGACACCCTGTATCTATCTGTTCCAGCCAGCCAACCTGCCTGCATCTTTCAGTGCTCACCCCACTGGGGAGATGCCTAGCCATTGTGGAATGTGTTCCCAGCGGAGGCCATGTTCAAAGGATACAAACCACACTGCGGGCCAGAAACAAATGGGCCGCAGGCTGCATGTGGCCCACGGGCCACTTTTTGAGTAGGCCTGACCTAGGTCATACTGTTGAAATGGTACTTGTCGAGACGTGGCATGAGCACTTTTTGACTATCCTCATCAGTGTCTGTAGAATTTGAAATTAAGATTGTTGACTACCATAGTGAGGCAGACTGACCTCCCACAGACTCGGAGGAGGAGGAACCCCTCACGCAATCCTGGTGGGCAGAGCCAAGTCATATTCACCCCTCCAGCTGGAAGTCAGTGGGCAGGACAGGAAGTATAAAAGGTGGATCTGAAAGCTCAGTTGGGCTACAGCTGCAGGAGGAACCAGACACCTCCTGTTTGCTCCCAAACTGGGAAACTGCTGCTGACCATGGAGGGGCTGAGGACTGGCCAAAATAGAGGTTTGCTGCTTGACCCTGAGGACAGGCCCAAGCTACAAACTCACTGCCCTGCCCTGCCCTTCCCTGCCTGAGGGCCTGGGCTACCTATCTGCTTTGCTGCTCAACCTTGAATACACGTCCAAGCTATAGATTCTTGCTGCATCACTAATTCCCCACAACAGGTGATGCCCCTAGACGCAGAGAGGCAAACTGGCCTCCTATGAACCCGGAGGGGAAGGAACTGCACCACTGAACCACTACAGATACCTAAATATTTGGTACCTTCATCCATTCCTATGCACCTAAGTAAAAATGGTCTGGTTTTTCTGATGTGCTGAACACCTACATTACCATTAACTTCAAATGTTCAGAAATGTTTCTGAAGGTGCTGTATTGTAATATTTGATACAAAGTCTTTTGACAGCCTATCTGAATCAGCTATTGCATTCCTGAATCAGTCAGTGGCTCTCACTGAAGCATAACATTCAAAATAATACATTTGATCCTTTGATAAAGACATTGCATGATGGCATATGGCCAGTCATCAGTTGCAAACTATGCTTTTCTGCGAGGAGACTTCATCATGATCAAAATGCACATGCAAAAAAGAATTAGCTTATAAAGTCAAAGACTTATGGCTCTCATTTAAATTTCAAATGTGTGATGTTCAGTACTGCTAAGGTGCAATTATGTTGTTAATTTACAAGTGTTGTTGCAATTGCATGTGCAACTTGACATTTTCGCACGCCAGTGGCCATTAGATGCATATCTGGCATTTTGAGTATAAAAATAAGTTATTTGAATGAATAATAACAGTAATTGTGCACAAATTTGGCATATATAAACTGGTGGGAGAATTTAGCGAAAAAAACAAAATCACATTCAGCAATGCTTTTTCATTCTTTAAATAAAACAGTTTATGATAAGGAATGAATAAAAAAGTAAACATAGCAGATAAAAGAATGATGGGAAAACTCCCTGGTCTGAAGTTCAGTCCAGTCTTATGACCTGTAGAACCTGACCCTTCCTAAAGGCAGCCTCTTTTTCTTGTCTTCCAAGTATTCACTCTCATAGGGTCTGATTCAGACCCTGTTCATGTCAATGGCATGGTTTCCATTGACTTTAATGAGCTTTGGATCAGGAACAAGTCCATAGCAGTGCCTTAAAAAGCCCCTGTACATGTGAGAGGGGGAAACTAATCTGTCTCTCTAGGTATTTATATCATCCTCATTACCATGGTATCTGAGCATCTTGTTCACTAGGGAACAGGTCGTGCACTTGAATCTTGTCGCAGCACGCAGTTATATTCCTGTAACTTGGGAGAAAAATCACACCATAAATGTTTCCACAGAACACATTTTCAGAACATGCTACTGGTTAAAATATGTTACCTGCAACATACAGTAATACTAGTTGCACAGCGCTAGAGACCATTTACATAATTAAAAAATAGTTTTAATGGGGAATCTATGTATTAACTATGCTACAATTAGAAGCAAGAAGCCATGTAAGCCCCATACTCTTGATTAAACTTATATACAGTGGGGTAATCTGATTTTCATTAACTTTATCTCCTTTCTCTCACACACCCTTTTGCAGGCCTCTTCCCACCTAATACCATTCTCAGTGCTGCTGCCATAAATTATGGTTAGCTTTATTATAATGTTTGCCAATAGAAGACATTATTATTGACTGTTATGATAGTGATGTAGTGTAGCTCTTTTTTCAGAGCTCTTTGTTTGTCCAAAATAACAAGGAGGCAGATTATTGTAAGGCCTTTGCTTGATTTTTACATAGTCCTTACCCAGTCATTCATTTAAGTGGGTGTTTTGATTGGATTTGTCCTAGTAATTTTGGCAACTTGTTAAAAAGTGATTTTGGAATACCTTGGTTTCTGATTTCTCAGCACGAAGTACCTTAAAGTGGTCTGAGGTGAAGATTGGGCTTCTTTAGAATGTCACAAGTTAGACATCCAACTAGGCCATCCAAAATTTCTAGTCCTCTTTTAATCCTGGCCTTCATTTGTAGTGCTCTGCCACCCAAGGTGTTCATTGCTAAGCAGAAAGTTAAAATAAAATAAGAACTAGTAACTACAGTTGAACTTTGCCTATGTCTGTCTCCTCATGACTGGAAGAAGCATTGGAACTCGACTCTGCCTTCCTTTCTTGTTCACTTTGCACTCTGTAGAGCCCCAGACATGTGGCATACCTTCTTCAGGTTCCATGATCATGGTGCTGCACAGACAGACCTCACAGCTGTGGGGTGATCCTTGATCTGGAGGAGGGGGAACACAGAAGTACAATAGTGATATCGTTTAGAAAATCTCTAAAGAATACCATTCCTTATGCAGGGTAGTGAATTATCTGTATGTCAATATATTTTACCCAAAAGCCCACTTAAATGTATAGGAATCTCTCCATTGACCTTCCTGGGGTTTTGATCAGAGTCATTATTTATATTTACTGCAGCAATTATGGTTTCTTACTTGAAGTAGCTATACTGTAGCCCTAAGCATGCTTCTTCTCACAAAGCACTAAGCACCAGTTTATCGCCGGACTTTCTCTCCGCTTATACAGTAATACTCTTAAGTGCTCTTTAAGGGGTACACTGCATAGATTTTTTTCCCCCCCAAAAGCAGTCAGATTCCAACTTTTAAATCTTGCAAATTTTTTCTTTTGATAGAATATTTCAAATAAAGTATTGAAATCCTATCTTAAAGATGAGAGCAAGTCACCAGGAATGCATTAATGACTCCTGGATTAAAGGGGATTTCTTTTAAAATATCATATTGCCCTTTTATTCATTATCTTTATTGACCACATCTGTGCTAACAGAGTTTTCAGAATACAGAACATCTTGCAAAGAAATGTTTGAAATGAAGGTTACTGCAAAATTTGTAACAGCCCATGTTACAATCTAATTTGCCAGATTCCAGTGTGGGGTTAAAAACCCATGTCTTGATTCAAAACTTCAATTTCATCTTTAGGTAATTCTACCAAGAAAAGATTTATAACATCCATCTCTGATGCCTGGTCACCATGTGTTGTTCCTTCAAAGAATGTTGAGTTCCCTATTTTCCTCTTCATGTATCCCTTCTGTATGTGTTTTTTTCTTCTCTTTGGTAAAGAGGAATTAAAACAATGGGTCTACCCAATAAAAGAATGCTCAGCATGATCAAAATTTCCTCCCATTTCGTCCTTGATTATGTAAATCTCTAGAATCTCCTGAGGGGGAAAAAAGACTGTTTTCCTTTTTTGTGATTTGGTTTTGTCTTTTAATTTGCACCAGCTATGCACTGTTTTCTTTTAGCTGGTTAGTTATGTTTCTATAGCTGCAAGCTATAAAAACAGCCCACCTGGCTCAGCATTGACACACAGGAGACAATGCATGGTGGTGGTTCATTGCCATATAAAATTGCAGGGTGTGAAGGATTTTTGAAATGTATATGTCCGTGAATGAAGTGGCCTTAGCACGGCTACCACGATGAGCCAGTTCAGGGCTGGGGAACCTTTTCTAGGTCAGGGGCCACTGACCCACAGAAAAATCAGTCAGGGGCTGAACACAAGTGAGAAACAAACCCCGCCCCCCCAAACAAACAAACAAACAAAAAATCCTTCACTGACGTGGCCCCTGATTGAGAAGAAGAAAAACACTCCCCACATTCCTCTCCCACACCAGAGCCTAGGGGAGCCCAACCTAGGAGATCTTGTGTGCTCCAGCCCCACAGTGGGGTAGTGGTGGGGCCGGAGTGCCAGCGCAGGCTCCCCAATGCTAAGGGCAGCCCTTAGCCTCAATCCAGGCAAGCCAGGGGCTAGATGTGGCCCTTGGGTCTGAGGTTTCCCACCCCTGATTTAGAGGCTAATTGAGCATGAGGGTTCCGCTTCGCTGTCTATGCACATTGCTGTGTGATTGTTTTGTATAGAAAAGTTATTGTTTCCAGTTTATATCAGCAATTCCTCCTAGGTAAAAGTGTTCAATAAATAAATGTCAGAGTTTCAGTACTTGGAAAGTATCTAAGCATGTTGTGAGAGTGACTGCAAATAAATAAGAACATAAGAACGGCCGTACTGGGTCAGACCAAAGGTCCATCTAGCCCAGTATCCTGTCTGACGACAGCAGCCAACACCAGGTGCCCCGGAGGGGGTGGACCTAAGACAATGATCAAGTGATTTGTCTCATGCCATCCATCTCCAGCCTCTGACAAACAGAGGCCAGGGACACCATTTCTATCCCCTGGCTAATAGCCTTTTATGGACCTAACCTTCATGAAATTATCTAACTTCTCTTTACACTCTGTTATAGTCCTAGCCTTCACAGCCTCCTCTGGCAAGGATTTCCACAGGTTGACTATGCGCTTTGTGAAGAAGAACTTTCTTTTTAGTTTTAAACCTGCTACCCATTCATTTCATTTGGTGTCCTCTAGTTCTTCTGTTAAATAACTTCTTTATTCACCCTCTCCACACCACTCATGAGTTTATATACCTCTATCATATCCCCCCTCAGTCTCCTCTTTTCTAAACTAAAAAGTCCCAGTCGCTTTAGCCTCTCTTCATATGGGACCCATTCCAAACCCCAATCATTTTAGTTGCTCTTTTCTGAACCCTTTCCAAGGCCAAAAGATCTTTTTTGAGGTGAGGAGACCACATCTGTACACAGTATTCAAGATGTGGGTGTACATAGTTTTATACAGGGGCAGTTAGATATTCTGTGTCTTATTTTCTATCCCTTTCTTAATAATTCCTAACATCCTATTTGCCTTTTTGACTGCCGCTGCACACTGTGTGGGAGTTTTCAGAGAACTGTCCACAATAACTCCAAGATCTCTTTCATGGTTTGTCGTAGCCAAATTAGCCCCCATCAGACTGTATGTATAGTTGGGGTTATTTTTTCCAACATGCATTACTTTACACTTATCCACATTAAATTTCATTTGCCATTTTGTTGCCCAGTCACTCAGTTTGGTGAGATCTTTCTAAAGTTCTTCACAGTCTGCTTCTGTCTTGACTATCTTAAACAGTTTAGTATCATCCGCAAACTTTACCACCTCATTGCTTACCCCTTTTTCCAGATAATTTATGAATAAGTTGAACAGAGTTGGTCCCAGGACTGACCCTTGAGGGACACCACTAGTTACCCCTCTCCATTCTGAAAATTTACCATTTATTCCTACCCTTTGTTTCCTGTCTTTTAACCAGTTCTCAATCCATGAAAGGACCTTCCCTTTTATCCCATGACAATGTAATTTACCCAAGAGCCTTTGGTGAGGGACCTTGTTAAAGGCTTTCTGAAAATCTAAATATACTATATCTACTGGATCCCCCTTGTCCACATGTTTGTTAACCCCTTCAAAAAACTTTAATAGATTAGTAAGACATGATTTCCCTTTACAGAAACAATGTTGACTTTTGCCCAACAAATTATGTTCTTCTACATGCCTGACAATTTTATTCTTTGTTATTGTGTTGACTAATTTGCCTGGTACTGAAGTTAGACTTACCAATCTATAATTGCCAGGATCGCCTCTAAAGCCCTTTTTAATAATATATAAATAACACAATAAGTGTGATCAGTGGGCTACATGTGCATCTACACCTGTGGATTCCTGAACATATGCATCTCTCTCTCTTCCTGTATTCCTCCAGTGCTTTGTAGCTCTATCTCTCCTCCACCCACTATTCTGTGTGTCCAACTTCCTCTGTGTTCTCACCCCTTTGGAACCAGACTCCCCCAGTAAGTTGTGTCCCCCTCCAAGAAGTACATTGCTCCCCATTTTGGAAAGAGGGCCAGTAGTTTCCTATAGCTTCTCCAGTTCTGTGGGGGGAGAGAATGTGCTTCCTGTTGTTCTACTAGAGCAATGCTGAACTTCTGCTTCTGGCTCCTCCTGCAGACTGAGTATGATGTTGCCTCTGTCCAGCACATGCAGAACTTTGATCTCTACTTACCAGCTCTTGGGCAGCCCCACAGATGAAGAAGTGTTGAGCCTGCCTGCCCCACAACAGCACTCCAGGGTCTAGAATGGCTTCCAGTTCCCTCCCTCCCTGACCTCTCCTCCACCACACTGGCAAATTTGAGGGAGAAAGTTCCCTTCTCATTCCCCTTGGGTGTGTCTAGACTACATGCCTCCTTCGACGGAGGCATGTAGATTAGCCAGATCGGAAGAGGGAAATGAAGCCGCGATTAAAATAATCGCGGCTTCATTTAAATTTAAATGGCTGCCCCGATCTGCCGATCAGCTGTTTGTCGGCAGATCGGGGCAGTCTGGACGCGATGCGCCGACAAAGAAGCCTTTCTTCATCGGCACAGGTAAACCTGGTTTCACGAGGCTTACCTGTGCCGATGAAGAAAGGCTTCTTTGTCGGCGCGTTGCGTCCAGACTGCCCCGATCTGCCGACAAACAGCTGATCGGCAGATCGGGGCAGCCATTTAAATTTAAATGAAGCCGCGATTATTTTAATCGCGGCTTCATTTCCCTCTTCCGATCTGGCTAATCTACATGCCTCCGTCGAAGGAGGCATGTAGTCTAGACACACCCCTTATGATTATGCTTTCATCTGCGATCCATTTTTCGCATGTCTGAAAGGGATCATTGGCTCCCATTTCTGAGCCTCACATTCTGTTTGCTCCAGTAGTGAGATCATAGTTTTGAATTGACATCTGTGTGTTGCCATGGAAATAACTCTGATGTCTGTGGTTAAATTAAGAGTCAAATATGGGCAGAAATCTTTGACCTATAAGAAAAGAACCCAACATTAAAACACACAATGGAGTTGAATGGAGTTGATTTTTAACTATGATGTATGTGAGATATTCCACATTTGAAAGTAACTTGTGAAATCGTTTGCAGTTTTTTTCTCTGCTGTCTCTGAGAGGTAAGCGGAAAGCTATCTAGATGCTGCTGTGACTAGCACTGTATAATTACTTAAGAAATTGGTTGCCTCATATAAACAGCCATTGTAGTTGAGCAGCTGAGCTACCTGTAGACATCAATTGAATGTCCCCTGAAGCATTCCCATTAGCCATATGGACATAGGGCATCTTAATATTCCTTTAAAAATGATGGATATGTGAGTAAAGTCCATAAGTACCAAAGGGATGTGTTGCCTGCTTGAAATTATAATAGTAATTATGACATGTTTGAAATGATTAGTTCATAATTCCCATTTACAAGAACTTGAAATTGTTTTATTCATGCACTGCTTGGATCTTCTAAATGTAGTGGAACCATGTAACACATGATGTGCTGTAAGAGCACACGTCATAATTGCCTGGCCTGGGGAAGAGGCTCATATTGGCTCACTCAGAGAGGAATAAAGCTCCAGATCATGTTGTTTGAGTCTTTGAACCAGCTCCTCCACTGGCATAATTTTGACGAGGAGTCCTGTGGCACCTTATAGACTAACTGAAGTGTAGGAGCATAAGCTTTCGTGGGCAAAGACCCACTTCGTCAGACGCATGTAGTGGAAATTTCCAGAGGCAGGAATAAATATGCAGGCCAGGATCAGGCTGGAGATGACCAGGTGGATCCAATCAAGGAGGATGAGGCCCACTTCTAGCAGCTGATCTGGAGGTGTGAATTCCAAGAGAATAGAAGCTGCTTTTGTAGTTAGCAAGCCATTCACAGTCTTTGTTTAATCCAGAGTTGATTGTGTCAAACTTAAAGATGAACTGTAGCTCAGCAGTTTCTCTTTGAAGTCTGGTCCTGAAGTTTTTTTGCTGCAGGATGGCTACTTTTAGATCTGCAATTGTGTGTCCAGGCAGATTGAAGTGTTCCCCTACAGGTTTTTGTATGTTGCCATTCCTAATATCAGATTTGTGTCCATTGATTCTTTTACGTAGGGACTGTCCTGTTTGGCCGATGTATATAGCAGTGGGGCATTGTTGGCACATGATGGCATATATTACGTTGGTGGATGTGCAGGAGAATGTACCAGTGACAGTATGGCTGATCTGGTTAGGTCCTGTGATGGTATTGCTGGTGTATATATGTGGGCAGAGTTGGCACCGAGGTTTGTTGCAAGGATTGGTTCCTGAGTTCGAGTTCGAGTTATTATGGTGCGGTGTGTAGTTGCTGGTGAGAATATGCTTCAGGTTGGCGGGTTGTCTGTGGGCAAGGACCGGCCTACCTCCCAAGGCCTGTGAGAGCGAGGGATCATTGTCCAGGATGGGCTGAAGATCACTAATGATGCGTTGGAGAGGTTTTAGCTGGGGACTATAGGTGATGGCCAGTGGTGTTCTGTTGGTTTCTTTCTTGGGCTTGTCCTGTAGCAGGAGGCTTCTGGGTACACGTCTGGCTCTGTCAATCTGTCTCCTCACTTCCTCGTGTGGGTATCGCAGTTTACAGAATGCTTGTTGAAGGTCTTGTAGGTGTAGGTCTCTGTCTGAGGGTTTGGAGCATATGCGGTTGTACCTCAGTGCTTGGCTGTAAACAATGGATCGTGTGGTGTGTCCGGGATGGAAACTGGAGGCATGCAGGTAAGTATAGCGGTCGGTAGGTTTTCTGTATAGGGTGGTATTGATATGACCGTCACTTATTTGTATCGTGGTGTCCAGGAAATGGACCTCCCGTGTAGATTGGTCCATGCTGAGGTTGATGGTGGGGTGGAAGCTGTTGAAATCATGGTGAAATTCTTCCAGAGTCTCCTTCCCATGGGTCCAGATGATGAAGATGTCATCGATGTAGCGTAGGTAGAGAAGGGGTGTAAGTGGACGAGAGCTGAGGAAGCGTTGTTCCAGGTCAGCCATAATTCAGACTAACACGGCTACCCCTCTGGCATAATTTTGTGTAGCTCCATTGCCTTCAGTATAGCTACACTGATATACATTAGCTAAAGATCTGGTCCTATATTTTTCCACCATCCATAGCCAGTTTGGTCAAGGACTGATGTGAGACTTATCTGCTTCTCTGTTTTTAAAAAGGAAAACCAGGGGAAATTGGGGAGTTATAGTTCTTGCCTTTGAAAATGTTAATAACGGGGTAGACAACATCAACAGAGGAAATAAAATGACTTCTCCCTGTTGAGGTAGACAAGTCTCCTTCCCTCATCTCATTAAAAATGAAGAGCACTCTTGTTTTTAAGCAGGGTAAATTAGTAATTAAGTGCTATAATCAACTTGTGTAAACAGTATGGAATGAGAGAAGCAAATTAATCATTTTGTTGGCTTGCTTTTACCTTATTAATGCACCTTTTACTAAGGGGCTTTCTGCAGTGTCAGGATATTTTTTATTCCCAAATCTTTTAATCAAAGCAATTTTGATAGGGGAAAAGAAGGTTTAGATGGCTATTCTGAGGCAACAAGATGTTCAGGAGGAAATGGTTTGGGGTGGTCTGATCTTGTGGCTTTGGTCTTCAACAATGCCAAAGGATTTCGGATAAATTCACATGCTTGAAGTTTGAGTCCACAGTTTACTGCAGATCATGTGGTCTGGTTCCTGGAAAAGGCAGGTGATTACTTCTGATTTATATTATATAAGTACATTTGGTTTTTGAGAGACATGCCTCTCCACAGGGAGAAGTCATCCATTTATCCACAGGAAGACATGGTGTAAGAAGAGTTAGTTCAAGTTTCAGTTACACAAATGTATCCTTCGCTGGGAGCACCATGTTAGAGTAGAAGATAGCTGAGTCTTCATAGCCATTCAGTTCTTAACCTCTCTGCTTTGACTGGCAACAAATAGGTTATATAAAGTCATGGATGAGGCCTCTTGCACCCACTTGGTACCTCACAAGATTTTGAGTCAAATATTAGAATTATATATAATTAACTTGGCGCACATTAAATAGATTAAACACTGGCTCCCAACTAGGTCTCAAAAATAACTGTAAATGGGGAATTTGTCATTGAGGTGTGTGTTTCCAATGGTGTCCTATAGGAATTAGGAAATGTTAGAAAGCGTGTAATTGAATAGTTGTGTAACTACGTCAAATTTTAGTGGTTACATGATTATTCGATAGTCCCTGGAGGCGGGGCCAGCAGCCAGTGTGCTCCCGGCCTCTCTCCCAGGGAGTCCATTGCCATGCCATGCTGCTGCCTCTTTGTCCAGGGCAGCAGTGTGGGGGGGCAGGCAGGAGCTGGTCCGCGAGGGGAGCCAGTTTTAAAAAAAGCTCCCCGCACAGACCAGCTCTCTCCTGCTGACTGTCTGTGCCAGGCCAGACTGGCAGGGGACAGAGGCTGCTCCATAGGATCCCAGAGTAGCTTTTGTCTGTGCGGCGTTCAGACCCCCCTTGGGCAGGGGATGCTGCGAGCCCAGACCCACCACGGATAGAGGCTGCTTTACAGCAGTCTCTCCAGAACCGTCCCCCACTGCTGCTTCTGATAGATGCAGCAGCACAGGGGCAGGCAGGCAGGCAGCACTGGCTCCTGCCTGCCTTCTCCCTCCCGCTGCCTCTGTAGGAGGCAGCAAGGGGTAGTAGGCCGGTCTATGGAATCGGCACACGCGGGGAGCTAGCTTAAAAGCTGGCTCCCTGTGCATATCGGCTCTAGCCTGCTCTCCTCACCCTCCATGGTGCTGCCAAGGGAGATTGGGAGGAGAAGCAGGGGAGAACTGGCTGCCCAGGAGAGGGTTGGGGGAAGTGGGGCTGGACAGAGGCGTAGCGGGGGGAGCAAGGGGGGGGGGAATGAATCGGCCTGCAGGGAGCAGGACTGACCCGGCCATATGTAGATCTTGGGGCGCTGCCCCTCTTCCCCCTCCCCCCGCAAAGCATGAGTTAGTCCGCACGCGCGCGCGCACACACACACACACACACACACACACACACACACACACACACACACCCTCGAGTAGTTGCGAACTGCCTGTCTGGTAGACACGCTCATGCAGCCTGAGCACATTTACCAGCCAGGCAGTTTGAAACTACAAACTGATACATCTAGTAATAATACAACTTACCTAATGAGAAAATACCAGACATGTTATATGTCTGGTATTTTCTCAGTTTGTTTTTTATGTGTTTATATTTTTGGGCTGCAAAAAAACAGTACTGAAAAAAAAGGATTCCAACTAAAGTAAAAAGTTTGGGAAACCCTGGTCTAACCAGCTTTCTATCTGTCTTACAGTCTATTTATCCAATCCATATTCCTTAACCTTCTGGCAAAAATATTGGGGTGACCATATCAAAAGCTTTTCTAAAGTTGGCACTGGGGGTTTTGGGAGGACCAGAAACAACTTATTTGAATATTCATCATTTGATTAATGAATATGCAAATATGCAAATGAACGTTACAGGTCCTCCAAAAGTTCGTGAATGGATTTACTGGTCCCCATGGCAAACAGTTTGGGAACCCCTGATGTAGATCATTTGGTAAATTCAGTGTTCGCAAACCATATGCATTTTAATAGGCTAATTGTCAATGTCTGCTTCTAGGAACAAAGAATGAAGGCCACACTTATTGACTGGGGGACTCTATCTTAGGAAGCAGTGACTCTGGAAAAGATTTGAGAGTCACGGTGGATAATCAGATGGATATAAGCTCCCAATGTGAAAGAGCTAATGCCATCCTGGGATGTATAAACAGGGGAGTGTCGAGTAGCAGTGAAGAGGTCATTTTACCTCTCTATTTGGATTCTGGAATGCTATGTCCAGTTCTGGCACCCACAGTCCAAGAAGGATGTTGACAAATGTGAAAGAGTTATGAAAAGAGCCAGAGAATGATTAAAGGCTTAGAAATCATGCCTCATAATAATAGACTCAAGGAGCTCAATCTGTTTAGCTTAATAAAGAGACAGTGACGGGGTGACTTGATTACAGCCTGTAAGTATCTACACAGGGAACAAATATTTAATAATGGGCTCTTTAGTCTTGCAGACAAATATATAACACAAGCCAGTGGTTGCAAGTTGAAGTTAAACAAATTTAGACAAAGTAAAGTATACTTTTTAAATAGTGTGTTGAGTTACCAGTAATTAATGACCATTAAATTAACTTGTTTAAAATGGCAGTAAGTCTGTGGAAGTGTTATTTTTTGTTTTAAGCGACACAAATATTTACATGTTCTAAAGATAGTTTTTAAATCAAAGATGGGATGTTTTTCTAGGAATTATTTTGGGGGCGTTTATGGCCAGTGTTACACAAGAAGTTTGATTAGATTATCACAGTGGTCTCTTTTGACCTCAGAGTCTGTGAATAAAGTATCAGCCTCTTTCCCAGAGGCTGATAAGGTATCACATGGTAATGGTAGTCACTTTTAGCCAGGACCAGATCCAAAGCATTGAGTTAGTGGTGAAAGGGTTTGTATGCTGTTACCAGTTTCTTAGTCTCCCTTTCTGAAATGAAAATGAATCTCTTCCTATGAGAAAATCTTCAGTGCATAAAGAAGTTGGCTTTAATACGAGTTCTTGGCATGTGTGAAACCACTAAAAGACCAGCAATAGCTTCAGCCTTTGTACATTCAAAATTGCTTTAGAGAAATAGAGATGAGAGAGAAAAATGAAGGGACAAAGATTTGGTGGCCTCTGTCCATTTCCTTATGGACCAGTGGTGTTCACATTACAGAAAAATGCCATTTTGTTTGGCATATCTTAACACCCTTCTCAGAACTGTCAGCAAAGAGTACGAGGACTGAATGGAAACCCAGCTACTCTCTCACCCCTAACGATAATTGCTGGGTAAGACTGAGACACACAGGTTGGGGGAGTTTACTGTACCACTTAATAAAGGGCTGAGGTTCCAGTCATTGAATTCACTTGTTTAAAATGGCAATAGGTCTGTGGAAGCAGTATCTTTTTATTTTAGGTGCCAAGAATATTTACCTAAGGTTGAATCTCATCACCTGGCAGTAGTTCAATTTAAGGAAAACCCCACCACCAAACAACTGGGATGTGGCAGTCAACAATAGCTGTGATGTTTTCATTAAAGCCTTAAGATCAGTAGCCTCCTATGCTATTAATGTTTACTGATATGTGATGCCGGTTGACATCTGTTGCCCTGCTTGCTTGACAAGAGCTTGCTTTGCTTACTCTAACATTTTCACATTGCTGTGCTGCTGAAATTCACCGATACAAAAATCCCCACAGAGTCCCCTCAATCATTGTATGAAAAGCAGAGCGTTCATTGTTTGCTAGGCTTGGCAGCAGCATCTGGCCCACATATCTTCACGTTAGAGCTGAGTGCTGAGGAAAAAAACTATCTAAGAACCCCACCACTGTTAAATATTTTAAGTCAAATGCCATCTCATGTTATATGCTGCCCTCTGTTTGATGTATTATCAGCTCAATACATGCTGTACAGCAGTGTTTCACTCGTTGTCACGTTAGATGATTTGTCGTCATTCCATATCACTAGAAATTATTACAGGTAAAAACTTGTTTTGGAGAATGTGAGAGTTTGTTGCTGTGGATTATATAACAAAGTGACAGCTAATCCTGGGCTTCGGTACAGGGCTAGATTTGCAACTAGTGTAAACCACCAAAATTCCACTGATTTAATTGAAGCGACACCAGTTTACATCAGTGTCCTGATCTAGCCAAAGATTTAACCATGTGCTTAACTTTAAGGGTGTATCTAAACAACAGGGGGGTTTTTTTGGAGAAAAGTAGTCTTTTTTTCAAAAAAAAGTTACCTGTGTCTAGACTACCGCCGCATTCTTTCGAAATTAAATCGAAAGAATGTGGCAGTTTTTTCGATGGTGGTAAACCTAGTTTTACAAGGAAGAACACATTTTTCAACAGAGATCTGTCAAAAAAAGGTGTGTGGGGATGCGGGGAGCCAGTTTTTTCAGGGGGGGAAAAAAAGGCCTCCAGGAAAAGCGTTGGTGGACAGTCCATCTGCATGCCTTGCACCTCTATTGTTCTTGTCTGCAGCCATGTTTTAAAGGGACAGGCACCCTGCCAGTCGTTTGTGACAGGAAGTCAGCCAGAGCACACGACTCTTCCTGTCCCACAGGATCCCAGCCCTGTCACAGGGAGGCACTTACAGGGAGACTTCTGAGGACCCACTCAGGGGCTCCAAACGCCGGGCACCGGCATGGTCAGGGCCAGAAATCAAGAGTCTTCTGGAGCTGTGGTCTGAGAAGGAATCCTTGCAAGCCCTCCACTCATGCCGCAGAAATGTGGAAATTTATGGCCGCATGACCCAGGCACTGGCCTGGAGAAGGCACCACCCCCGCACCCAGGACAAAGTGTGGGCTAAAGTTAAAGAATTGCACCAGGAGTATGCAAAGGCCCGAGATGAGAGCTCCCACTCTGGGGCAGCCCCACACTACTGTCCATGCTATGTGGAGCTGGCACACATTCTCGGCAGTAGGGAAGCCCAGACTCCACTGCGTCTCGTGCAGTCTGGGTTATCAGACCCTGTCATGGAGGAACCAGAGTGGGAGCATGAGCAGTCCAGGGAATCTGGAGAGCGAGACCTGGTGCTGGAGGAGGAGGAGGAGGAGGAGAACACTGTGACCCTCACCCTGGAGCCGGTCACCCAGACCCCAGAGGCCTCCCAGGTGTCTTAGGACAACAGGGAAGAACCAGCAGGTGAGTGCTGTGAGGTTGTGCCACACACAGGGTGGGGGAGATGGGTGCACAGTGGCTGATGCAGAAGGGAAGCGTGTAATGTTCAGCCTGAACATCATGAAGCTGGCCGTGCATGTGCAAACACGTGCAGCGGTAGCGTCTGACACGTGGGTGTGCGCCACATGGTGCCAGGAGCCATTTCCAGAACACACACGGGTGGGTTGGCAATCTCTGAGTCCCCTGTCTGAAGGTGAGTCCCTTACAGCGAGGGCATGCCCTCATGAACAGCAGTTGCATGCATGATTGATTGTCTCTTCCTCTTTTCCTCCACAGACAGACCACCCGTGCAAGAGGGCCGCAGCAACCCAGGCCTACCTCCATCCCAGGTACATGGGAGCCGCAGGCACTGGCGTGTCTATACTGACATTTTGAAGCAGCATGTGGCGGTCCTGCAGGATCTCAACAAGACCCTGAAAGAGAGGACGGAGGGAGAGGCTCTTTGGCACTACCGCCTGCTGGAAGAGCACGTCCAGCAGCGCACTACCATTTGTGCCATGATACGGGAGGTCTGTGGCATGCCTGCTCCCATCCCTGGTACCGCTCCTCCGGTACGCCATGACCCTGCCCCACCAAACCTCCCTTCCCCACCACCCCCTTCCCGCTTTGCACCTTCCTTGCCCTTTCCTGATAGTCCCCCCTTTTCATCTCCCCCCAGAAGTGATTGTCTCTCTAGAGTGACTTACCTCCATCAAGATGGACCCGATAGTAGATCTGCCCACACCAAACTGGTGTCCCACCGAGCGGTAGCTGTTGTGGGTTGCGAGTTTTCACAGGGCAATAGCAACCCTCTTTTCCAGGGGGATGGCAGGCTGTGGGTGGGTATCATGTTGTTGGTGCGCAGGGGAGAGCCAGGCACACAGCTCCTGGAACGTAGCTTTCCACATCCGGAAGTTGCGGAGCCACTGCTGGTCATCCCACAGCTCCATAACGAGCCGGTCCCACCAGTCGTAACTGGTGTCAGGCCTGCAAAAATGCCTCTCCACGAAGAAGTTTGGAGGCAAGGGCATTGGTCCTGCATCCTGGGCAAAGCTTTCATATCTCTGGTCCCGGTCCAGATGGGGAAAGAGCATCATGACTGTGTCATGCAGATGCAGCAGACGCTGCAGCGTGATGGTGTGGGGCCCTTGCTCCAGTTCCATGGCCAAAAAAACAATGAAAAACAGGAAAACAAACCATAAAAAAGCTCCTGTGGTGTCCAAGAAAGCAGGGCAACCAGAGCAAGCACTGCAGCAGCTTTGCTGCCCCTCTAGGAGGTAGGCATGCCAGAAGCCGGAGCAGAGCAACGGCTGTCCAGGGGGATCCCTTTAAGCATATGTCTCTGCAAAGGGCATGCAGCAGCACCTGGAAGTAAATGCTGCTCCCATGCCCTACCAGAAACAGTTCAGGGTGCCTTTTTTCAAAAAAGCGGATCAATTTTTCGATCCACATAATGCTATCTAGATGCTGTTTTTCGAAAGAGGCTTTTTCAAAAGATACTTTCAGAAAAGCCTCTTTCGAAAAAGGCATGTAGTCTAGACATAGCCTCAGTGTACAAGACTCCCATTAAAGACAGTTGAACTTCCCACACATTAAATTAGTGCTTTGCTGAATCAAGACTCTGCAGAGGGTCTGGCCATTAATTCACTTGTAGATGGTATATCTTGAAGTGATAAGTATTACTACGGTTTCTGCTGTTGGCTCATATAATAATACCCAATAATACCCATATAATAATACCCATTCAACAAGCTGTGATGGGATATGTTGGAGAGCGGTTACAAAGGTATAATATTTTATTTTTTGTTGCTCTTCAGAAATTTAGCCCACCCTGTTTTAAAGGTCATTCAGCATAGGATTGGGATTCAAATTTATAATTTCTCTATAGCTATGTAATAGACAAAGAAAGCCAGATCCCCAGGTAATATAAATGCATGTAACTCCATTGACTCCCAGGAAGTCATGTTGATTTACAGTGGTTGGATGTCTGGTCTGGTCCAAAATGCTCACAAGTGGAGCCACAGACTTAGCAATACTTACTAATATGGCTATATTATTTTTTTTCAAAGTAAATGATTAATAAAATACCATACTCATAAAAAGAAATAATACGTTATGTTCTCTTTAGATGTCAATGAAAGGGTACGTGTTACTGTTTGTTGGGCAATCAGCTTGACTTACCTGTTTATTATCTGTCTGAGAGCAGCGATAAAGATTTTATTACGTATCACTTACATTTATGAGAGTGGATTGGAAAGACAATTAATTCCTTCAGGAACAATAAAATGATCCAAGAAACCCACTCTTTTATTCTGTTTTCATGAACAATATGTGGCCAGATAGAGAAGGATAGATCCTCACAGCTGGTTAAATCACTTGACTTCAATTGAGTTACAGGGCTGGCCTTACCATGAGGCAAACTGAGGTGGCCACCTCAGGTGCCAGACTGTGTATGTGGGGAGGGCGGCACCACTAGAGTGGAGACCTTTCAAACTTTTGGCCCAAGTGAGGGAGTATGGGAGCATCATTTGAGCTCCCCGCCTCAGGTGCCAAAATGTTGTGGGCCAGCCCTGTTGAGTTATGCTACTTTACATTCACTAAAGATTTGGTCCATAGCATTTTGAGAAGTTCAGTGTTGTCTTCATTGATCTAATCCAAAGATCATTGAGGGCGATGGAAGGATTCCTGATACTCTCAATGGCTCTTTGATGCTTCATAGATCCTCTCAGAAGCAGCATCCACTAAGCATGTAGCATCTCTGTTGTTAGTAGGTTTGATATCTATGTTTGTAATCCTGGTGATCTATAGTAAGAGACTCTGATTTTCCACCAATTAACTTTTAGTAATCTCTATCAGATGAGATTTTGGCATTGAATAGAATTTGCTGGATCAAAAGTGAGACTTCTATGACAGTACTACTGATGTAATCTGTCAGCAAGTCTGAGAGGCGGAAAGCAAGAGGAAATATATTGGTTAGAAGAACAAGTACAGTAGTACTCTTCTTTTTTTTCAAGTTACAGAGCCTTTTAAACATGATTGGTTAAAAGAGCTTAATCTCTACTGCTGAGTCTTTTCATAGCAAACCATGGGTATGATTGCCCATTGGAGTTCAGTTGGGACACCCATAACCAATTGGTAATAATTAAGGATGTTAAATTTTGATTAGCTAATCAAATAGTTGATGGGATTGCCATCAACTATTCAATTAGTCAATAAGAACTTCAGCATTCCGCCTATGAAATGTACAAGAGATTCAGTGCGGGCTCTTGTGCATTTCAACACAGCATGGAGCTTGGGGCCAGCGGGCAGTCCCACTGATCTCTGGCCCCATGCAGGTGCTTCTGCTTTGAAATGCACAAAAGTCCCAGCAGGGGGCACTTGTACATTTCAAAGCAGAAGTGCTACGTGGAGTCCGGGGTCAGCGGGAGGACTCAGTCCCGCAGTGGCCCTAGGCTCCTCACAGCGCTTCCGCTTTGAAATGAAAAAGAGCCCCCGCTGAGGACTCTTGAACATTTCAAAGCTGGTACCCTCACGCAGCCCAGAGTCAGCAGCCAGCAGGGAGTCCCCCCGCTGATCCCAGGCTCCACGTGGGCGTTTCTGCTTTGAAATGTACAAGAGCCCCCGCTTTTAATCTGGCTCCCTCCAGCATCCCCTCTTCCCTCTCCCTCTGCTCCCCCTTTTCCCCGCTGCGTCTTTGTGATAGAGGCAGCAAGGGAGGGAAGCGACTAGTCAACTAGTGCGTTGACTAGTCGCTTACATCCCTCGTAATAATATGTATACATGAGAAAAAAGATATGAAACAACATGCAAAGTAACAGTATGTTAATAAAGCAGGACTTGGTACCACTGTGTAGTGCCTTGTTGGTCATTCTCATTCTGTAACCATGGTGTTTTTAAATAGACAGTTTAAATCAGTTGTGAAAATCCCATTTTGGAATAAATCAATTTTTGTAAGCAGATTAAGATTCAGTATCATCTTTTACAATAAATTGTGCAATAATAGGGCTACCTTATGCTTATTATAACCCAGGGCACTGTTTTCTCTTCATAGATTTGTAAGGAAACTGTAAATGTGCCTTTGGGACTTCTTAAAATGTATAGCCATCAAGATCCCTCCTATTTTGGGACCTGGTTATACCCATAGATACACAAGCACAACTTGCACGTAAGTCATTTGGTCCTTGGGACCATTCTTTGGGGCATATGGGGGGGGGGGGAAATGTAGCAACAACAGTTTTTGGGAAAGATGAATATGTGGGACTCCTAGAGATTCTATATAGCCAGTGGTGTCCTTTTCAGTATGTGCCTTGCATAAAGATCTACAGGATGTCAGACAAATTAAGTCTCTCTCTACCCTAACCTCCTTCCATAGCCAAGCAGAACAACCTTCAAGCTATGCACTAGAGAACTGAAACTCAATCAGGCCAAACTGTGAGATTAATTTTCCATCTGGGATTTGAACTCCTGCTGTGTCAGTAGAGCAGATCGGACTGTTCTGTAAGGAAGGACAGGCATGTAGAGTCACAGTGTTAGCTGTCTGAAATGCCTGGGGGTTTACAATGAATTTCTCAAAGGACATTGTGATTACTTCGTTTGGGGATTTGACACCAGTGGTTTGAAGCAACAGAACATATTTTTACCACTCTAGAGCTTCAGAGGCATTGCTCTCTCGCAGGGACACCTTTCGGCTTTTGTACTGAAGGTAACACTAAAGTTTTGTTCCCATAAAATTAAGATAATTCTGCCATATCTGGCTAATAAACACAACTCCATTCACCCTGGTGCCTAGGTATTTTTTAGATCCCCTTCCATAGCTAAGCATGAGTGGAGATTTCTTTGTTGCCTTTTATAAATAATAGAGGGAAAGTCTGAAATCTTCAGAACTTATAAACAATTTAAAAACAAGTTGATTTTTATTAACATATTAACTCTCGTCATCCTCAGACTTCAAATGCATCTCTCACTCTCTCCTGTCTATTGATCAACCTGATGTGTTTCACCTCCTTGCTGTCTAAGTGTCAGACACAGCTATGCAATCATCACCCACAATTCTAGAAATACAAAATTCCTGCTTCTTGGTTCCCTTTCTGCTTTTGTTGTGTGTCATCTATGTTCTGGGCTGGTGTTGCGATGCATGGTTTGACTTGAAAAGCACAGGGCAGCAGCCTATAGAAAGAGCCTATATGAAATGGGTTGGTGGTTTCAATGAATTTCCACGAGGACAAGTATCCATACCATCATTGGCACTCCGATAATTGGCAGTCCTGTGGGGAGACTCAGCATAAAGGCCAATGACTCAGTGAGCATCAAGGCTTAGCTACCACCTTATTCCGGGGATTGTTCCTCTGGGTCAGGATTTAGATGAACTGGGAGTACACTTGGTAGAAAAGCTTGCACTGCCCTTGACTTGTGCCTTTCCTAATTTGTGGATCGATGGAGAATGGGCTGCATTTATTGCACCGATATTAGTCTTTATACATAACACGTACTGAACCATCAGGGTCTGGCCCTGAGAGATGCTGAGCATCTCCTGTGAGGTAATGAATGGCCTCCATTCCACATTATCCTGTCTAGGATAGGGAGAGGGTATCCACTCCTCATCATAGCCAAATAGGCAAATAGCCAAATGAATCCACACATGCCTGGCTGGGGGAAGAGAAGAGGGTCATTGGAGCTAGGCTACCAGGGAACGTTGCCAACTGATTTCCAAGGGCCAGAAAAGTTATAACCATTCCAAGCTGTATTGTCTCTACTGGGGGGTTTCTGTCAGACTGGAAGGTGCACAGGATTGGTAGACGATGCCAATTGCCTCTGTCCTACACACTTGCCACCTTCTTCACCTCCCCAGCGTATAGCTAGCCACCTAAGATGTTTATAACATGTGGCTGCTGTGCCCAGCCAGCTCATTTCACTCACTTGACTCTTAGTTAACCTTCCAGGACGTATTTCCGTGACAAGTTACTTCCTTTAGGTTGGCATGAAACACCTTATAATCTCTATTAATTTTTCACAGAATACACATCGAACCCTGTATCTTTGGACTGAGGGAAAGCTGTGCTTGAATATCTTAAAGCCGATAAATTGGTTGTATTTTAGCCTCTGGTTTGGGAGCTAGCTCTTCGCTTAGGTAAAAGAAATGAATAATTGCCTTAAAGATGCTAAGTTGTTTGAAGCTCTAGTAATAAATGGGGTCTTTGGGGGATGAGCTGTTCTCACTTTTGTAATATTCTGCATAAAAGCTTTGTATGTAGAAACAGCCCATTACTCACGATTTGCTGGTAATGGCAATACTGCAGGCTGTTTAATTTTGCAATAGTCCCACCTAGGGGATGTTTCTTGTATTGCACTAATCAAGAGGAGGCTAAGTTAGCTCTGCTTTTTCAGTTTGCTTTCATGTTCTCTGCTACTTTTTGTTATTTGTGTGTCCGTGGAGATGAATGTATTGGAGCAGCAAAGACATTGCCCAGAAGAGACAACACGTCCAGAATTTTAGTTTTTTGAATTTGGTGTGTGTGTGTGTGTGTGTGTGTGTGTGTGTGTGTGTGTGTGTGTGTGTGTGTGTGTGTGTTGGAGTCATTTCCCTCTGATGAGACACAGAAGTGGAAAGAGCATAAAAGAAGCAGAAGACAGAAAGAAAAAGGGATAACAGAGGCTATCCAGAATGTTCACTTTTTTTTTCGTGTGACACCATTAACTTTCCTGAGTCATTTGGCTATTTCTCTAAACTACTTTTCCTTTTTTAATTTTCTTGCAGTATTAAGCAAAGAGTTGTAACCTGGAGCAAAGGAGTATAGAGGGCTTGGGTGATGGCCTGGGGCAGGGAATTGCAGGGGGGAGGGCGGGCTGATGTGCCAGAGGCAGGATCTGGCTGAGAGGCACTTACCTCAGCAGCTCCCAGCCAGCAGCCCTGCAGGAGCCTGAGCTGCAGTCACAGGCTGTTTCACATGGTTTTGTAATGGGCAGGTGGGAGGAGAGAGAGAGAGGAAACTTCACACGCTGCCCCTGCCCTCAGCAAAATTTCTTAGCTCCTATTGGCCAAAAATTGGCCAATGGGAGCTGAGAGATTTTGCCTGGGGGTGGGACAGCATGCAGTTTTTCTCCTCCCTCCCTAACGTCCAGCGCACGAAGCAGCAAGCCTTTAAAGTGGCTGCAGCTGCTCTCTGCCAAAGGATCCTGGTGAGGTGGCCATGGACCGGATCCGATGGCTTGGTGGGCTGGATGCAGCCTGCGGGGCCGCCTCTTGCCCACCCCTGATATAGATCCTCATACTGCGCTCCTCATCGTCATATCTGAGTCTTTCTCAGTAGTGAAGTAACGAATGCGACTAACATCTGCTCTCTCATCTCAGCAGAGGGAGAATTGTGTGCTGGGAAGTGTCTTGTTGTGGTAGTGAAGTTATTTTGCTTTTTGTTGATGGTATGTATTTGCTAGATAAGACAAGGTCCAAGACGGGGTTATTGTGATTGTTCTTAGTTCCTAGAGAAGTTCACTCTATAGTCTGAGACCAGCCTCTGACAGAGTTCTACCTCCTGCACAGATGAGCTTTACCCTGATTGCAGAAAGTTTCACTGAGCCACAGGAACAGAGTTGTTGACCAAGGTCTTCATCCTAGAGATTTAGCCTGTCCTCTAGGTATCCTGAATCCAGACCATGGAGCTCCTGGAAAATTAAGGACTATGACTCTCAACTTGATTTAATATTCTATTAGAAACCAGTACTCAGAATGATGGCAGGTGACATGCTACAGCATTTTGTGCTGGGTGAAATATCCTAAGTACTGAAGCCTTTTTGCTCATTTATATCACATTACTGAACTCCAACCAAGAGGTGACAGAGGTGAGATTCACTGAGACGAGACCATCAACCTTCTGGGTGGGACAAGCTCTCCTAGGCAGCGGAAGGTGACAGAATGTGTTCTTTGTAAATGCTACAATGTGATCACTTAGTGCCAGTGAGGCTCTGCTACGTGGTGAATTGACCACTTGTGGGTGTGTACCTCCAGCCAAGGGAGACTGCCATGCAGCTGCCAACTTCTCAAAATGCTTTTCTTTGCCCACCAGCTTCTCCTCACTCTTGCTCAAGTTCAGCTTCAGCATCAGCTAGTTGTTCTTGAGCTGACCTTGTCTAAGTACTGGACCATGTTGGTCGCAGTGATGTGGTAGTATGTGGTAAAGGGCACATAGAGTGGCATGTTATCTGCCCTTGAGTCTATGTCTCCTGAGCAATTTGCCTAGTGCAGTGATTAACCAACCTTTTTCCCATGGAGGAACCCCTAAAATAATTTTTCATATCCCAAGGAACCCCTACCTATGAAAATGTTTGCTTGGCCAGAAAAAGTTGACAGCAGGGACTGGAATTCAATTACTGCTAAATTTTTTCAAGAAAATGTATTTGTAAAGAGCTTTTGTGTGTGTGTGTGTGTGTGTGTGTGTGTGTGTGTGTGTGTGTGTGTGTGTGTGTGAGCTTACATTGTAAGAAAAAAAATTGGAGTATTTTTCCTGTCTTTTTTGTATTATCTAATCTTTTTTTTCAAATATTCTCCTCCTCTTGCCTCGCTCTCTTTTTCTTCTCCTCCCCCTTCTGCCTCACTCTCTCTTTCTCTTCTCCCCCTCCTCCTGCCTCACACTCTCTTTCTTGTCTCCTCCTTCTCTTGCCTCTCACTCGCGGAGCCCAAATGGCCACTTGCTCCCACATGGCAGGCCGGCTGAGTGGTGCAGAAGTCAGCCGAGCGCCAGGGCAGGAGGCGAAGGGCATGACAGAGGCTCCAGGCCCCCCCAGCTGAGCGGCGCAGAAGTCAGCCGAGTGCCAAGGCCGGAGGCGAAGGGCATGACAAATGGTCCAGACCCCACCCAGCATTATTTATTCCACGATTTCTCGCGGAACCCCTGGTGATGGTCTGCGGAACCCCAGGGTTCTGTGGAACCCTGGTTGGGAAACACTGACCTAGTGGCTGCATGTCGCTGTTGTAAGGACAGGAGGAAATTGATCTCCATGGAACACCCTAAATGACGGCTTTTGTGGTGAGGGTTCAGTTTCCTTTTATTATTAGGTGCATCTCTTAAGAAAGACTCAAAGCACATGAGCATGGATCCATACCACCTCTCTTGGGAGGGACAATAGTATCTACATGCTGAATGCTGCAGAGAGGCCTAGGAGGATGAGTGTCTTCCCTCCTCGCATTAAGAGGAAGAAATCATACACTATTCCAGTTCTGTATTCTGGCCTGAATCTAAATTGTGCTAGGTCTACATTGTTAGCTTCAGATGGATGAGTTTATAGTTGGCCTTTGGCTGTTTATTTTGTGAGCTTGCTCAGAAATAGGAGGTTTGACACTGTGCGGTAGCTGGCTAAAACTAATGTATCTAGCATGAGTTTCTTCCTTGTTGGTCAGAGCCCTGTGTGCTTGCAGTAGTAAGAGAAGATTCCTTTTCTGAACAACACTTTGGCTATTTCATTCAGGAGTTGCGCTCATTGCTTATTACTCTCTTTCATCAGCCAGGTCGGGCATGCATTGGATTCAGAAGTCTTGATCCAGAACTCCTGTAGAGTGTGCAGCGTTTCTTTGTGGATGAATGAACTGCACTCTGGGAATGCAGAGCTGGTTGGTGGGTGCAGACAGAACACATCCATGCTGTTTGAGAAGACATCCTGAATATGTGAAATAGGATGATAGTATTTTGCTTGGTGCTCTACTCTGGTGCCGATTGTGGGCTTTTAAGGTTGATCAAGCTGTTTACTCCCCTGGCTAGCAAATGGGGCAGGATTTCCCAGCCTCTTTTGACAGGCTGACGGGAATCATCTCTTGGCCTGTAATATAGTCTCAGCATAGGCTTGGGGGACTACATTACATTTCAGCCTGTCTGTATAGCCTCTGTTTCCCACAGTCAACACTCACATTTCCACTCCTCTCTGTTCATATGTCACAGAGTGTCAGAAAACCGTGAAGATCTGGGTACGTGATAAGAAGGAAGGGGCTATTTGAGGGGCCAGTATGTGAGTGGTCAAGGCTGGCATACAATTATAATGATTCACCATGTCCTCGGCTTCTTGTTCTTGTGCTGTTGTTCTTTGGCAGGGTTTAGACTTTGTTGGAGCCCTTGAGTCTTCATGGTTGAATCAGGATCATTGATGTTTCTTCCTGCCTTGGTTCTGCCCATTATAATCTCATCTAAATGGCCTGTGTTCTTTCCTTATGGCTTTTCCTTCCTCAGGAGCTCTAGCTAAACACACAGAGAGGGGAAGGTTCAGTTTATGGCCCCTTTGCTGTGCAGGCCCCATTTTAACAGGCCAGGTCTGGCCCCTGAGTAGTAGCACATTGGTCAGTGCTCATACAGACTTCGTTTTAGATGTGACATTATTATGATGATACATTCACAAAGCAGTGCTGCTGACTGGTTACGGTCGAGGCTTCTGGACTCTGGATTCATTCCAATGAATGCAAGCTTGTAGGGGCCAACACTGTGTAAGCAAAATAAAGATCATTGACTAGCAAGACCACCTGTCTGGGATGGCAGAGAGCTCCAGAAAGGGCCCGTCTTCTAAAGCAAGGAGCCAGGAAAAGTAATTTATGTTAAAACAAACTCTGTCATGAGTCATTTGACTTCTCCTCCTCCTGCATGCACAGTTTGTCTCAGAACTTCTAAGGCCAGCAGAACATCTGATACTCTTTAGGCTGAGTTGACATGAATGTGAGTGGATTATACAATATGCCCCTCTCAACCCCCATTTAATTTGCAGCTTATGTTTACCGGCTGTAGCTATTATTTACTTGTTTTTATGATGATGGAAGGGATCCTGCTTGTCCATGTCTCTGTTGCAGCCATGTCATCAAGTAGCTCAGCAAGTAGCAGAGAGACTGGTCTCTGCTTTATGCAACTATTGTTCCTCTGAGCAGCTGAGGCTGCCTCAGCCCCCTAGAAAAAGTACAACATAAAACCAAATGGAGGGAGGAAGCAGCAGATGGAGGGAATTTAACATTTATTGATACAACCACTTCTGATGAGCAAAATGGTTAACTGTACACTGTGCTCTGTGTATGGAGCAGCACGTAGCTGCATTTTTCCAGGAGCAGACCAGAGAATGAGTCACAATTCCTTCCCACTTACTCCAAGGGAAAGGGAAGTTACTTCCCCCTGTTCTGGGGAGCAGCACTCGCTTACTTTGGTCAGTAAGTAAGGGTGTTGCTAGGGCTCCTTCCACTCCCTAGTCCTTTCTACCCACCTACTTGCAGAGGGGAGTTATCAGACTAGAAGCCTTTATATCCCCCTTACAGCTGGAGTTGTAATTGAAGCAGGTCTGAGTAAGGATGAAGGATCTTACTCCACTGTGCTGTAAGTGAGGGCTGTGATTATCCAGACATTTATGACTGTTGACTGCTAAGACAACGTCTGCCTGTTTACATTTTCCCTTCCCATACTGTCTTTTGCCCTAAATTATCATATTTTCACCAGACACCCAAAGTAGGCTAACTGGGTTTATTGCATGTGGAAAATCTATATGGGGAAACCCAAGGGCCTATTTTGCAAATCCAGTTAACTACTTATGGCCATGGGGTATAAAATTGGAGAAGTGAATGTGAATTACTGCCTATGGTCAGCAAAGTTTTATTGTATTGGAAAGGGTACATAGCAAAAGATCCAGCATTGAGCAACATTAATAATACATAGCACTTTTCGTCTGTAGATTTTAATGTGCTTTACAATTAAGGTCAACTTCATTATCCCCATTTTTCAGACAGGGGAAACCAAGGCACAGAGCAGTATGGTTATTTGCCAAAAGTCAATCTGCAGGCTTGTGGTAAGACCAGAACCTAGAGCTTTTGAATCCTAAGCAAGAGCCCTGTCCACTAAGCCATAGTGCTATTAGAAAATGATTGGCTCTCAGGGCACACTGCCAACAGCAGTCTTTCCTTAATTATGCAGCATGACACCAGTCCTTCTCTAACAGTTAATTCTAAGTTGCATATTTCACCGGCACATTTTATGTGGCTACATTTGAACATTTCTGCCTAGCTTTTCCTTATCCAAATTCATAACAGTATTTTCTCAGTCTCTTTCAAACCTGTGATATTCACCATCTTTTCTATTGTAGCTTCAAGAATGTTAAAAATGTTAGGGAATACATTTATTTTTTTGGTCTGGGATTACATAAGTGTAATGAAATTCTCATTGTAACTTCTCGTCAGATATGCACAAAAATGAGTACCCAAAAGGGAGTGGTCCTCTTGCTCGGTCAGGCTTCCTGGATGTCCCTGAGGACATATTTGCACTTTAAGTTTAAGGAACAAATAAAATCTCTTAAGACTGTATTATATAGGGTCAAAGGATGTGTGGCTTTCACTGGCATAGGATACATAGGGGTGTGTTTTCCTGTGTACCTGACTAGCAGAATAGTAATAGGAAATAGTGCATGCATATTGGACCAGGTTCTGCCATCAGGTGTCTTAAGGTATGTGTACACTTAAACAGCATGCAGAATATAGACCTATAAATACCAGTACACGCCATAGGCAAGTAGAGAGAATCTGAACCAGCCTGAACCCCTAAAGCATATACCCTATTTCAGTTTCTACATACCCAGCATCAGGAAGGCAGCAGTAAAGGCTCTGTCAGGCAGCTTCCTGCTTTCTCCACTACCAAAGCCTTTCATTGCCACAAGTGTTGACACAGCCACCTATCACTGTGGGATGTAGCTACATGTATAGCACCTGTACTCGACTCACTCTTGGAAGTGTAGACAAGGCAGTTCGGTACATCCAGCATAAATGGACTGTAAGCAGTGAGGTGTGTAGCTTAATTAAAGGGAATTAAATGAAAGGGGCAATGTAATTGCTTGATGGTATTCATTACATGTGTCTGGTGGAGTCAGGAGTAATAGGTTGAACTCACAGGCAAATAGGTTATGAGTAAAATCAACAGTCTCAGTTTTTCTACATGTGGAAACAAGCAAATGGTAAGGCTGAATCCAATCCACTGTCCATGCTTTTGATTACATCGTAAGCAGCTCTGAAAGACAGCTCTCACACATCATCAGCACAAGCCTGGCTCGGATGTTTGTGTTTAATATTATATTTGCATTTTTGAACACTTCAAAATGTATTTATGGTGAAGTGGACTACAGTGTAATAGCAAAATATTTGCAGAGTACGCAGTGTTCCTGATCATTATAACAAGTTTAGATGGGAGTATAGAGACATCAGATCGTAAAGCAAAGATGCACTCATTTTGCTCAGCTGATGGCTGCATTGGCCATGTTGCAGAAAGCCAGAGGCCATGCATAAGATAACCTAAAGCCATGTTTAAGCACCTAAAATAGGCTGATTGTTCCAAATACCAAGCATTCTAAATTCAACTGAACATCACTGAGACGTGACCTCTGAAAATCAGACTGGAACCTCCTATTGAATACAATGGGGCCAGTATTTGGCACAGTCAGAACAATCAGTGCTGCCATAGGTAGCAGTTACACCTAGAAGTACTGAGTCTTTTGGACTCATATCTGAAACTGTTTTGTGTCATCTTGGATGAAAGAAACATAAAACGTACAAGTGGGTGGCCAGAATGCCTTGTTACTGTCTCCTGTCTCTTGCCTGGCTTGGTTCTATTTGTGTTTAAATTAAATTGCTAGACTCTAGACAGGCTTGAATTTCTTCTGCCCCTATAAAATGAAACAACTGACAGTTTTCAGGTTCAGATGCCCCTGTAGTTCCAGTTGTGTGGTGGAACATTGGGGGAGGGTAGTTCTGCCATGGTTTTGACACACAAAGGAAAGATGGCTAATACAGGATGAAACAGCTTGGTTAAAATAATTAATATAATCAAATTGTTATATAAATCTACCCGAAATAACCCAAAAACCAAGACAACAGAGCGAAGTTAGAGTAACAGGAACGTATTCCTGTAACAATTATAAAAGAGGATAGTTTTCCTCAAAGAATGGAGTTGTTAATTCCTCTCCCCATACCAATCTTGTCACTGACTTAGAAGTACCTTTTGAATTAAAACTAGCTATTTTTTAGATGTTGCAGTAAACAATTTCATAGCTGCTAATGGGAAATCAAAACAAATCTGGGATTTAGCGCTCTCGCAGTATTTGTGCTATTGACTCATCCTTACAACAGGAACATTAATCTGGAAATGACAAACAAGTACTAATAAGGAGATTGAAAGCTGTAAATACGTTATTACTTGGAGGGCTTAGCATTCGTACACCTTCCGCACTTCTTGGCTCATTTTGAGTAACACTGTGGATTGCTGTAAGCGACGTGGATTTTTACTCCAATTTCTGCTTATATCTCAGCAAGATGTTAATTTTCATTCATTTCATTTGCTTTTCTAAAGGTGAGTTCCATGCAGAGTAGAACTGCCATCCTGCTAGCATCTACACATAGTTATCTTTATTTATATTCAAAATATACTGGGCTCGCGCTCGCCATTCTGACGTCCCTGTAAACCTCATTGCAGGAAGGTTAAGGGACATTTTGGAACAGCACCTTATTTCGAAATTGCATAGCTTATTTCAAGGTAAGGGTGCTGTGTAAATGCTCCCTATGTGAGCTCACTAGAGCTGCACTATGAAAAGCTTATTTACTCCACTTGTGTTTTGACAGAATGGGGTTAAAATTCCTCATTAGAGTGAATGGAATCTGCTTCACCCCACAGGTAACATTCCAGCTGCCAGCATGAAGACCAGGCTAATGATGTGTTCTTAGTGAAACAGAAAGTGGCAGGAACAGTGAAGGATCATGTAAAAAAAGAGGAAAGGAGAGTAGCCTGGGTTTTCAGTGCATTATGTGCAGATTTGAGGACTGGGGAGAGAGAGGAACTCACCTCTGCTTAGATATAAGGGAACAACTTAAAAAAACTACAAGTCCAGCCTGAATCAAAATATCCTGCCTACTGAACTCCTTTCTGCAAAGTCTAATCCTAAACGATAACCCCTGAGACGAGATGGTGCCATATTAGATCTCAGCCACCAGCCAGCCAAATCCTGCGACCACTTGATGACTCACTTGCACACGAACTGCGCTTTTAATTCTGACCTGTACGGTTCAGACAGAACTGTGTATTGTTTTGGACATAGCCAGTTACACACTCGGCTCTTTCTCTCTTTACCAGATTAAAATGAATGCGCTTTGGGGGTATGTCTACACGGCAATAAAACACGTACGCTGGGCCTGGCTAAGCTGACTCGGGCTCACAACCCTCAGCCTGAGGAGTTATAAAATTTCAGTGCAGATGTTTGGGCTCAGGCTGGAGCCTGGGTCTGAGACCTTACGTGGGGGGCAGGAGCCAACACTCCAGTCTAAGCCCGAATATCTGCTCTGCAGTTTTATAGCCCTGTAGCCCAAGCTCCATGAGCCTGAGTCTGCTGACACAGGCCCACTGCAGTGCTTTATTCCCATGTAGACAGACCTAAAAGGTCTCATGAGGAAGGAAATGCCTCAGACCTTTTAAAATTGCGACTTGCCAATAAATAGAGATGTGAACAAGTAACCAGTTAACCAGTTACCCAGTAAGCATCACCCTAACCAGATAATGCTTATCGGTACGCAGCTCCCTGCCTGCGGCCTACCATGGGTGGAGGGCTACTCCAGCCCCATGGGGGTGGGAGCTATGTCCCCCCCCCATGTGGGAGGGGCTGGGAGCAGGAGCTGGCTGTCCTGTGCATGGCCCTGTTGGCTCCTGCTGCTGGGAGCCCTGTGTGCAGGGGGGCTGTGAGCTGAAGCCAGCCCTCCCAAAAGTGGGTGGGGGGAGATAGGGGCAGGAATGGGATCCTACGTAATCAGTTAACCAGGTTTTTAATCCCTACTAGTAAGACAGGTTTTGTAATATTACTCGAATCAAAGACTCTTTTGTAGCTTGGTGATAGATGGAGATTTAATAGTCTGGTTTCGTATATAAAAAGAAGTCAAGCTTGATTGACAGCTAATGTGATGGGCACAGGAGGGCTTGCCATTTGTTGACAAGGATGGCTAGCTTCCTCCTAATATGATCAAAAAGTTGACTTGCCACGTTTTATTGCTGCAGCATGAAAGGCTATTGAAACACAGAAAGACACTGTAAGTGTAAAAAGATATCCAGCGACACAGAGGTTTTAGTAACAAAGAGGGCTATATTTCTCATTGGCAGACCCTCTCCAAGAGATACAAGCCAACGTTTATAATTAGCCAGAGGAGCAGAACTGGACAAGTTCACATCTTGAAAGCGCAGTAGACCATAAGGAGTTTCCTTAAATTTTATTCTCATTTCAGAATGGCTGGATTCAGTTCTACAATCTTAGGAATGTGTGTGGTGTAGTCTCCTTGCCCCCAAAACACCTGCAAAGCTCCTCATGCTGCATTTCTGAAAACAAGCCGAGCCATAAACAACATAAACCAGCCAACACAGTGGGCTACCCTGTAAGCAAGAGCAACTTGTCTGATTCCCCAATCAGAGTGAGCAAAGCTGAGAGGGGCAGTGGATCATTGACAGTCAGAAACAGAGAGATGATAGCCTCGCCACAATCCCGTAGCACATTACAAACATCCAGCCTCCCAGATTTGTGGAAGCACTTGTCAGTGAGAGGGAGGAGGTGTCAAGAGAACTAACAGTAGGAATAAGGGTGTGTCTCACTGCGGAGCGCCTGCTTCCTTAGTAGAAAAGCCTGAGGAGATCAGAAGAGGCTCTTCATCACTCTCTGTCCCTGTCATACTTGATCCCCTGTGCACCCAAGAGCTTTGAGGCGCTTTTTGGCTGCATCTCCCTTAAGCATTATGTTCTTTTTTTCCCCTGGCTCCCCCACTGCAGTGGAATGTCCTTCCTGAGGTGGTTCACTTAGCTACGACAATTTCCTTCCTCCCAAAGGCTCAGCTCTTCCATTCAGTCTTCAAGAAACTAACAAATTGTGACTTGGCTGGTGTAGGGATAAGGGGCTGCCCCATGACACCTGTGCTCTGGCTGCCCACATTATGTAGTAACACAGGAGGGAAAACGGGCTCCACTCCACAGAGCCACTGCGTTCCCTCCCTGGGCGAGAGCGTAGGGCACACACTCAGCAGTTGCTTCAGCAGCCTGATCCTCCAGCAACACAACTGTACTAGTGCAGCACATAGCACACAAGGTGCCTAGCATAGCTGACTCCTTCCCTGGAGCAGCAGGGAAACCAGAAGGGAGACTGAGACTCCATGTCACAGTCTACCTCACGGACTGCTTCAGAGGCAGCACATCAGTGCTCTGCCCCTTCCTGCAGATGGATCATTAAGTCCCAATCAACCTTAAGTTATTTGTTGAATGAGTGAGTCAATGGAGGGAATGGCATGCCAGGAGGAGGGCTGTAAGGAGACTCAAATGAGATGCACTAGAGGGATGAATCCCCAAGCCAGCAAAGCATTTAAGTTTGTGCTTATATCAAAAGGGCTTAAATGTAAGGTGAGATGATATGCTCTCCAGGGCAAGAATGGTTTAAACAGGACCTAGGACATTTAGCACCAATGCAATCTACGTATTAACATTAATAGTCAAATGATTTGGATAATTACAAATAATGAATAAACTTGTCAAAATCCATAGTTTGTGAACAGGCACAAGGACTCTGTTTGCTGGCTTCTTTGGTCACCATGCAAAGGTCAGCCTTTCTCGGAAGGACGTGCTATCGCAGTTTTGCACGGTGTCAAAAAGACAGTTACTTTGTGTGGAACAGGTCGCTGTGCTCTTTGGCTACTTATTTGTCACCTTGGTCAACATGAATCACAATGTTCTCGTCTCTGTACTTACCTTTAAAAGGACAGGATTCTCTCTTGCCTCCAACGGGAGTGCATTTGGCAGCCGTACCACCCTTCCACCTGCCAGTTCAAGCTTCATCAGTCATTCAATAGTCAAAAGGCTTTTTAAATATCTTACTAACATGTGTCCCCCATTTTGAGAATAGAGGGTTGTATGAATTCGGTGCTGACAGAATTGAGGGAGTGTTCTTTTTATCCCCAGTGAACTGTCTTTATAGTGGTTATATAACATCAGCCAGGAAATCAAGAGAGCTACTGACTTGAACAGTTGACTTCTTTCCTTCTGCTGTGCCTCCCAGTTCTAAATTCCCCACTGATTTTCCAGATCATAACTCTTCTGGGTTCTACCTCTTGCCCCCTAAAAAACAGCATACTTTGCCTGGTGATACTATGCCCCCTAAACGGGATGTTAAGTGAGCTTTACCATAGAAATTCGGTACACTTGTCACACGTGGAGCACTGTGGCTACTTTCATACTCTCTCAGTCCTGACATCTCACTCTGACCCTTGTTTATTACAACAGAAGATATTTTAAAGGCCTCTATTTTTTTATATGAGCAATGATCCTGGTTAATTCCCTTAGTACAGTACAGTCTGTAGAAAGTGAGTGTGTTCCTTGGATACTCGCACGTGCTTTCTGGCATTTCTCAAGCAACTGTAACTAGAAAAGAAATAAACACAAATCAAAACTTACAGCTGGGATTTCACACCTTAACCTCCTTACAGACCCTGGAGTGTAGTGAAGAATGTACTTGAAAAATGGGAGGCGGTGAAGTCCATTCAGCTGGTGTTGGAAAGATGTGAGTGAATAATTGGCTGCATTCACACAGAGAACTCAGGAACTGTTGAGAATATGACCGTTTTCTTAATGCAATAATAGTGAAGCAAAGTGGCTTCAGAAATTGTTCTGATGACAAAATCCCAGCTGAATACCCCAGGACTGTGGCTGGAAGGCACGGTGTGGAGACTAGGGTTAGGGAGGTATGTGTATAGATTGGCTAGAGCCAGAAAATGTTATGAGAGTAAATGAACATATGGAATGAATTGACCAAACCCTCCTCTTCACCTGTAAAAATGCCTTAGCCATAGCTCATAAAGCAAATACAGATGCAAAAATAAAATTAAAAATACAGTTACCAGATGGCAAATAAAAATTTGAAGTAACGGGGAGGAAAGCTGTATGTACAGTAAGAATGTGACAAGAAATCAATTGAATAAACCTGCATCCTACACCAGCAAAAGCCTGTATCAATTCTATAGCCAAGTGAGGAGATGCCAATTTCTAAATCTCTTTCTCCCATCCCCTCCCAAGAGGAGGCCTGCTGATTTCTCAATAGCTCCATTCATCATATAGATAAAAAATATTAGTGTACAATCCAGGGGACCCAATCCCATACATCTGCTGCCAAGGGCCTACAGAGGTGAAATGACTTGACCAAGGTTACAAAACAGGTTAGTGGCAAAGCCAGGACTAGACCTCACTGGTGCTCTTGCCATTGGACAATACTGCCAAACAACGTAAGATATCAAAGTCTGGTACATGGTATCATAGACTCCTTTGCAATTTCAGTTAAATACAGTATTCTTTTTCACTCTTTCTCCTAAAATATTCTGATAGTGCTGTTACAATAGCTGCTTCATTCCACCCCAGAAGCAGCCACATTTCAGGGAAGGGTGATACAGTTACTCCAATGCATGTATATAGCTAGTTTTATACACACAGAAAAGGACTTCTGAGCACCACTGTAGGGGTAAGGACTGCTGATGCACCGTTTAAAGACAACTGAGTCACTGCACCCAATGCCAGTAATTCTTGGAACTGAAACAAGAGCTCAACTGTTGGACTTTTCCCACTACCCATGTAAACTGAAACCACCACTAAGCTGTCAGACTGGCATCTGATCTGCTGTGGGCACAGTGTGGTGCCAGCTATAAAGCTCCCACAAAGCCAGCTGCTTAATTATTTGTTAGTCACATGCAACAGAGATGGGTCACAGAAATGCACTGACTCAAATCAACAGCAAAATAATCTAAAATGAATAACAGTGTGGCCAGTACATAGACCCAAACCAACTGTCCAGTTGGTAGATGATAGGATAATGAGAATTGACCCTCATTCCTGTTCTAAATTTGACCTCCTTCAGCAGCAGCTGCACTTCCACTGCTGCTCCTCTTATGGTTTTGTCCATCTGCTTGTCCAGTCGGGTGAAAGAGCAGGTTCCCTAGGAGACAGCGCTGTGGTGGGTACATTTCATCAGTGCTAGTCATTGAATAAGAGCACAGCTAAGTGCTTAGGAGGAGGAGTTGGCAGTAGAGCCATTTCTACATTTGCCTTTGCTACTACCATATACCATTTATACATCTATTCTTCTCCTTTCTTGTACTAGCATCATATTTATTGTATTATTGTAACACTTAGAGACCCCAGTTAAGATGGAGACCTTGTTGTCCCAAACATATAGGCTGTGTCTACACTGGGCCACTTATTCCGGAAAATCAGCCGCTTTTCCAGAATAAGCTGCGAGCTGTCTACACTGGCCCTTGAATTTCCGGAAAAGCAACAACACTCTACTGTACAAAATCAGCCGCTATTCTGGAAAAACTATTCTGCTCCCGCTCGGGCATAAGTCCTTATTCCGGAACACTGTTCCAGAAAAGGGCCAGTGTAGACAGCCCAGTAGTCTTTTCCGGAAAAAAGCCCCAATCGCGAAAACGGTGATCGGGGCTCTTTTCCGGAAAAGCGCGTCTACATTGGCCACCGATGCTTTTCCAGAAAAAGGGCTTTTCCAGAAAAGCAGCCTGCCAATGTAGATGCTCCTTTTCCGGACAAACTGAAAACGGAATAGTATTCCGTTTTAAGCAGTTCCGGAAATTCATGCCAGTGTAGACACAGCCAGAGTGGAAGATATTCCCCGCGCTGAAGAGTTTACAGTCTAAGAATATGTCTACACTGCAATTAAAAACACAGGCTCAGGGTAAGGAACTGTATTTAGTAGATGTTCCATCCTGGACTGCAACCTGAGCTTTGGGACCCTCCTTGCAGATTACTAGCACTTGGGCTTCAGCCAGAGCCTGAAGGTCTGTACTGCTATTCAACTGCCCCTTAGTCCAGGTGAGCTGGCTCAGGTCAACTGCAGGTTTTTAATTCCAATGTAGTCATAGCCTAGACAAGACAAACAAGAGCTAGGTGAGAAGGAAGAAGTTCTGTGCCCTGGCTGCCCATTTTATAGACAGGCCGCTAAGACAATTAAAAATTAAACTACATGGCCACAGTCGTGCAAGGAGTGTGTGGCACATCTCATGTATTCCAGTCCAGTGTCTTAACCACAAAACCATCCTTCCTTGGGATGGACAGCCCAAACAAGGCCTATGATCCAAGCCCCTCTTCACTCCTAATATCACCCTTCCCGAGCAAACTTGGTTGGATTTGTTAAGGTTGTTATACTTTTGGGTTCATGTTTCCTTCTTTCCTAGCAGCTGAGGAAAAACTTTCACTCTTCTCTCTAGCCTCTATATAGTCCTCCAAACCAGAGTGCCTCACAGTTTTTAATTGTTGTATGCAGTGGAGTTGTAGCTGTGTTGGTCCCAGACTCTACCTCGAATTGTCCCTTAGAATATACGTTAACTGTTAATAATAAACTTTCGGTTAAACTTTGCATTTAGCTGTGACACCTTCACAAAGCTGTGACCTTTCCAAGTCCTGAAAAGGAGCTCTAAGCAGCTCAAAAGTGTATCTCTCTCACCAACAGAGATATTATTTCACCCACCTTATTACACACTTTTTAATTAATTTCTCCTCCCAAAATGCCTCTGTGGTGAGAAAGTGCTAGTATCCACATTGGGCATTGGGGGACTGAGGCACAGAGAGGCTAAGTGACATGCCCAAGTTCACACAGGATGTCTTTGGTAGAAAAGAGACTTGAAAAGTCTCTGAAATTGCAGGCTAGTGCCTTAGCCACTTAACCATCCATCCTTTCGATTTCTTCCTCATCCTACCATTGCCTCTCCTGCCTCTTACTTGCATGCACAAACATTTACAACCAAAGATACCAGAAGTCTTAGGGTTACAAACACAAAACAAAGCAGTTGTATGAAACTTTCCAGCTTTCCACTAACCCAATATAAAGTCAAATGTTCACACTTTGGTCTTAAGTTTGAAAAGTTGGTGTAGCTCTAATATTTATACATAATGTGGTTTGAAACTTGGCTTGCTACAATCCAAATGCCACAGGGAATTGAGTTATGGACTTTAGACTTTGTACACTGTGCCAAGATCTGTCCCTGCAACCCAAACAAATTTGAGAAAAAAGAAGACTAGCATTAATATAGTAGACAGTCCATCACATACTTTCTTCATATAGTCATATACCACCAAAAAGCAATGTTCTGGTAGGGATGTTACATGACTACATTTATTTGACTCCTATAAGCACAGATAATACAAATTTGGATCACTAATCTGTCAAACAAACTGATCCCTAAATAAAAGTCCATAGGAAACAGCATCTCGCTTAGCATTCTTACAAGGACAACTTTAAAATAGTTCTTAACCATCAGCATTACAAAATTACTCTTTCCCCTCAGTAAATGCTTCAGCAGGGACTGTGCCCAGAAACTATAATGCAGGTTAAATGCAAACAAAAGGAAACACTTATTCATAGAGTGCACTGTAAATCTGTTGAACTTATTTGCGGCAGCATCTTTTGAAGGCCAAAATTATACCTGGGTTCAAAAAAGAGCTAGATAAGTTCCTGGTCCGTCAACGGCTATTAGCTGATGTGGTTGTGAATACAAGTCTAATCTCGAGGAAACCCTAAACATCTTATAGCCAGAAGTTAAGGGTGAATACTTCAAACTGCTCTCTTCTGTACCTTCTCCCTGAAGCCCTGGTTGACCACTGCCAGAGACAGATTATGGCTGTTCTTATGACTTTCTGGCCCTGGGAGACCCATGTTCTGAAGTATCTCACATCCTGGCTGAGTGCTCTAACTTCTGGATTAAAGGGCATAAGGGGACCAACCCACTACTCATGTTTCACGTGGAGTCTGATTTGTTAGGTATATTCTTACGCCGACTCCGAGAACACCTAGCAGATCTGGTCCCACAGGCAAGAGAGGCAAGGGAAAGCCATATTTGTGGATCCTACTGGTGGGGAAGCTCTGAGTAGGTTGGCAGCATCAGGGCTTTAGTGGCTTTGCACA
This sequence comes from Pelodiscus sinensis, assembly GCF_049634645.1. Classification (NCBI taxonomy): domain Eukaryota; kingdom Metazoa; phylum Chordata; order Testudines; family Trionychidae; genus Pelodiscus; species Pelodiscus sinensis. The sequence continues at coordinate 14,744,712 of NC_134719.1, forward strand.
TGCCTAGTGGCAGAAATGTAGGGGACTTTCCCAATGAAAAGTTAGATGCTATGGGAATGTAGACGCCTACCAAGTGAGGCACCAACTCAGTAAGTTGTAAATTTTTGACTTAGGCATCTAAAGTGGCAGCTGTACCCCTTTGTAGCTCCAGCCCAGAGTACCTACTGGCATGTCTACGCTGCCACAAAAGACCCATCCAGCTGACTTGAGTCAGCTAGCCCGGAGCAATACGTCTTTCATTGCCAGGGCTTGACAAACGGCGGCGAAATCCACACGCCATCCCCATGCTGCGCATGTGCAAGACCCACATTGCACATGCATGCGCTGTGGTGAACAGGGCGACCGGCTAAAATCTACTCGTGACGGGAGAGTAGATTCAATGATTTGTCGAGCCCTGTTCATTGCAATGTAGATGCAACCCAAGGAATTTTGAACATTCAGGGTCTGTCTACATTGCAGGGCTTAACTCAAAATAAGCTACGCAAATTAAGCTGCGTCAGTTCTGTATCTTATTTCAAAATAACTTATTTTGAAATAGGGAGTGTCTACACAGCACTTATTTTGAAATAGAGCCCTCTTCCTCCGGCTTCCCTTACTCCTCATACAATGAGAGTTACAGGAGTCAGAATAAGAAGTCTTCCAGCTTGACAGTATTTTGACACTTTGGAAATAACTGCCTGCTGTGTAGATGCGAACTAAGTTATTTCGGAATAGCACTAGTTATTTCAAAATAGTGTTGCTGTGTAGACGTACCCATAGACTTAGGCTCCTCACTCCATTAGCTGTTTTTCAAAATGCTGCCCAATGTGTATAAAGCTTTACTGAGCTACATCCCATTACATCTTAGCTTTGGAAAGATTATTTTTCTTTTTTCTCTCATTTTTAAAAGGGCAGAGGTTAGAATTTGCCTCATGTTTTATATACTTTAAAACAGTGTTTTCTCTGGAAATTGGGGTTATGGTACCAATGGACAATTCTGCTCCATGTATAGTTTTTAGGTCCCTTTGCAGGTTCAAAATAAGCTGTTTGAATAATATACATTCTTGTTCGTATAAATCACTTAAAGGTTTATCACTTAGATACGTCAGTGATGGGCAATGGTTTTGTGCACCCAGCAGACCTCACCATGACATTATTGGGGGATCTGTTGTATACTGAGGGCAGTATATAGTCCTAAATTTATTACTTGACCTATGGACCATGCTTAGAAAAGGAATTCAGCTCAATCATTAATCATTGCAGAGTGAGTTTGCTCTGGAAATAGTATAGATAATACACTTTAGACCTCTAAATACAAACAGGCATTACTGGTATTATTTACCACAACATTGTAGTTCGATGTCGTCCTGTGAAACATTGTTGGTGTTTAGAGAATTGTGTCCGCTGGCCTTGTTTATCTCTTACCCACATACAGAAGTGGGCATTGCCATTCTGCTATATTTCTCATTGGTAAGCAGGGGTGTTTACTGACTTGTATCTGCCTCAGCTTTGACACTATAACAAAAGGGGGTTAGTAATCATGAATGCATTCTTTTATTTATGCTCCACAGTGCCTCTATTTTTTTCTGCATAAACCCTTCACTTGCCTCTTGCCCAGCCTTTAGAAATGATGATCAAGTGTGAACTTTCATGGTTTATTTATAGTGTAGCTTTTATGGGAAAAGAGAAAATGATTAAAAAGCAATTTTACAAAATATTTTGTTTTAAGAGAGAATTCATTGTGTTTAAATCACTGTATTCATTGTAGAGTCTAGACTGGCGAACAAAAGAACTTGTATCGTCATTCAAAGTAAGAGCGCACAATTCTTGGTGACTGGCATTATGGATTTGGATGCAAACCTCAAATAAACTATTTCTGAACAGTAGTATTATGATTGTGCTATATTTAAGGCTGTGTTGGAGACAGGATATTAGACTAGATGGACCATTTAATCTGTTTCAATAGAGCAATTCTAATATTCCTTTGTTTCTGTTTTCATTATAAATTCATATTTTAGTGTGTTTTTTCTTTTTTTCATAACTGCTGAATAACATCTCTTCTGAGGGTAAAGTATTTTGATCAAATTAACAACAGCCAACCTGACTTTAAACAACAACAAAGTATCAGTGAAATACAAAGAGAGAAGAAGAAGAAGAAATTATAGCAAGTAATCAGTTGAGATATTTTCAGCATCCTAACATGGATGAAATATTATTTGGAAATTGCTGACTGGCCAGTTTAAAAATTCTCTTTGCTGTGTTGTCATGGCGGCTATGATCAGTTCACTGTAGCTCACTAATATGTAAATATTGATTAACGTGACTCTGACGTATTTAAAAAGACAAAAGTATTTGTCTAATAGACTAAAAAAGGCAGTTTGGGTGCTAGTTTCCTCTGTGTTTTAAAAAATATAAGAAATGTATGTCAGTGGTGGTGAATCAGTTCAGAAAACTAAGCAGCAAGACAGACCCTGTTTTCTGGTTTTGTGAATAAGGACACCTTACTCCATCCTGCTTTTTGACTCCCATTATAATCAGGTGCCTTCCCCACACAAGCCCAAAGGGGCCATACAGCCACACTAGATTACATGCTCAATTTAAATTCACTTGTGCTCAAGAAGCAGCAGGTATGCCTGTATGTCAGTGAGGGGCAGCCTATGCTAGTGAGTGGGTCGCATGAGTGGGCCTCCTTCACCCCAAGGGGCCGCAAAATGGTTGTAACCAAGACGGTCTCTGGGAAAGGTTAATTTTGCTATCTGCGCTGTGTCCCTAGAATTTGCGGGCTGTGCCATTTGAACCCTAGCAGCACTTTGATTGGGCAGAGGGAGCACCCAGCTTGTGCAGTGTTGTGTGCAGTTAGCATACCTAATGTGCCCTTTAAGTTTAAAGAACTACATGGAAAAAACCCAGCAGAATCTGGCAACCCTGGGCGTGGGCAACGGTAAACAAAATTTCTCGTGGGGCACCCACAGAACCCCAAGGGCCGCAGGTTGCCCACCAGTGCCATAGATGCTAGAACCACACGCCTGGCTTGAAGTGGTTTCCATTGTATACGAGGTTTCCAGTTTTGTTCAATGGCTCTCAGCACCCCCACTCTACAGATTATTCCAGCAATTGTTCTATTTAAAAATAGGGGAAGTCATGGGAAGGACAGAAGGAAACTCAACTCTGAGGAAGAAGGGAGACCTCCAATTTTGACTTTAGAGTGCTTATCCCAACCTGTCTAGAATTAGTACAGCCTCTCCCCAAGCTACGAACGAGTTACGGACCAAACACTTGGCCATAACTCAATCCATTCGTAACTCGGACCCCATTGAGTTACATGCGACTGCACTGTTCGTAAGCGCAGGTCGTGTTCATAACTCGAGGACCGCCTTTATGACCATGGGAGCTTTAGTCGTAAGTGCGAACGGTTGTAACTCGACCGTTCGCAACTCGGGGAGTGGCTGTACATTGGGATTAATTACTTTCTCTACTCCAGCTCCTGCTGAAGTCAATGGAAAGATTCCCATTAATTGCAGTGAGGGGAATTAAGCCCATGTTGCCTCAAAGTGTCCTGGGGCACGTTTAAGGGCATGTGGCAATACACAGGCCTGCCGAAAAGTACCTGCCATCTAACGCTCAGCCTGCACTGGGATCTGCACCATAAATCAAAATATATGCAGTTTGAGCTACGTAAATTGTGTATCTTATTTCGATGCTATTTCAAAATAGCTTATTTCATCAATTTCGAAATAAAGCACTATTCTGAAATGTGCCTTACTCCTCGTAGAATGAGGTTTGCAGGGACATTGGAATAGCGAGCCCGAAATAACAAGCTTGCTGTGAAGACGCAGGATAGCTATTACAGAATACTCCAGTATCCCGAAATAGCGTTGCTGTGTAGATGTAGCCTTAGGTGAATAACAGCTTAAAAATAAAGCCTGCCTACAAGTTGAACCTTTCTAGTCCAGCACTCTTGGGACCTCACTGGTGCCGAACCACAAGAGGTCAATATTGTCTAGCAGCATGACCGATACTTCCACTGCTTACTGGGCACTTAGAAGACATTTAGGGATAAATTAGAGTTAAATGACAGCACAGAACACTGAGAGCCAGGCCTGGTGGTTGTAACCAAATATTATGGGGCTGCAGAAAACTTGGCCACACCCATGCTAAGCAGACTTCCAGCTAACTAAAATCAAGCTGGACCATGGATGTTGCTGGACCAGAGTGCTGGACTAGAGAAGTTCAACCTATACATGAAGCCTGGATCCAAGGAGCAACCCATGGCTTTTTTATTACTGAACAGCATACAGGGCTATAGCAGTTCAAAGAACAGGTGGGAGGAGGGTGTGTGTGTGTTGTGCTTTCATTTCCCTAGTATAGTATAGCTTGTAAGAGCAGTTAGCGGTATGTTTTGGACTCGTGTCACTTCACTGAGTTAATTGCTTGTACTTTTCAAAAGTGCAGTCTTTTTTCCCATGTTCACTATTCACCTGCAGTTGAATTGTGGCTAGAAGTAGAAACCTGTATAGTAATACAAACAAGGTTGATGCAAAAATTTTAATCCCTTAAAATATTTCATGATTGTGTGTTTATACTGTACTTAGGGGGGCAGAGCTAACGTAAGAGGGAAAGTATTCTAAATTGAACCAGAGGAAATGCTTTTTATTTAGTATCTTCTTACTGTTCATTCATTTCAAATGGACTATAAACGCTCTACAACCTTTGTAGAAACTGATGGCGTTTGTAAACTACAGGCTCCGTAATCCCAAGCAATGGTTAATATCCTTTGTTATAGAACAGGAAATAAGAAAGGAAAGTAACCCTTTTTTTTACATAAACATGGACTTAATTTTTGTAACCAAAAAGGACATCAGATTTCCCGATAGAATCATAGCCTGGAGCTGTGTGTTGTGGTTTCTGAGTCCTCATGAGTGTGTGGGAAGAGAATGCATCAGCTCTTCAGAAATGGCACCTTTGAGGTGTTCTTTGAGGATTCATTCTCAGAGTGGTAGCCATCTGCTTATTGTTTGGGGAGATTCAATTTGTGTAAGAACTGTCTACGTTGCCTTTGCTTTGTGTGTATGCAGCTGAAGGATCAGAGATGAGCCAAAGTAGTTTTGATCAAAACATACTCTGCTGGTACAGATCCCCAAAAGGGCTCTGAGCCAGGACCCGGTGGAGAGAGAGGGCCCAGCAAGGCCCGAGTTGAACCAGGACTACAATGTCTTTGGCCAAGGGGAAGGATCAGACATCTCTGCCCCTTTCTGCCTGGGGAAACAAGAGAATGGAAACTGGAGGGGGAACTAACCACTAGACAACCAAGGCTTCTGAGCACAGAATTATAGGCAGTAATAACAGGGCAGATTTAGGCTTCTGGTTGGGGAATTAAAAAGCCTGCAATATTCTGATTCGATCTGTATGATTCTTTGGCTTGTTGACATTGATCTGCCTGTGGACGGTAGCTCTAATGCTGTACTATGAAATAGTACAACCCCTGATGTTTTTGTTTCCCTCAATCATGAGGTAATGAATCCAGCTAACTCCAATAGGACTACTCTTGTGAGTCTCCCAAACTTACCCCTCAGTCCTGCAAAACGATCCTTCTTCCATGGATACTCTGACACCTGCAGCGAGTCCTATTGATGGCAGCATGACTGTTCAAGAGGAGCCTCTTTCAGTCTCCACACCTGGCTTTGCTTTGGCTTTTAGCAGATCAGGATGGTGCTCTACATACTGCAGCTGAATACTAGAAAATGAGGAGAGCCATGAGCAATGTTGCAACATTTCATGAGTTGCATTTGGCTTCTGGAGCACACTTTGGCCTGCCTCGCTTCAGGAAATCCATACTTCAGAAAAAGGATTAAGAGATCTCTTCTAAAATACCACTTTATTAGAAAAACCAGCTCCCCAGGGAAGTGTGCAACATTTCCTGTAGTTGCCATAAATAATAAAAGACAGTCTTCTCTTTTCCAGAGTCTTACTAAGGAAGGGGAACAGATTTTTCCCTGGCTGAGGGTCCATAGTACTTTGTTCTCTGCTATATAATGGGATCGAACATATTTTAAAACATCGGTCTGTTAACCTGAAACAAAGTACATTAGCAGTATTCTGATCAGTCTTTTTCCCCCAGAAACACTTTGTTCTCGTTAAAAAGTATTTTAAATTGAAATTGGCATTTCCAGCTTGTATTTCTCTCTTAACAGGAGGCCATGGAGAGAATGGGAAAAATTGGGGAAATCGTGCGACCTAACCATGGGGATAAAAGGTAATTTTGATTTTTGATTTGATTTTTTTTAATGAGAGAAACCACTTCAACCAAATAAATGCCTGTCTCCTTCTAGGCCTGAGTGCAATGACATCTGCCTCCCTATTTGCATTGTAAGTTGACAGGGAAATGTCACAAAGTGGTAAAGGATATGGAGTAAAATTTTCAAACACGCCTAAATGATTCAGGAGCCTAAGCCCCATTTTCGGAAGTGATGTAGGCTCCCAAATCACTGAGGTGCTTTGAAAATTTTACCCATTCTTAAACTAGCTGTACGATCTCCATGTATTACAATTGTCTTCAGGTAAAAGATAAGGACACTCAGCATTTCAGAGGTGAAGAAGTAGGTAGGGCCCTGTATTATGGTGCTTTATATGTTACGTTGGAACAGCTCCAGTCTAACCATGGACCCCTCACAATTGCATCAACACTCTAAGCTCTTCCACTGAGTAAAAATGCCTAACCCTTATCATTGTGTGTTGGGGTTAAATGTGAATAGTGGTAGCAGTAGCCTTCAAGGAGATGGCAGTTCTATAGTGCAGGCCATGAATGTGCAGAAGTGTGTGAGCTCCACCTGCAGGCCTGTTAGAAGATCCACATGTACACTGATAAGACTCACTTTGGAGAGACTCAGATCCATGTACTATCCAGAGCCTGATTTTTCAGACAGTTTAGCAACTGAAATAAGTGTGTGCCAGCAGTTTCTGAAGGAAAACAGGCAGCCAGAGGTAAAATGCAGTACAAATCAAAACGTTAACAGTCAGTCAGAGGGAGCAGATCATTTTTCTGTGAGCAGGGGAGCTATAAATTATTGTACATAATACAGCCACTGCTTTAGTTTTCTCCAGGCTTGCAGAGTGAAAATCCTGCTTTCTCTCAGCTTCATTGGCAGCTGGGAGTCACCGGTATCTCTTAATGCGAGACAGCCCAAAGAATAGGGAGGTTTTGACTAAATGTAGGAGAGGCACTAGCAATGATTCCTGTAAGCTGAGCAATTGGGTGGCCACTCAGGAGAGATTCAGATGCCACCCAGCTGATTAGCAGAGTGCCCACAGCAACTACAACTAGTGCCTCGGTGCACATTTCACAATGTTTTCCACACATGGATGAAAAAATTAGATGGAACATTGGGCATTAGTATATTTGAAAAAAATTAGACCTGGGGACTAAATTCTCTCTGTTGGTCAATATAAATGGGCAATATGTCATAATATGCAACGGACTTGCCTTCATTTACACCAGCAGAGAATTCTGCTATAGGGGAGAATGTCTGAAAATCAAAATTAGGTATAGGGTAAGTAAAAGGCTTAATTATAACTTGAAATCACGTGTCTGGGTAAAAACTAGCTCTGGCAAAACACAGGAATCTACTGCCAATAAAACTTGTCATTTATAACTGAGTTAAAGCTGCTTGCCTGGTTAGAGTAAACATGCAGATTTAAACCTCAGAACTTTAAATGTGTTTCATTCTTTTAAACAGATTTTATGACAAGAAGTATGAAGTGTTTTTGAAACTTGCTGAACATCAGAGAGAGTATAAAGCCATCATGCAAGGCGTATAATCAACAGTTGTAGAGTCTGGAAACTACAGGGATTGTAGATTTTTCCAGAGGTTTACAATCGAAAGTTCGTAAGAATTTTGTCTCATTGTGTCATTCTGCTGAAATCAAAATTGTTCTTTTTAATTAAAATCTTGAACACGCAACATAAACTTGTCCATGTGAAAAGCAAGATGTCTCCAAATCAATTCCAACTTTACGCTTTGTCAGTATACGTACATTGTTGAAATATAAGTTGACAGTTGATATAACTGAGGTGAGGAGCCTGAGAGAAAGGAGGGGGAAGGAAGCCGCGTGCCTTTCGCCAGCAACCGAGCTAACCCTCCACTTCCTTGTCCCTCCGCCAGCCTTAGTGACTGGTCCCGCCACTTCCCTCAGGAAGCCGCTTCTCCCCACACTGCCAAGCTCTGTGCAGCCCCGGAGAGAGGCGTTGGTGTCTCATCTCTTCCCTCCCACACAGTGCCGGCCTAACCCATACTTGCGCAGCGGGCACGCAGCGCATGCATGGCTCCACCCCCAGGTGCACGGTGCTCCTTACCACTTCAATCAAGTGCCCTCCATAGGTTGGCGCCCTGGGCAGCTGCCCAGCTAGTCCCCCCTTAATCCAGCCCTGCTCCCACAGTACCTTAAAACCTTCTCCCGGATAAAAGGTTATCCCATGCAAAGTTTGGTTATAGGGTGTGTCTAACCTACATGGCTCCGTTGATGGAGCCATGTAGATTAGGCTAATCAGCAGAAGGAAATGAAGCCGCGATTTAAGTAATCGCGGCTTCATTTACATTTAAATGGCTGCCACGCTTTGCCGACCAGCTGATGATCAGCTATTTGTCGGCAGATCGGGGCAGTCTGGATGTGCCGCTGTCGACAAGGAAGCCTTTGTCGACCGGCGCAGGTATGCCTCATGAAACTTGCGCCGGTCGACAAAGGCTTCCGGCAATAGCTGATCATCAGCTGCTCGACAGAGCGTGGCAGCCATTTAAATTTAAATGAAGCCGTGATTATTTAAATCGTGGCTTCATTTCCCTCTGCCGATCAGCCTAATCTACATGGCTCCATCAACGGAGCCATGTAGTTTAGACACACCCATAGTGTCCAAGTTATTAGCACACACACATACAAACATTCTCCTTTATATATTAGATTTGTGTATTTGTTCTTGTTTTAATACCAGTGCCCAGCAAGTTAGGGCTTTAATCCTGTTTCAGAAGCAAAGGAGACAGCACTCACCATGAAGGGGAGAATAGAGAGTAGTTTAGCAGCCTTAAAAATCATACAACAAACCATGAAAACTAATTATGGCTCTGTTTTAGCTCACCAATAACAACATTTTTCACTCCCACGCTCTCAGCCTGTTGTTTGGCCACTCTCACACTGAGCCCTTACCATATAATAGCAATAACCTGTAAGCACATTTATATGAAATATGACCTTCAGTTTTATGCATTTGGCTTAATAGAAATTCCATTCTTTAGTAACGGCACAGAGTTATATTGTCACGCCAAGTTACATGCAAATAATGATACTCGGAGTATTTAAAAAATAACAGCCAGTTTCTTTATAAAAAATGAATGTTAGTAGTAGTTGGTAGTGCTCCAAAACAGCTGGTGACTTTAAAAAAAAAAGAAAAAAAAGAAACAATATGCTTCCTGCCTTGGAACTTATGGAAAATCAATTGTTGCCCTCACTTTAGTACTTAGTATGAGTAAAGATTTCTCTGTTTTCTGCATTCATAATTAAAAATAATGACAGTATAAGGTTTTAAAGTGGGGGAACACAATACAGTAAGTAACAATGGAGAAAAGTGGTGTTCAGTATTGGTATATCTGAGCATGAACTTCGAGAGAATGATAAAAATTATGTCAGTTGAATATGCTCCCTCTTCTCCAATCCAATGAATATGACTATTAGAGACCACTGTGTTGTGAACAATAAATATTCATATTTTATATAGATATAGATATATATGCATATACACATTTATATACAAGTAACATGTGAAGTGTAGTTCCATTAGTCTCAGTACATATCACAGATTATCTATGTACAGAAGGCAGTGTTTTCTTTCAGTATCCCAATAATTTTAACTACTTGCAAAAAAAAATCTGTCATGGGCTTCCTACAATTTATATAATAAAAAAATCGGTCTTGATTTTTTTTTTTTTTTTGCTGACCTTTCAAGGAAACTACAGGAAGAACACAAAGTTTACAGGAACTGAATAACAATGTTGAATTTGTTAAAACTGAGGTGCACAGATTATTTTAGCACACAATACTAAAACTTGTATCTTGTGTTCATTTATTTGAGAGTTGAATAAAGATTTGTTCAGATTTCTTGCAAAATCCTTTCAAACCCTTTTTATGTCACTCTCACTATAGTACTTTCATTTTGTATTTTGATTCAGACTAATATTATGAACACATTCTCATTGTTTTAACATCAAGATTATCATTATTAGTCAGATGCCTGGGAAAGTTTATAATCCAATGGATTTCTTATTGTAATAAGCTTTGGTGGCACAAAGCACCTACAGATAGCCTCTTAAAAAAACCACCTAATTGACATTTTATTCCCCATACTGCACATGAGATGTCTTAACAAGTTTTATTGTAATAAGACTATCTAGGTTTTCAAAATTACATTTTGTAAAATAAAACTGGATGTAACTAGTTTCGTGTAAAGAGGCTTCTTAAAAATTGTTCAGATACAAAGTGACTGGCTTTGCAATTTTAGACTTTGTGCATAGCTCCCAGACTCTGTCATTTTAGGTGCTGTATGTTAAGGGAAGTCACATAAAATGCTGCTCCACTTTGCAGGAACTTAGTAAATACATGGTTGTATTAAAACCTAGTTTTGTGAGCATTTGCACAAATTAACTACTTGACCATGACAAGTGTACTGATTCTTTCTCCACTGTAAGTTAACATTAGAATGTTCTTCAAAAATCAGTCCATCTCACGCTGTCTCTGGAGTCCTAGAGCAGCCTAACACAATCTGGTGAAGGTCCATGAAGAAGTAGAAGTTTGAGACTATCAGGATTCTGACAGCATGCTCTGAGTTGTAGAACTTTCCATATTTACACCTTCTGATTCCATTTGTTGGCAAATATTAAACATGCAAATTAAAAGGAGGAAAACGACAACTAGGTCATCAACTGCTGCAAGGATTCTACAAAGAGGTTCTTGCATGACGTCAAATCGGGAAGTTAAGCACATGATGGTCCCAAAGGCACAAACAACAATTCTTAGGAAGAAAATCCATACAAGACCACCCAGGGTGAAGATTCCTCTTAAGGCAAGATTTAGGAGTAGCGGCATGTCATAAAGGTAATCTGCAAACTAAATATTCAGTTGCATTAGATTAAGATATTATTTTCACTCATTCTAATTCGTGGTTGCCAGATAAGCTTCTAATTAAAGGTTTTAGTCTAAAATTACTTAAATGCAAAATTTACCTCTAATTCTAAGTCTAACTACATTATTCAGTTAAGGTATGTCTACACTGCAGCACTATTTCAGGATACTTCCGGTATCCCAAAAGAGCTATTTTGCATCTTGACAGCTCACTCATAATTTCAAAATATCTTTTGAAATAATAGGTACACTATTCCAACGTCCCTGTAAACATTATTCCACAAGGATTTTGGAATAGCTGTTTATTTTGAAATTTGGCACTGTGTAGACAGCGCCCAATTATGAAATAAGGTATTTCGAAATACACTTGAAATAAGCTACACAATTTGTGTAGCTCAAATTGCGTAGCTTATTTCGAGCTAAGGGTGCAATGTAGACACACCTTCACTTTCCAATATTCAGAGACAGCGTTTTCCAGCAGAACTCAGCTTCCACTCAGATACTAAAAATAAAGACTAGACTTTCAAAATAACACATTATGTGCAGTTTGTGCCCTTTGGCGATCCCACCATAATGGTTGTATTGACTGCTGATCGCTTTTGAAAACGTGAGTCAGGCCACATCCAAACAGAAAGATGACCATTCCTTTCTGGTTTTGGATCTGACTTAGAAGCACACACTTAGAAGCAAGCAAAGATTTTGTGGGAGTTCAAAGCTTAGCCGCATATTCCTATGTGGCCCATTTCTAGTTCAGTTTTCTTTCCCTTGCTTAATCTCCCCACTTTTCCCCTCCCTTCCAGAATGACAGAAAGGTGCCCCACAGAGCAGAGTCCTAAGCACCTTGGTCAAATGCATCTAGCGTGGAGCACCTGGCTAAGAGGAGTGTGATCCCTGCTGTCGCTGACTTCCTTACAAAGCTACAAACAATGTGAACACCCAACAATGGAACTCCCATACTTTGACAAATTTGTTTACATTGTTTAGTCTCATTCAGCTCACTGCAGCTTAGAATAGGGCTAATTTAAGCAGACGTCGAAATATCTGTACTTACATGTCGAGGTTGTCCAGAGAACCGCTTGTTGTAATCTCTGATGTCATGTACAATGCGTTTGCTTGGCTTATCTTGTTGATTTTCACAAGAGGCATTACACAGAAGAATCACCTTCCCATGGTAAACAAAAATGAGTATTAGAGCAATACATCTCAATGTAAAGCAATGCAGGTTTTTCAGCATTAAGAAAAATACCCTTCTGCAATTTATTATGCCTCTCAATATTGTCATCATAACCTTTGCCTGGCTCCAAGTTTCACTTCATTTCCTACATGCAAACGCGCTCCTTCTGAAAGGAGAGCATGTTCTCTCAATATAATGTGCAGCCTCTGGCAAGGGTCAGACGGGGATAAGAAGTTCTGTCTTGGCTTTATGAAATATTTATGCCAGATATTCAACAAACTATATGGGGGAAAGCACTGGAGGCACATTCGATATTTTACAGCATTCCCTGATATGACAGGCATCAAATGATAGAGGCAAATGACTCCAGTGCCTTTCCAGCCTACATTGGTTCTGAGATGCTAGAAAATAAGAGGCTGCACCAATATTACCCTTGGTATTTCCTCTCAATTCTCTAACCGTCAAAAAGCAGATTTATAGAATAGCAATTACTCTTACTTTTTGTCTGCAGAGAGGACAGTTTATTGCTCCTAACCAGGAACCATGTTTCCAGTATGTAATTAGACAGGCACCTACAAAAAGAAGATTCAGGTGAAGCAGATTTACGGGAAGGCCCCCTAAGTGAATATCCCCCTTTACTCCTGTCATATGTGCCTAGACCATCAAAATGTGGCTCCGCTCTGAAAAGTGACTGTGTAAAAATGGCACTGTTCCTGCTCTGTGTTCAGACCCATATATCCTCTTTCAGGGGAGACTCTGAAGATCTGACTCCCAAAGAGCCCCTCTGGCCGCCACAGGACCACTTTTGGAGTAAGCTGTCCATCAATGTGAATAAGAAGATGAGAAACTGGCTCTCATGGCTAAGAAGTTTTGTATTCCTCTGTACTGTGGTCTTCTCTGTGGAACTGCCCCAGCTGCTGGACTCAATTCTGTCCTCATCATCTTGAGAATGGGTAAGTTCCACCTGCATGGTTATCAAGGCAGCTCCTCTGTCCTTACATCCCCAGTTTCATCTGCACAACTTCCCTGAAGACTAAGGATTGTACAAATATAACTCAAAGTACAGTTTGAGGTCACAGCGATTGCACAAGCGCTGCTGAGGGCAATATCTGAGATGCAGAAACGCTATTAGGGATGTTAAATTTGGCCCAAAAGTCCAAAGTTTTTTTTAAAGGACCCTTACTTCAGTTTCTGAAACAATGGCTGCAATAGTTTACATTTGTTTTTGTTTGAATGTAGTTTATTTTATTTTTTTTTTAAATGCTGCTGCTTCTTTGCATGTGCAAAAGCTCAGTTTTGAAAACAGACTATTTAATCCTTGTACTGCATGGACAGATTGCTCTGCCCAGGCAAGTCCTCCTGAAGACAATGGAATCTCAGTGCACAATCAAACAAACCTCAGCTTTCCAATGGCTTTTAAAAAGGCAAACTGGCCATTAAAAATGTTACATGCTGAATCGTTTGTGAAGGATCACAGGAAGGGAATGGCCCCTCTGAAGTTCAGGTATTCATGTGTCAGTTTGTTTTCATAAATTAGACCAAATCCCATTTTAATCAAGTTTGCTATTCTGCTTTTTGAGGGAGTTCATGGAGCTCCAGTGAAATATTTTGTGGTTATTGGTAATTAGAAAAAAAAATATTGGTTCAAGATCAGTTTTCCTCTTAACTTCCTGAACATATGGTTCAAAATGAGTCTGCAAATGAAAACTCAGAGGAGAACTATATGTATTACCAATAATAATAAATTCAGACTTTTCTGTAAATCTCCAGTTAATCCTCTTAAAACGCTATGGGATGGCCAAATTTAAAAAAATAAGATTCTGCATCAGAGTGGGATTCATCAAAAGTGCTCAGCATTGACCTAATCCTGTTTTGATGGAAACTAGGTGAGCATTATAGTCAGAGCAAATTTAGACCTATGCTGCACTTTTTTATAACCCCACCCTCAAGTTTTATTCATGTAGGACATGAAAAGACAATACTGTACAAGATTTGATTCTATATAAGTACAGGTATTTCACAATATGTGCAGTCCATTAGGTGGGATCACCTTTCTGAAGAGCAAAGAATGATACAGGAAGGAAAATCAAGTCTAGAGAAAGAAGGAGAAATAAACCTCAGGGAGAAGAAAATATGATATTATTCTTCACTGCTATGTCTTTCTCCTCATTTGAAAATCTGTAGAATGCAGCATGTCTGATATTAGGTGAATCATGTTTTGTGGCCATATGTTTTGCTCATATTTGTTCCAGCTTGGATCGAATTCAAGATCTTTTTCTCAGTGTGCATTTTATAAACCATTTGATGTACACCAACACAGGAGAATCCTGAAGTATTCCCATGTAGACTTTCATAATTGGTAATTCCTATTTGCACTGTGCTTTTTATTGTGGAGATGGAAGTAGTGTTCTTGAACAAGTTGCGCAGGATGATCTATAGAACAATGAGACTTTCTAGAAACAAAAATATGTTTCTGTAATAGAAAATAAATCTTCCAGCACGTTTTCATGCATCTCCCTACATCTATTGCTGAGATCTCTTTTCTTTCCTAAACACATAGTAGTTGTTATATGATGATGTCCTAAGACAAGATGGTCCCATTACTCTCTTCAGCAAATGCTTATGACAACATTAGTGTCTGATTGTCTTATTCTCATTTACACTAAAAATCTCTTTAAACAATTCTGGTACTGTCAAGGGAGCTTAAAGTATCAGTTGGATACAAATGTAATTTGCATCTGCTTTAAGGCCCCTTTACACTGCCAGAACAGAATAGTGGCACAAGTTTTCTGACTATGCAAATATGGAAGTATATCATGAAATCAGTTAATGGAATGTTCCAGTTTTATACCTGTATAACTCTACTGAAGTCAATAATTACATGAGCATAAAAACTGAATTAAACACTAGGGAATCATACCTGGTATTTCAACTTTTCCCTGATCTTTAAAAAAAAGAGGGAAATATAAAAACTTGCATTTACGTAACAGTAGGGTTACCATTTTATATACTCATAAGACATCCAGAAGTGTTCAGATTCTCCTAGTAATTTTAACTTGCCTCATGGCACACATTGGACCTGATTCTAATCTCATGCCAATTTTATACCAATGTGAACATGATCAGAATAATTCCATTATGAATGGTGGATTTAAAAGTATACCCACAGAGAGAGATGTTTTCTTAGCTATACAATTGTTTTCTTAGCTATACAGAGGAAATTCAAGTGTATTTCAATGGCAGCAGTATAGACAGTTGTAAGATCAAAATTAGGGCCTATGTGTGCAATGTATGTGAGTTAACATTATAAATTCAACTTTTCATTTCTTAGCTTCTGTGTGAGCTTAATTTAGCATTCCTATAAAGTTGTAACATTATAAAAATGTAGGATTTGTACTCTTAGTTGTCACATAATTATTACAATCTTTCTTTACTATTTTTTTTCGCATGCGATGGACTCCATTGCAACTGATCAATATAAGATGGCTTCTGAGATATAGCTGTTGCTTGTTTATTGCCTCGAGACTTTCTGGGCATTTCAAACCTTTCCACCACCTCGGGAATGTAAAGGCAGTGGGGAAACAAATATGTTGTTGCTGATTTTTCCAGTGATTTAAAATTAACAAGAGTGGGCATGATGCTACTTGCAGTGGCAGAATTCCCATGGATCCAACGGACTCTGGCATGGGTCCACATGTATGCTTTCTGAGATTTCAGTAATGTGTGTGGTATACATACTAATTTACACTAGCATTGTGCATGCTAATCTGGAAAACTTACCACAAAATAAATGTCCACAATTGGTTTCTACTGGGAAAGTAGCAGTTTGGAGACAGATTGGGCAGTTCAAATCACTGTGGTAAGAGGGTTGCCAATGTCTGAAAGCTTCCTAAAAGAGAAAAAAGCCAAAATTTTGTAGTGGATGCACATTTTGAATGACACGTTCAGTTTATTAATAACTTATTTAGCCTTCAAACAACTTCATAAACATTAAGTACACCACAGCCATGTGAAGAATCATCTCCACACAACAGATGCGGAAAATGAAGCAAACTGAAGGTAAGTGACTCAGCCACTGTCACAATGGCATTGGTGTCAGAGAAAGGATTAGAACCATGCCTATGTCCTGCAGGCTCTAAAGGATGTAGTCCATTATATTGCCCAGTTCAGCGTTGCTGCTAACTCAAAGCCCTAAATTCTTCCTCAGTTGCTGAAATATTGTTTGGCCCTTCTCTGCCACTGTTGTTCTCCTTCATCTTCCTCAGTAACTTTTTAAATATATTGGAATGAACTAGTTGGGGTGTGCATGTACTACTGCTTACTGCAGGATGGCATCATTACCTGTCAACTGTGTGTCATAGATACTTTATAGCTAATACCACATGAAGAGTCTCCATTTGCCAAATAGAGGACATGATTTTAGAGCAGCATGATACGAGTTCTACCTTTGTCATCAGTGACAAAGTATCAGTGTGATACTCCAGAGGAGCACTGTGAGGGCCTAGGTAGTGATTCATTTACTACAATATCTCTAGAATATTCTAGCCTACCATTCTAATTTATGAAGATCATAAGGCTTACCTTGGTTTCCAGATGTTTGTTTCAAAATTACTCACTTTCCCATTGCTAAAAAGCCAATATACCTGACATTATACTCATATCTTCTATGTTTGTCTTGGGCTACATCTACACTGCACAGTTATTTTGGGATAAGCTATTCCAGAATACTTATTACAAAATAGCTTATTTCGAAATAGCATGTCTGTACTGCAGAGAAGCCTCAAAATTAGTCTGGGGCAGGCTTCCCTAATGTTGATGTGCTATCTCGATTTAGAGCCCCAGGAGGAATAACTTAGAATGGCCCTGGTGAGGGGCTATTTCGAAATAGCAGAAGTGGAGCATCTACACACACATTATTTCGAAATAGCTGTTTCGGAATAGTCATTATTCTTCATAGAATGAGGCTTACAGAAGTCAGAATAAACCATGTTATTTCAAAATTATTTCAAAATAATAGAATTGCTGTGTAGACGCTCACATAGTTATTTCAGAATAACGGCCGTTATTCAAAAATAACTTTGCTGTGTAGACTCACCCTTACTGAATAACTGGCAAGGAAGCCACTAACCTGTGATTTTTTTTAAAACCACATATCATCAAATCCTTGCTATCATTGAAAATTTATTCCAACTTCACTTATTCAGATTTATTAGCTGGTTTGTAATGGATCATGAGAAAGTATGTGCGTGTCACATACTGTTTAGACAGATCAATGAAAATCTTGCATTTAGTTAATTACCATCTGTCCTGGCTACTCTTAGATCAGCCAGTGACATAAATCTAATAAAAGTGCAGTCAATCTGTCCTCCTGGAAATGAAGTTATTCTAATTTTCATATCACACCTGTTGAATTTGGGAAACTGCTCCCACAGAAGTTCATCTTGCTGAAAGAGGGTAATACCATTTGCCTTTCACATTTTACGTACTTACAAAGGGTACAGAAGGAGAACTACTGTCAATTCCACAATTTCATTTTGAATTTTGATCAGAAAGTGGTGTGAAGTAACTGTGGGTTATGCTGACGGACAAAATTTGGATTTTTTTCCACAGAGAAAAATCAGGGATAGATATGATTTTTATCATGAGATCACCGTATGCTTGTCATATCTTATTGCTCAACAAGATGATCAGTGCCAATATTCTTGTTTGCTCTGGCCTGTATTTCAAACACTACCTTGGCATACACTTTCCTGACAGATCAATGAACCCACTTCCACACATATTTGATCTATTTATGGAAGATTTGATAAAGGGGGAAAATGGAACTTAGAACCTTGAATGCCAGACATCAGCCAGAGCCAGAGAAATGAATGACGATTCAATCACATTTAAAAATCAGGCATAGGTTTAATTTTTATGAATGTAGCACTTCTAAGAAAAAAGAAACCATCTAACATGCATTTCTGCAAAACAATGGAGCTTGAATCCAGGTATCCATGCCACAGTGCGGTCTAAAATTATCAGTATGTTGCATTAATACATTTAAAATCAGCACCCTCTAAATAAGGAGCAAAGGGGGGCAATTGAACAGGAGCCCGGTGAAATTAAGAGGGTCTGGGGCTGCTGTACGGTAATGGCAGCCCTGATCTGGTCCTTTTAAATAGCGCTGCTGTAGTAGCATGGCAGCAGCATCGGGGAGCCCCAGAGCTCGGATTCGTGGAGCAACAAGGCGGGAAGGGAGCCCAGAGTTCCTTGCCGATTTAAGCCCAATGTTCAGATCAGTAGAGCAGCAGCAGTGACAACGGGGGAGGGGGGGTGGCAGATGCTCCCTGCGGCTTTAAACCCTGCACAGATCCACTGAGTAGCAGGGAAGAGCCAGGCTGGGACTGGAGGAGAGGGCCAGGATGGGAAGAGAAGAAGGGAGCCAAACTCTGGGGGTAAAGCTGGGCATGGGAGTGCAGGGAGCGAGGGTCCAAGGGGCTTGAGGAACTGGGCTGGGAAGGGAAAAGAGCAGAAGGGTGCAAGCAGGGGTAAGCTGGGAGAAAGGAGCTGAGAGGGGGCACAGGACCACTATGGGGCAGTGCTGGGCTGGATGTGGGGGGCACCTCAATGCAGGTGGGGGATAGGGCAGCTACTGACCAGAGGGTCCTCTGATTTAGAGGGGGAGCTCAGGGTTTCTCTGGATGGAGAGCAGAGTGGCTTGTGGCTCCCTCTGAGGGAAGCAGGTGGAGGCCCATTGATGTGTTGTCCTGGGGCCTGGACTGCTAAGAATGCATTTTTAAAAATAAAACATCAAAACTCTGGACAAAATCTTCTTTCATCTTAGTCATGATACTGTAAATGTGTCTGGCACGTGTCTTCTACAGGCAGTATATGAATTATTTCACCCACTACTGAAATGCAGCCACCTCTGGAGAGGAATAACAACGCACAGCAACATAATGTGTTTAGGACAGGAAGTGTCATATACCACAGTTACGTGACAGAATAATTTAAGATGGGGAGAATGTTAATTACCCAACGAGAATTTGTCCAGGTTCCTGGGAACAACGCTTGAAAAAATTACTATGGATAGTTTTATTGACCACAAATGGCAAGCCTCTCTGTTTCTCCTCTTATCAGAACAGACTTCTCCAGCAGGACAGAGCACTCTGGAATGGTACTAGTTCAACAGTCTAGGAGAAGACTGCCACCCAACAAAAATCCAACACTATGTCATGGATCAGTCTGGGTTTGCCTTAAAGATCACCTGTCTAAGTGCTGACCAGGATGCACCGTGCTTAGCTTCTGAGATATTGAAAATACGGTAGCCCAAGAAGGTAGGGGAAATGGAATTACAAACAACTGCAGCAGCCACAACCCTGAAAAAATTGCCTCGTGGTAAACAGATTTTAACACAACAACTTAAAAAACACATGAGACATGGCACATTAACGTTGCTGCGCCCGCCATGGTTCATGGGGGGTATTTATACACTGTTATTACATCAAAGTTTGACTTTAAAGGGGCAGAGCCTCAACTGATGTAAATGGTCACAGCTCCATTGATAGAACTATGACAGCTGAGGATTTGCCCGAAAGTCTGTAGTTTTTTTTACACGTTGCATATCTTACCTAATTGGATTATGTATCAGCCTTTAGTCTGAAAAGTAATAAAATGCTCATTTCTTTAAGCTTTTGTCTCATACAAGAAAGGGAGCAAATGTGTTTCTAATTGTGTAACTGAGCTATTGAATCCAGGGAAACCCAGAATTCCCAGACCGTAACTGATGGAAAATCTGAAATGCTCTCCTGACCTCTGGAATCTCAACAGGTATAAATTGCCTAGATATTTTATATTGAAATATGTTTTAAAATAATGAACTTACAATAGGATTCCTAGGAGGCAAATGTTTACATTCTTTTTCCAGATGACTCATCTTCTGCTGACTTAAATTAGCAAACCTGTAAAAAACAGTTTATGCCATTTAGAAAATGATCGACTTTGATGTTACCATATTGTCAGGCAATGTTAGTCCCAATTTCCGAGCTGTGTCATTGCACAAATAGGTGCATAAACTCATCAAGACATAGGCTTTTTTCTAGCAGGAGCTACCTTTCAATGTCAAGTTGAGACATTGAAAATAATAGTCACTATATTCACAGCATGACGTGTATCATATTTAGAAAAAAAACAAAGTTAGATGACAATTTGACAATGATTCCCCCTTAAGGACATATACATAAAGCAAATAAATTTAATACATTGCTACCAAGCAAGCAGTTATTTATCTTCTCGTGATATTTACTTTTGAATGAAGGGAAAGGCAAGATTCTCCTATTCCTGCAATGTTATCTTACCACAGAAAGATTCATGTGTTAACTTTCGTGGTCCTGATCCTGCACGTTGCTCTTCATAGGCACTCCCTGGCATCTATACAGCCTTCTTGGTTTCCCAGAAGCTCTATACCATTCATACATCTACCCACATTTTGACAATTGCAAGACTAAGATCCCATTTTATTTCATTGTATATTTCATGCAGTATGAGAAACTTCCCACCAAAAGAAAAGGCCAGAATAGAATGGCAGCAGCTTTACTGAGATAAAAACCCTAATTGACATCACTGGTTTCAAAATGCGGAAGGCTTGCACGATTTAGCCATATATTGTAAAAATCTTAGACGTATACAGAAGTAGAAACAAAATCTAGTATCGGTCTTTAGATATACATCTTAGAATAGAACTGCTGTGTAGGGTGTAGGTCTAGGCTTTTAGTAATCATTACAATGGCTTTTTCAATCCCCCTTGATCATCTTTTGGCTTGGTGAATAGGTCCGTAAAAAACAGGACATTTAAAATAAACTAAAAATAATTCTGATGAGCTTTTGTTGCTTCCCTGCCCTGCCCAGCCTTTGGAATTTATCAGATTGTACATATTTATCCAGAGGAGGACCGTGCTGATGATGGCTACGATGGCTTTGACTTTTCCCTGGCACAGTCAAAGACTGAGGGACAGGTTTTGAAGCTGCCAGTGGAACTGCCCCAGATTTATACTGGTGTATCGGAGACCAGAATCCATGCCTGAAAGATGTTACTGATCCTTGATCTAAATGTTTGCACCTGCATTTTGGGAAAGAAGACTAGGGCTTTCTAGAACATGAAACTTCTATTCATTGGCTACAAAGAGAAGTGTTTGGGATAGATTTTGTAATTTTTGAGTGGTAAAACTGTGTAAGGCATTTAGAAACTTTGTTCCTGTTACAATTAATGGGAGCTGGACATCCCATGCCCCTAAGGCAGCTGGGGAGGAAAAAGGCTGTCTGATTAACAACTAATTAGTGAATTTTGTCTCATCACATGGGGCTTCCATACTTCTAGGGTATGTCTACACAGCAGGGCTTTACTCGAAATAAGCTGCACAAATTGAGCTACATCAATTGTGTAGCTTATTTCAAAATTGGGAGTGTCTACTCAGCACTTATTTTGAAATAGAGCATTCCTCCTCCAACTTCCCTTACTCCTTGTACAATGATGGTTACAGGAGTCGGAATAAAAAGTCCTCCAGCTTGACAGTATTTTGACATTATTTCAAAATAACTGCCTGCTGTGTAGACACCGACTAAATTATTTCAGAATAATGCTAGTTAATTTAAAATAATGTTGTTGTGTAGCCATCCCCCTAGTGTGGTATATGGCATAATTATTTACACAAGATGAATAGATGCTGACAGGGACAGATTGAAAAATACCATATTTTATATTCAAAGATGTTTTAAATCTATTTAATATATCGGTACAAAACCACTTTTTCTTGTATGAATGTTCTTGTATATGTCTACATGAGATACTGAAAGACCATATACTATCCTTTCCAAATAATGGAGTCAGTGATCTAATAAATCTTATCCACTCTAAGACCTTGTCTCCACTTACTGGGAGATCGATGCTTCAGAGATCGATCTTTCAGGGTTTGATTTAGCAGGTCTAGTAAAGACCCACTAAATTGACTGCTGATCGCACCGCCATTGACTCGAGTATTTCACCCAGTCATGAGGAGAAAGTGAAGTTAGCATGAGAGTTGCCCGTCGACCTCCCGAAGTGAGGACATGGAAATTCAGACTAAGGTATGTCAACTCCAGTTATGCTATTCGCGTAGCTGGAGTTGCATATCTTAGTTCGACTTTGTCCCCTAGTTTAGACCTGACCTAAGTGTTGTGATCTCATGGTCATCCTCAGACTGTACATTCGAGGTAACAAAAGAGGATGCTTGACCCTGTTTCTGAGTTCCTTTTGCAGTGGTATTTCTCCAAACTTCCTATGTTTAGTCTAATTATATTTATAGAAAAGTGGACTGGGATTTATAAAAGAGATCATAAAAAACAAAATTGATATCTGTCATGGTGAGCAGAGGGCTACTCACAAATCTGCCCCCGAAGGGAAACAAATTTGCTTTTTTGAAAAATTCATGGGCCTGTGCTTGCTCACATTGAATTCAATGTCCTCAAAACTGCAGTTGACTCAGATGGAAGTAGGAACATACCCTACACATAATGTAGCTTGTGAGTATCAATCAATTATGCAGCCTTTATACATGGACAATTAAAAGCACACCTTTCTGAAAGGAGGACTCTGTGGGCAATGCAGGACTCATTGATATAGAAATAAACTGTCATCGCTGGGAAAGGAAATAAGTATCTTAACTTATCTCACTCTTCCGGTAGCGTCTCTTCCTCTCTTGATACCTTTTATTGTCATTGTTAAGAATTAACCTTTTTTAATGATGCACAATGTTTGAGGCAGAGGCAAGGTTCAATTTTACTGTTCAATACAATAAAAATAGCGTCCTTATCATAGAAGTATTAACAGCAACAAGGTAGAAAGTCAATTTAAAAAGGGCAAATTATATTGAATATTGCTCACGTCACGTGGGCCTATGAGATGTTTGGACTCTGCTCCTGGAAACAAAGGTGGGCATGTATAGCACTACTCAGGTGAATTGTCCCTGGGAAGCAGAGGTGAAAGTAAGCTGATGCACCCATGCAGTGCTCCAGCAAGAAACTGCAAGGGGATGTGTGGCATACTCCCAGCCTGGCTTCTGGGACCTGTATGTGCTGCTGCAGCCCCTTCCCTCCTGAAATGCTGCCTTTGCCCAATATCCTGCACATACCCTTGAACTCCCCAGACTCCTACCTTGAGTTCCCTGCCCTGAATCCTGCACACCCCACATCCTGAATCCCTTTTATCCCCAAACCTTTTCTCCTGCACCCCCATACCTCCAGCTCCCTGCGCTGATCCCCTCCCCACAGCTCCCAACCTTGACTCCTGCTTACTCCTTCCGCATCTCCAACCCCCTGCCCTGACATCACCTCCCCCCACAGAACAGCGCCTGTAACAAACTTAAATTACTTTCACCCCTGCTGGGAAGTATCACTGCTGTCCTGAGAAAAGCTCTGTATCTGTGTTTGCAGGATCTGGGCTGGTTTTCCCTGGGTGGTATTTGAAACCACTCATTAAGGGATTGATTGTCAGACTGCATGCACACGGGCTAAGGTGGGAGTCTGTGAACTGCTAGCAGTGCCTGAGGCACCGTGAATGTGATATATTATTGTGCTGTAACTAGAGCTCTGTGCCTGGAGGTTTAATTCTAGTCTAAGTGTTTTTGCAAGTTAAAGAGAAGCATCTTCTAGAAGCTGGTTGGATTGCTATAGCGATCGTGCTAAAAATGGAAATATGAGGCCCGGAATTGGGCAGGTTTCAGCTGTGCAAAGGGCTGTGGATAATGGGGCCAGCCTACTCCCATGAAAAGTGAGTTGAGAAAAGCTGCCTCCTTATCTCTGACCTGAGTCTCCCCTTTGTAGTTTAAAGTGACCATTCGTTTAAAAAAAGAAACAGAGCTGCCATCTGTTTAAGTTGAACTAAATCCAACATCTATAATAGGTCTCAGCAAAAGGGAAAGAGTTGGAATGTGACAAGGGAGTCTGTCACTGACCTGCACATGTCCTTGTTAATACAGTCCTCCAGGTTTATCAAACTCATCAAATTGCATCATAATATACCTAGTAACAGTTAATTCCCAAACCTTGCAGGTTAATTCTTCTATTTGCTAGCCTCGTTTACTCCTTACCCATTTTGTTTATGTTTATTCTATTTAATTATTGTTTCTATCCCTCTGGGAAGTTTAATTTAAGACAAGAAACAAAATAAAACATAAATCATAGTTATATTCTTATTCTAAGGTTATTTTAATTTATTTTAACATGTGAAATAGGGTTGCCAGATGGTTTAACCAAAAATACCGAACACCCTCCCACCCCCAAAAAAAACCACCGGGAAAAAATTCTGTTGAGGGAAAAAAAAGGAGGAGACCAAAGTTGTTGAGGAAAAAATAAGGACCACAACAGCAGTTATTAAGCAAAAAAAAAAAATTTAAAAAATAAAAATATCAGCCTGGCCCCTTTAAGAAGAGGCTTTTTTGCTGGTGGCCATTTTGTTTTTCTGTTCCAGCCACAAGACAAGCCCCTGCGGAACCAGGTAAGCAGGGGGGAGGCATCCGGGGGGGCTTGGCGGGGAATCCAGGGTGCCGGTATGGGGTCCAGGGAGGCAGGGGCTGGGCCCGGTTGCTGAGTGTGTTGTAGGGTTGCCAAGTGTCCAGTATTTTCACCTACTGGCAAGGAAGAAAACAGAAAATACTGGACGTTTTAGGTGTCCAGTATTTTCTGAATTTTTTTTTTACCGGACAGGAGGTGAAAATACCAGACTATCTGGGTCAGTACTGGACACCAGGCAACTGTAATGTGAAAAACTGGTAATGATTGTCCTCTTGTTGCTGGACATCACCAGGAAACCAGAGTCAGCCAGCCACGTGGGGGTATACATTAGAGGCAGAACCAAACAATCCAAGGTCTTTGACGTGGGGTGCAGATGAATGCTAACTCTTGTCCCAGAAGCTGCCAAAACATGGGGCCTTATTTTCATCTGACACTAGTGTAACTTCATTAACTTCAAATATGTTACTCCCTAATCTATACTGGTGTATCTGAGTTCAGAATCAGGCCAGTAGTATTTGCTATGAACTCTAGCCACAGAAGGACAAGGTGCAGAGCAGTAAATTGTTTAGTGACCACTAGTGGCAGATACACAGTGAGAGATCTTCAGCTGGTATGAATAGGAGAGATCCATTTGGGCATCAATAGAGCTTTTACAGTTTATATACCAGCTGAAGATCTGTCTTACAGTAAATTATTGTTTTATAGCAGACACCTCAGCTTGAGAATAAAGGACTGAGGGAAGTGAGGTATGGGAGAATAAAACTGAGCTCTGGAGAAATGTTTGGCTAGAGTTTCCCGTACAATATGTACCAGTTCCGACTTACATACAAATTCAACTTAAGAACAAACCTACAGTCCCTATCTTGTACGTAACCCGGGGACTGCCTGTACAGTTATTTTAGATGCCTACATACAGATTTAAGTTGTGAACATTACAAGCCCAAGTGAGAAAATACAGGCTATGATTTTTAACCATAGTATGTCCCTTTTAACAGAAAAAAAATTGATGATAGCTCTAAGAGACTTTCTAAGTAAAACTATTCCTTACTGGGGGAGAGCTAGAACCTCTTCTTCATGCTACATATGCTTGTGACAGCCTTTGAAGACTATTATATTAAAAATACAAGAAGTATACGCTGGATGTTGATAATATAGTGCTTGCTATCAAATCTTATAGTTGCTACAGGTTTATATGGGTTGGTTTAGTTGTTCCATTTTAAAAATTGTCCTTATAAGTCAGATTTTTAAATGAGTTCTACTGACAATTAGGCACCTAAATAAGGGCCAGATTTTCACAGATGTTCAGCCTCCAGAAGCTCCCAATATGATGCTTAGTGTCAGATTTTCAAGACAGCTGAGTTATTTTTACAATCTGGCCAACTATTTTAGGGTCTAATGCAAACAGAGCTCTTTGGTGGAAAAATTTGCTCCTGACTGTGGGTACTGACAGATCTCTGAAAA
This sequence comes from Pelodiscus sinensis, assembly GCF_049634645.1. Taxonomy (NCBI): domain Eukaryota; kingdom Metazoa; phylum Chordata; order Testudines; family Trionychidae; genus Pelodiscus; species Pelodiscus sinensis. The sequence continues at coordinate 14,771,017 of NC_134719.1, forward strand.
TCTAACTCGTACTGTTTAGCTGTCATTGTTGTGCTTTGCATATGGTTAAGAAGAATGCACCCATGAATTGTCAACTAGTTATTAGAGCTTGATTGGGGAGGCAGAATTTCTAATCCTTTCTCTGTTTCAGTGGTCTTGGGAAAGGCATTTAATCTCTCAGTTTCATATATGCAATTTTTATTTAATCTGAAACAATCAATGATAATATTTGCCTATCTCTAAGGGCATTAATTAAAGTTTGCAAGCTCTATCTAGATGAAAAGCATTAACTGTTAGTGCTTTCTGTAAGGAACATCTGACATGATTGAGTATTAAAATACTCCTCACTCTGAAGTTTAAATTTGTTAGAATTTATAGTACAATCTTATCTCAGGGTCAAACCAAACCCCTGTCACACATGAGCTGTGGCTGTGTTTAAAGTACGGTGCTTTTAAAATTGCTGCTGTGGAGGCACATAAATAATAATACAATGCAAGAGCTGATTGTACTGGGCTGCAAATGAAAACATAATTTTCAGCAATTATACAGAATAACTATTTGACAGTAAATATTTGACCGTACATATTAAGCCTGGCCACAAGCAAATTAAAAATATTAGACATCTTGTAAGGAAGGAGGAATTGGTTTGTGCCAAAGTTCCTCTTTTTCAAAAACAGATTTAAATTTGGGTTTCCAGTAATTAAAATACTATGGATCTTTTTACATGGAATGTTTACTCCAGTACAAAAGAGCACAATAATCATTCTAAAGCATGCTTCCTACCTGGGTTCCGAAGGTCTGCATAAAGTATGGCTTAGCATTTCTACTTTTATTATAGTTGTGTGAAGGAAAGTTTAATAGCTAGACGACCTGTCTCTTCCGCCCGTTGACAGAGAAGTGTCATGATGTGCGGTCATCACACACAATTCACTGAGGCAGGTTTCAGCTCAGTTAATGATTAACCGGGTTGCCTAATGACAAGAGTTTTTTAGGTTGTCTAAATTCCACTGAGGAAAGAAACCTCTTTTCAAATAAAGCAACTTAGCTCTTTTTTTAAACCTCCCTCCCCCAAAGTCCTCTAGACTTTTAACAAAGATTTTTTAAACGTGATTAAAAAGATACACAAATGTAACTGCAATATTGCATTGCTATTTTTTAAATATTAACTCAATCAAGGTCATGCCACTAGTGTTGTGATCATATGATACAGTAGGTGCCTATCTAGTGTATAGATAAGAGATTAGCTAGAATTCTGTGGTGAAACAGGCTTAATACTTGCCAGACATTTGATAGCTTAAAATTGCATAACTATTTAAATAAATTCTGCAGCACACTATACTATCCAACTACTCATGTGATTTTTTTTTTTTTTGTCTAAAATAGAAGAAATAATTACCTCAAAGAATTTTAATGGATAGACATGCAATCTTCATAGAGGATTTCTCTCTTTTTCTGGTATAAGCCTTTCAGGGAAAGGTCTGGCTAGTCTAAGAATACATTTTAATTCCTACGATGTAATGAGCAAAACAGAAAAATTAATAAGAAACTGTATTAAAGTCTCAAACCTGCATAGTGCTGAGCACTCTGGCCTTGATCTAGCAAAGCATTTAAACACGCACTTGATTTTTCAGCCCTTCAGTAGCCCCACAGACACTTATGGAGGAAAAATGTCAGCAATGTTACAGTATAATAGCACAGCAAAAAAACTGAACTTTAAATTGTTCTTATGAGTGACATCCTTCCAGCAGTTTTGATGTGGCAAACAAAGCACTTCCCTGGAGATTAATTACCAAACGGGATTAGTGCAATAAACAGTGGTTTGTGTAAATTACTAATCTCTTGGAATGCTCATTTTGATCATTATTATATATAATGATTATTATATATATAATATATAATGGTGACAAACTATATACCTATGTGTGGCAATGCAAATACACACGTACCTGTGTTTGTCTCTAATGTATATATCTATAATTTGTTATTTGCCGCTTTGTGCATACAGATATATAATGTGAGTTAATTATTTTTGAAAGGTGCCAGACTGACAGCTGTAGAAGCTGAAGTCTGTTTATCTATGGAACAGACACTGCACAAACAATGGCAATGCAAGCGTCCCCCATGCTCCTCTCCCAACATGCCTCAACCCTGACATAAAGATACTACCACCGCTAGGAATCTGAAGGTAGTTCATGCTCCCAGCCCCTCTGGCAGCAAAGCTGTCTGTTGTTACTGATTGTGATCATGTTTTTGAGCTGTGTATGCCTATCCACATGGGAACTGGACAGAAACAATCAAAGCCATTTTAGTTAGGTCACTAAGTCCTGGTCTACTTGGGCACTATTTCAAAAATAATAAGCAGAGTGTCCATACTATCAACCCCGTTATTTCGAAATAACGGGCTGCTTATTTTGAAATCTGTACTACTGCTTTCATCAGGGAATAATGCTAATTTTGAAATAATTATTTCAAAATAGCATTAGTGTGGATGCTCTGGTGCCACTATTTCAAAATAATTACTCCCCAAAGTAATTCGAACTAATTACTCCCCAATTCTTCCTGGGACTCTAAGTCGAGGTAGCACATCCACATTAATGGAGCCTGCCTCGGACTAATTTTGAGGTTTTCCCATAGTGGGGATACATTAGTTCAATTTTGTAAAATTGGGAGTTAAGTTGAATTTAGTAATTTCAAAATAATTTTGTAGTCTAGATATGCCCTAACTATGGTCACATTTGATCATCAGTAGCTAAAGCAGGATCTGAACTGTTTTTAACATAAAGGAGAAAGATTTTCTCTCATTTAAACAAACAAAATGTAACAAAAATCTTCTGAAATGTCTGAGAAAAAGCAACCTTTTTCTAAAGTGACACTAACTTGAAAGTCCCATCACTAAGTGAATGGTTCTGTAACTGCTAAAGTAGTGCTATAACTAACATCTAACAGTTTTAGGAATGGAATGATAAATTATGCAATGTTTCTTTGGGCTGAAAAGTTTGATTTATTTCCCTTTTTTAATCCCACCAGGCATTTGGAATTGATAGTATTAGAATGGAATTTATGGTTTACATTTTTCCTCTTACATTTTCACTTCATTGCTTAGGTGCCGGCTTAGTACAAAATACCATCCTTCCATTAGATATAGTTATATGCTAGCAAACCTTCATTCCCATTACTATAGAATATACTATCAGTACATAGATTATGGACAAGAAAACTCCTTAAAGTTGTATGAATATTAAAAATAAATTAACAGTTAAAACATGACTGTCAACTGGTAACAGCTAGGTGGGTGGCAAGTTAGGACATGTGCAAAAACATGCTTGTTTTATTATTGCTTAATCCTCCCATCTCCCACGCTTCTTATTTATTTCATTAAACTTAGGTGTCTTGGTACAAACGTAGATGGTAAGTTTTTTAGGACACAGTCTGATGTGGGTGTTTTTCATTACAGGTTTGTACAGCATCTAGCATCTCGAAAAGGTCCCAAGTCACTATCAAGATGCAAACAATAGTGATAGTGATAACAATGATGAATTTGTTATTTTTACATTAGGTTTCTGTAGGATCAAACCGTATGTGCCTGAGTTATTTTATTCACTTAAGTAAATCAGTACACTTGAAACCAACAGACTAGTCCCATGTAATATCAAGCCCTTAGTTTCTAATTTTCTACATCAGTGTTTATAAATTATATTCTAGGTAACAAAACTAGGGTCAAGAAGTCTAAGAATTTGAAATAACTTGTCCTGGCAATGCTTTCAATGGAGATGAGCACAATGGCAACCTATAGGTTTTATATTGGAGATGGAGTTTCATATTAAAGACCCTCTCAGGTGTTCAGGATGTGACCTACTTCCATTCTGGGAAATGAGTGTGGAGAGTGCTGCTTGTTGTTTACACAGACAGGCCTTACAGTATTTTGCTTGAAAGCAACATCTTAGCTATCAGTGCATCTATTAACCTAATTTCCATGCAAGAGCAAAACATGACGTACTTGCTGTCAATGGACGTGGATGATGAGAGCAAAAGATGTATCCATTTTAATTATTAACAAAACATGCCAGCCTGCTAGTAAAATCTGAGCAACTGGAGCCTTTCTCATGAAAATAATACAGATGTAAAACTGGTGACATGGGGTTTCCCTAAGTAAGCTCATGATCAGGGGCGGATATAGGGCAGGGCGAACGGGGCAGCCGCCCCGGGCCCCGCGCTTCAGAAAGCCCTGCGCATGCGCCGTGGCACCGCCGCGCATGCGCATGGCATCACTGCGCATGCGCCGTGGCAAAGGGGGGGCCCCGCGGAATTATGCTGCCCGGGGCCCCGCAAAACGGTCATCTGCCCCTGCTCATGATCCTATATATTTTAAAAGCTTCAGAGAGGTAGCTGAGTTAGTCTGTTACAGGAAAAACTTAAAAAAACAAACAATAGTCTAGTAGCACCTTAAAGACTAAATAGTTACAAGAAGCTGATGAGAACCATTAGTTTGCATAAGAATTAAACTTGTGAATGAAGTAAAGTGAAGGAATTGGTCTGACCAGTTCCACAAGCCAAATACACAGAGAAAGGTTGCAACTTAAATTGGAACAAGGTTAATTCTTATGCAAATGCTTGCACAATATCTTCCACACCTTAATGACTTAACCAACTCGCCAAACAATGAAGGAGCTAGTGGTTCTTGATGTCTGTGTCAAATCTGGTGTTGGTCATCTTCCTTTCCAAGTGTTTTGTTAGTCTTTAAGGTGCTACTAGAGTATTAGTTGTTTTTAAAGTTTTTCCAATATATTTTTGTGAGTCTCTAAGGTGCTACAGGACAACCCATTTTTAAAGTTACAGACTAACATGGCTACCTCTCTGAGATAGTTTTATGGAAATGCTGATACAATAGTTTAGAATAAGTATATAGAATAAATTCATAGAGTGACCTCTCTTGTGGCTGGTAGTTTGGCTATTTCACTCGCTAGAATAGATATATCAAAGGAACCTTTAAGCATCCATGAAAGTATGGACCAAAATGCTTGAGCAAACTCACAATAAGAATAAAAATAAAAGATCATGACCTTGGTGAGCAAGAATGATGAAATCTTGAACCAAAGTTGGCAGAAATATGCCAATTTTATTCATTATGCAAACGATGCCATCTGCTGTGTCACAATCTAGTATGAGCTATGAGTACATTGAAAGGTAACATTGCAAAACTTCATTTCCTGAAAGGAAGCATCCTTTTAGAGTTATTCTGTTCCAGTAAGTAGGAAGGAAGCATACAAGAATAGGAATATTTCTAAATTTTCTAGAGCAGAAAGTAAAACTCATTTTAAAGAAATGTGTGTTGCTCTGGCATCGGTTTTGTTCCACCACCAACTGGAATCAACTCTACTGAGTTTAGCTTTATGCCCTGAGTAGTACTATTGATTTCAATGGAAATGTATACTACTCGGTACATGAAGTTAACAATGTGCATACATTTTTCCATGATCAGGGACTAAGTGCTCCATGTTGTAGTCAGACATAAATAGTCAGGTGGTATCTAGATTTGAAATTGGGAACTTACATTCGTTTGCACAGGTCTCTATGCCCCCTTTGAATCTCACTAACAGACCACTGTGTGTCACGCAGAATAATTTACCAGCACTGGTTCAGATCACCCTGGTGCCCAGAAGATTTTTTTTTGTCACTGACACAAATAGTCAAATTTTAATGCATAGAAAGGATTAAAAATAGGGACTGCAGACCCACATTATGTAAACAGTTCTGTTAAGTCAACTAATATCAGCTAGGGACATTGATTTTTTTAAACTACCAAATTCTTTTTTATTCATGACCTGACCTCAGTCACAGGAAAAAAAAGACTGAAGGAAAGAGAACCAAAATAGAAACAGAGATAACAACAAAAAAGTAAATAAAAAGCCAGAAATAGAAAAGCAGAGATAGGGGTATTAACAAAGCCATTGGGGAAGGGATAGAAAGAGGGGAAGGAACAGAAGTGAGGGCTACAGTCAAAAGCTGGGGGAGGATGGAGATAGCATGCTGAAATATGACTCTAGTGTAAATCTACTATATATTTTAGAGAGTTTATTTTTTCTGTTTGATCAAGAACTCCTCCTAAATGGGAAGAGCTAGGACCACCACATTTTGTATAGAGCTTCCTCTTTTCATAATTTAAAGCAACATCAGGGTTTGGTTATACCAGGAAAACCGGATGTGCCTGGAATGGGAGTGCTTCTCATAAAACCAAACAAAAGAGACAGAACCACCAAATCAAGTGCAGTCCTCAAAATTGACATGACCGAGCGAATGTTAAAAGAGACTGAACCAAGATGAGCCAGAAAAAGAGGATGAACCTGGAATAAGATTGCTTCTCAATAAACCATACAGAAAAGAGAGAAAATGGAGAAACCTAGAATAGTGTTCTTTTTTTAAACTAGAAGACAATATTGATGATAGCTCTTTTTTTGTTAAAACATAGTGAATGATTAGATTTTATAGGGATGAAGTAAAATACATTTGATGGAATTCCCATTTTAAAAAGTTACTTAAAAATGGACAAATTTCAACAATCCTTTTTTTAAGAAATCCAAAATAAAGTTAACTTCATAAAAATAACACTGTATTTTTGAAAAATACAATAATTTAAATAAAGCATGTACACTTTCCTTTTATTTAAAAAAATGAGTTAAGGACCCAAGAAATGCCAAATAAATCTGCTAGTATTTTATAATTCTAAAGTTATTGTAGTTGTTCCCAGTTCTCTTTAACACTTGGTTGGGTCAGACCATGCTCCATTCAGCTGATCCACGTTGATGATTTCCTGAAAAAGTTAATAATTTCTTTTGCTGCTGTATCTCCCACAGGCTAAAAAGTACAAGCACAAAGATGTATCCAAAGCATTTTGGGTACAAGCAGCCTTTTATTTTGTAAGATTCCTAAGTGTGACCCAGATTGTTCCTCTTTAGTCTTCTGTGGAGGGAACATAAATCTGGCACATCTGTCTTAGGGGTATAGAGAGATGGGGGGAATTTTGGCTCTGTGGCATTATCTCATCCTTTCACCAGCACTGTGGAAGCCCCTCATGAGTAGCCCATGGGAATTAGGTAAGGAGGAGGGCAGGTGGTAACTGTTTGGTCTGCTACATTTATCCTTCCCAATCTGAAAGGAATGCCCATGTAAGGTAATGCTAACTCAGTTCCTCTCCCCCGCCCCACCACCACCTGGTTCCTATTTCACAAATCAATTCTACTCCTCTTCACAATCACAAACATTGAGAGCTTGCCCCTTAGACAAATAATATTAGGAAAGTATTTCACACATTTATTCTTGTCTTTAAGGCAATACATGCTTTGTCCTTTTTGGAAAAAAAATAGTGATGCTGTTAGCAGGAGGGAAAGGATGGACTTCTGGTTAGCATACAAGCCCCAAGACTTGTGAGATCTGTGTTCAATTCCCTGCTCTACCATAGACTTTCTTTGTTGACTTGGGCAAGTCTCTTAATTTTATCTCATACTCTCAATCTGTAAATGAGGTTAATTAAACTTCCCTATCTCAGAGGTGTGTTATGAATATACCCATATTAACACTATACTATAATGAAGTGAGGTGGGGTTCACATAAGTATTTAAGGTATCTAGACTATCTTCTTGTGATTTGTATTTCAACTTTCCCATCCATTTTCTCAGCTGGAAGCAAGTAGGAGAGACCAATCACTGTTCTCAGATCTCTCACTCAAGTGAGCAGAGTCCTAATCACAAGACCACTCCTCATGCTGCCCAACAGACACAAGGCAATACGGAATACAAACTGATCGCAGATTCTGGGATCCCTTCCTGTTCTACCTAATAGCCAAGAAAGAGTTCCCTGTAAGAAAGAGTTTGAATGTTTGATAAAAGACTGGCAATTATTGCCTGGCCCCAACCAAATTATATACCTTCACACCAGAATAATTACATATTTGTATTCAGTTCCTGTGGTGGAATGAGTCTTGAAAGGAAAAAAAAAGATTCTTTCTGTAGAATTTCGTAGAACAGTCTTTATCTGAATGTAGGGCTTACATGATTATAAGATCTTCAAAGTTGATCAAATGTGGGTCCAAAATAGGTGGATACCTTTCTAGTGGTGACAATATCAAAACCTCAATTTAGGTAGGTAGCCTTAATTTTATCTGCTTAGGACAACGTTAGAGAATATATAGAAGGCCAGGGGAGACAATGTTGTCTAGTGGTTAAGGTAGGTAGTGGGAATCAGGATTCCTAACCTATTCACAACTCTACCAATGATTCACTACTTGAATTTAGGTAAATCAACTAGTTAATCTTTAGCATGCAAATTCATGATGTCTACCTCACATGCTGTTATGAGGCTAAATTAATAGTTGTAGTGTGGCTTTCAGTCTTTGAAAAAATGCCAGAGAAGTGTAATCAGCATTAACCAGGTTAACAAATATGATAGCAAGACTGTGAAATGGATAATTTTTCATCTAGTTGTAAACCTTTTCAGATGTATTTCAGGAGAGAGAGGAGGCTGTAAATTACATAACTGGCCACCTAGTGTCACTGTTTGGTTTTTACATTTACTGTTTCTACATAAATGTAAAGAAAAATGTACTAAGTCTACTGTTCTGTATATACAGTATATTAGCTATCCTAAACAGATTCTTCAAAATTTTAAAAAGACTTCTTTGTATAGCATTATGATTAGGGACAAATCACTGTCTTTGTTTTTGTGCAATCAACCAACAGTTAAAATATGAACTAAAAAATGAATGTCTAACTTATTGTTATGTAATCCCTTTGATTCAGAAGTTCAGAAGATTTACTAGTTAGATCTAGTGTCAAGAGCAGCACTGCAAGCTGTTGTACTAGATAAAAAGCTAAACATCTAACAGAACTTGATCTTGAATCCTTTCACAGTAAAGAATCCCATTGAAATCAGGGATGTCTCTTAAGAGACTTGCACCGTACAGTAAAAGAGAAAATACAGATAACCTACTACTTCTATGGAATCAACTATCTCTTAGCAAACAAAAAAATTAAATTAGTAAGTATATATAGCTAGAACTATTTAGTTTGCTTTAAAGCTGGCTTCAAAAGGAGTATCAGTAGAAATTAGACATCACAAGGTTAAATCACAGTGACTGCTGACAGTGCCAAATCACTCTTCTCCCTATCTGGAATGTTAAAATAGGTCAAGGTGCCTATAATCATGATTGGCACAAAAACACAATCTGCTGATATACCATCACATGAGCTGGACCACATGATGAGGTTACTAGCAATGTCTGTGACCAAGGAAAACTGGAATGTAACTTTTTCAGAGATTAGAGTACTTCCTTTACCATCACCACTTTAATCCCACTGCCCTATTCCTTCATGTGCTACAGCCTGCTAATGCATCCATAGGTAACAGCCGCTGGGAAGATAAAACATAGCTGCATAGTTTGCCAGGCATAGGGTAACAATTTGAATTTGTAATTTTGTCTCTCATTTATAGCTGCCAAATATACACATCACATATGCAGAGTGTCTAATAACGTTGAAGACAGACTGTGGGCTAATGTGTGTTTACAGGTACACGATTGACAATTATATACACAAGGGTATGTCTACACTACCACCCTAGTTCAAACTCGGGTAGTAATGTAGTCAACCGGCATTGCAAATGAAGCCCGGGATTTGAATTTCCCGGGCTTCATTTGCATGTTGCCGGGCGCTGCCATTTTTAAATGTCCACTAGTTCAGACTCCGTGCCCCGCGGCAACACGCAGCACGAACTAGGTAGTTCGGACTAGGCTTCCTATTCCGAACTACCGTTACTCCTCGTGGAAGCCTAGTCCGAACTACCTAGTTCATGCCGCGTGTAGCCACGGGGCACGGAGTCCGAACTAGCGGACATTTAAAAATGGCAGCGCCCGGCAACATGCAAATGAAGCCCGGGAAATTCAAATCCCGGGCTTCATTTGCAACTCCGGTTGACTACTTTACCACCCTAGTTCGAACTAGGGTGGTAGTGTAGACATACCCCAACTTTCTGACTCAGCTCAGCCCCACATGCCAGCTTTCTAGCATAGCCTTTATCTATCACAGCTAATCTATTAATTCCCTGACTTTCAGACATTTTCTTTGCCTCAAATCTAGCAGGGATATTGGTGCTTGGTTATTTCTGATTAACCTCCCTCACATACCCTATTATGCTTCACAGCTTTCTGTGGCACTGCTTTTTATACTCATGAGAACAGCTGACTTACAGAAAGACTCATATATGCAGCATAGCCTCAAGGAAAGCGAAGACAACAGAAGATGGCTCTAGATGCATCAGGCCTGGAGAAAGTAGGGGCTGAACCTGAGCAGAGAGAGAGGTAAAATCTGGAAATTGGCAGGAGAGATGAATAGAAGAAAAGAAAGTTTGAGTAAGAGCAAAAGTTAAGAAATAACAGATACCAGCATGTTACACTTCTTGCAAGGGAAAATGGAAGGAGGTGGAATGGTGAAGGCAAGATTGTTGGGAGCATATGAAAACTGGGATAAAGAAAAAATTAGCTAAAAAATTAAAATAGTTAATAACGAGAACAAATCTTAAAAAAAAATACTTAAAACAAGGACTATGGCAGAGGAGGATAAGGAACAAAATAAATACAAGGCAAAAAAAGAATCTCAGAAGGAACACATCTATAATTGGTAAGAGGAGAAATTAAAGAAAATAAAGAAGTTATAAAGCATTTTAGGAAAAATATTGAAGAAAAAGTATGTATAAAATGGAAGAGCAGGAAAAAAAGACAATAAAAACAGGAGATTAAGCTGTTTCAACATTTTTAAATATTACTGTTAATTATTTTCCATGACAAACTTAAAAAATAACTAATGATCCTGCAGTACCTTACATATAGTTCACAAAAGGCAAAATCATTTTATGTAGATTTCCCCTTTCACCCATTAGCAGCCACCCCATAGCTGCCCCTCCACTTCTCCCCAGCACACGCATACACACTCGTTTCCCACTTTCCAGGGTTCATAACATCAAATTTAAACTTGTTTTCACCTTCAAATACCTACTTAATTAGGTTCTTTTCTACGTCCCTGATCTTATTTCCCCAATGCCTCCTCTGTTCAACCAACGCCTCATTTATCTTCTTCTACCTACTTTGATCTGACATGCTACTACCCTCCCTTCATTGAAAAGTAACTCTTGAAAACTCCCTTTCTTTGCAATGCTTCTCGTGACTTATTTTAACTGATTTTAATTTATTCTGTTTTATTTGCATACTTTTTCAATTATCCAAGTGCCCTACACTGAGTAATCTTGTAATTATATTGTGGTAACCTTTCTCCTTTCCTATCCTGTTCTCTGCCTATAGCCTTGCTTCCTCAGATACTGCATCAAGCATAGTTTACAATGTAAATTATTTGGGGGCAAAAACTACGTCCTCTTTTATTAAATGTCTAACATGCTTTTGTGTTCTGTAATGCAATAATAATAATAACTGATACCTCTCTTTTACCCTCAAAAAGGGTAATTACACATGGTTCTGAACAATCCTGAGAACACTATCCATGTCATCTAATTAAAAAATTATATCCTAAACCTAACACAATCTGGAATCAGACCAGGGACATTAACAGTTTTAGTGGTTCTGGTAGGTAATTTCCTGCTGTCAGTACAAGAGGAAGGGTGACATACATGCTCATTCTCCTGGACCTCTTTACAGCAGTTACCACCATTGACCAGGAACTACTGTTGTCCTTGAGTGAGAGATTATAGGGATTTCAGGGAAAACACACAGACTGTGTCTAGACTGCATCCCTTCATTTGCATAAACATGGCTGCCGCTTTTTTCCGGCTCGGAGCTTTGCCAGAAAAAAGCGCCAGTCTAGACGTGGATCTTTCAAAAAATAAAGCCTTTTCTGAAAGATTCCTCTTAGGAATAAGGGATATTTCGGAAAAGACTTTATTTTCCGAAAGATCCGCGTCTAGACTGGTGCTTTTTTCTGGCAAAGCTCCAAGCCAGAAAAAAGCGGCAGCCATTTTTATGCAAATGAAGCGGGGGTATTTAAATCCCCGCTTCATTTGCAATTGCGATGTGTCTAATTTGCATCCCTTTTATGGAAAAGGGATGCAGTCTAGACACAGCCACAAATAGTAGTGATGAGAAACTGCATATCCATGATAAAACCTCTTATGTGTGGAATCCCACAAGAATCTATTCTCTGTCCCATTCTGCTTAATGTTTACATATCTAATACTTCATGAAGACTCATACTTGGGGCAGCTAGCCTGTTCTACTGCTTGCACTATGCTTCTATTTTTAGCATTCTAGCTTGATCTGCCCTACTCTATTTGGACTATAAATTACACCTTCAGCTCTAGTATTGGCAACTCTTTATTTTATCCTGGCAGACAATGACCTGTCCTTGGTTACAGATGCTTTCATCACCCACCCATCTGAACTATAGCAATGCAGTACACCTGGGCATGAAGCCATCAACACTTAGGAAACTTCAACTAGTACAGAGTGCTGCATCACATCTCAGCACCACACACTCTACAGTGAGCACAATAGATCTGTCCTCTCCTTTGTAGACTGGCTTCTCACAGAATACTGAGGTTTTGTCTATACTGGTAATTTAGCAACAAAGCTTTTGTTAAAGCGGCGAGGAGTCCTGTGGCACCTTATAGACTAACTGAAGTGCTGGAGCATAAGCTTTTGTGTAGACATGCCCTAAGATTCTCCTCTCCTGCTGGGTTTTAAAGCCTGGGCTACAGCCTGAGTAGGAATGGCTGAGTCAGTTAACCTGGGTTCTGAGACTTGCTGCTGCAGGTGGGAGTTTGGAGTGTAGATGGACCCTTTATACACTATCAGACGGTACTCCAATAGTATGATGATAAGGGTACTATAAGAACTTAAGAACTTTTGTACAACACAGCAGAATTAACAGATGCATAATAAAATGGTAAAATCAAACAGTACAAGAGATTTTTGGAGATGGCAGTGCCTGTATTCCTATGGGGAAAAATAATCATAGCTAAGATCACAGGGAACTGAGTACATCTTCCTTATACGTCTTCACTGAAAAAATAAATCAATAACTCTTAAATGTTATATATCTAAGTGTGCACAAAAAAAGTAAGTAGTCCATCTATTCCCAGGTTGTTTTGAATGCTGTCTGGGCAGTTATCTAGCTACCCGTGGTGACTTAGCTGGCTGCACTAGATATTACCATATGAAGAGGAGTCTTGAGTTCAAGAGTAGAAATTCAATTCTTCTCCTCTCCAAACTCTGCCAGAGAACATTTCCACTTGTTTGGGCAAAAAGCAAGTGAACAGATTGTGTCACTCTTGAGACCCTACAAATTGACAGTCTTTAGCATTAAGTGCTACATTGTCCTGCATTTTGCTTCAGCTACCCCAGACTAACACGGCTACATTTCTATCACTATTTAGCATTAACTGCTGCCTCTGAAAAAGATAAGATATCTGTCCTCTGGCTATACAGTGATGCTGAGTACTTGCTTATAGACATTAAAGAAAGCAAGAAAAAAAAAAGATAAGCCAGAATGAAAAAGAGATGAGAGCTCTGTAACTATCCTCAGATCTCCCTGCACTGCTTAGGAGAAGTAAGACGCAATATTAGACTTAACTAGAGGAGTTCATCTATATTGTACTCCTTCAGGTATGGAATTTTTCCAACAATACTTAAGCAGGTTTTGTACTACATTTAAAGAGAACATTTTATTTGCTGATATAACAATTATAGCAAACCAACAAAAATTTATTATTGTACCACTAAGACATAATATCCAGCCTTTAGTCTCTTATCTCCAGATTCAAAGAAGTCAATAATTCATTCACTTAATTAAAAATACTTTCATTAGAGTAAAAGACAGCAGCATAAAAAATTAATCAAGTTGCAAGCTTGAGATTTCCTTCTTGCAGGCTACTATCTGTTCTATTCCTTGCTTCAACCAAGTTACAATATACTACCCAGTTTTGACACCCTACTCCAGATCTATACTAGACCTGGAAGGCAGTTTAAGGCACGCAACTCCAGCTACATAAATAATGTAGTTGGAGTCAACATACAGCCGTTCCCCGACTTACGACCACCTCGACTTACGACCATCCGCACTTAGAACCAACCTCGCAGCAGCACGTTGTGTTTGCGTGTCTGCGGTCGGGCAGCATGTTTACGTTTCATTCCCTCACAGTGTTTTCGGTGTTTGCTTGTGGCTATCACGTCAAGTAAAACAAAAAGGGCTAGTGATAAGGGAGGTGATAAGAGTGGTGAGAAAAGAAAGAGAAAATCTATTGATTTGGAACAGAAAATAGCGATAGTGAGACAATATGAAGGGGGTCAAATAGTGTCCTTCATGTCGTGTAAGTTAGACCTATCGAAATCCACAGTCAGCACCATTATAAAAGATAGCGATCACATTCGTGAATCAGTGAAAGCGTCTGCTCCTATGAAATAAAAAATTCTAACAAAGCAAAGAGCGGGTTTCATCCTGGAAATGGAAAAACTCTCAGTACTTTGGTTGGAAGACCAAATTGAAAAACACACGCCATTAAGTCTCATGACGATACAAGCTAAGGTTCGTAGTCTTTTTGAAGACTTAAAAAAAAAGGAGGGGTATGATTATGACCAAACTTTCACTGCCAGTCACGGTTGGTTCAACCATTTCAAGATGTGTGCAAACCTTCATAATGTGAAATTAAGTGGGGAGGCAGCCAGTGCTGATTTGAAAGCTGCAGAAACTTTCGTAGAAGAATTGGATAAGCTGATAAAAGAAGGAAATTATTTTCCAGAGCAGATCTTTATTGTTGATGAGAGAGATCTCTTTGGAAGAAAATGCCCGAACGTACCTACATACATAAGGAAGCAAAAACTATGCCTGGTTATAAGGCTTTCAAAGATCATCTAACAGTTTTGTTAGGAGGCAATGTTTCTGGGTATAAATTGAAACCCCTCTTGATTTATTGCTCTGAAAACCCTAGAGTCTTCAAGAATATCAGCAAGGCTACTTTACCAGTCCATTATTGCGCTAATAAGAAAGCCTAGATGATGCTTGCACTTTTTGAAGATTGGTTCATGAACTGCTTCATCCCTGAAGTAAAGTCATATTTTCTGGGGAAAGGAATTCCTTTCCAAATTTTGCTTATTTTGGATAATGCTCCAGGTCACCCTCAATACCTAAATGACTTACATTCCAACGTGAAAGTGGTGTTTCTGCCTCCCAACGCCACATCTGTTCTCCAACCCACGGACCAGGGGGCCATAGCTGCTTTCAAAGTGTATTATCTTCGCAACACATTTTCAAAGGCAGTAGCTGCCACAGAATGTGAAAACGGCAAAACATTACATGAATTTTGGAAGGACTACAACATTCTGCATTGCATAAGGAACATTGCTGCAGGGTGTGAAGAAGTCACTCCACAATGTATGAATGGCATATGGAAGAAAATCCTAAAAAGATTTGTGGACTGTTTCAAAGGCTTTGAAAAAGAAAAGGCACTGGAAGACATTTCTAATAACATTGTACAGCTGGCGAAAGAAGTGGATCTGGAAATGGATAATGAAGACATACACCAACTGGTTGAGGATGTTGGGGAGGAACAGACCAATGAAGATTTAATGCAGCTCTAGGCGGAGAGGGTAGCAGAGGAAGAGAGACAAACAGCCCAAGAAGAAGAAGAACCCCCCAAAAACTTTGTGATGAAAGAAATGGCTGCATCTTTCAGCAAAATAAGTGAAGGAATGCAAATGTTTGAAAAAATGGACCCTAATGTTACGAGATTCTCAAAGATGGATCGTTTAATTCAGGGCACCCTGGCTTGGTATAAGGAAATTTATAACAGGAAGAAAAAACAAATTGTCCAGTCCAAAATGGATATTTTTTTAAAGAAAGCCCCTAGCAGTGCTGCCCCCCACACTGAACCAATGCCTTCTACAAGCAAAGGAACTGCTGAAGAAGAAGATGAATCTGTTGATGATGTTGTTACTGTAATTTTTTACTCCTCCGAATCCTCATCCAATTAATTCAATTCACATTACTGTATTTAAATTGCTGCATTGTGTTTTGTATTTCATGTTCATGTTTGTTAAATACAGTTTGCTATTGCTGCAGTACTGCTGTTTTTTTCGTGTGTTTCTATTTTTCGTTGTTGATTGCTGTGTTTTTGGTGCTTGGTTACACTTCGAGTGCTTCGTATGAGGTATTTCCAACTTATGAACAAATCAAGTTACGACCAGCTATTCAGAACGTTACCTGTTCGTAAATCGGGGACCAGCAGTACTTTAAGCCGAGCTTGGCACTGTCTCCACAGCAGGAGGTAGACGGGAGCAAATGCTCTCATCGGCTTTCCTTACTCCTTGCACAGAGGAGTACTACCACTGACTGGGAGCACCCTCGGTGTTCGATTTAGCAGACTCTTACTAGACCTTCTAAATCAAATGCCAGAAGATCAGTCTTCAGCATGACAATTAGAGACATGGCTTAAGAGTGCTGTAACCTAAAAGTAAAACCACCCATTCTTAAAAATTCCAACTATATCAGCCTGATTCAGCTTTTAATTAAGTTTATCCCATTTTTTTCTTCACAGTTTATTGGAAGCTTTGCACAACATACAGACCAGTGGATAACATACAGAAGTTGTTTCTATTTCCTTGTTCTATAACTTGCTGCATGACCTTAAGCGAGTAATTTAGGACAATTTTGTAAAGTTTGGACCTTTGATTTTGGTTGCCAAACTTGACACTTATGACCTTATTTTCAGAGATGCTGAGTAGACATAACTTCTAATGAAATTAAATGGAATTATATGAATTTTAGCGCTTCTGAAAATCATGTCCAAGAGTCTCCAGTTTGGTTTCCAAAATCAGTGGCCACTTTTGGAGAATGTGAGCCTTGTTTTCTGTGCCTTCCTATCTTAACCTATAAATGGGCACTAATGTTTGATAAAACTTTAGTGAGAAACAAGCTGGGTAAAGTAATCTTTTATTGGACCAACTTGTGTTGGTGAGAGAGACAAGCTTTTGAGCTATACAGGGCTCTTTCTTAGGTCTGTAAAAAGTATTCAGTATTCATGCTGATGAGGTGGCAGAGGTTGTAGTTGGTAGGGGCGTGGTGTTGGGGAAGGAGCCTATGGGCACAGGGTGGTGGTGAGGGCGGGAGGTACACTGGCATCTGATGGGTTGGGGGCCGTGATGGAGGACCTCGGGTGATAGCTAGGTAGGGGGTGCTGATGGAGCAGTGGGGTATGGTGTGATGGTGCTGGTGGGGAGGGGGAGTATGGCGGTTGAGGAGATAGAGGCATAGGAGCAGGGAATGCACTACAGTGCTTTGGTGGAGACAGGTTTGGTAGTGGCACAATGGTTGCCAACTCCCCCGATCGGATAGACTGAATGCCACTTGCCGCCCTGTCCATACATACAATATGATGGGGACTAATTTAGCTACAACTACTGAAGAGAGAGATCTTGGAGCTATTGTGGATAGCTCACATCTTGAATACTGTGTACAGATGTGATCGGCTGGTTTCAAAAAAGTTATATTGGCAATGGAAAAGGCTCAGAAAAGGGCAACAAAAATGATGAGGGGTTTGGAACAGGTCCCATATGAAGAGAGATTAAAAAGACTTGGATTTTCAGTTTAGAAAAGAGGAGACTAAGTGGGGGGGGGGGAGGAGGAGGGAGGGAAGAAGGATACATAGAACTCTATAAAATCATGACTGGTACGGAAAAAGTGAATAAGGGAAAGTTATGTATTTATTCCCACAACATAAGAATTGTGGGTCACCAAATGAAATTAATAGGTAGCAGATTTAAAACAAACAAAAGGAAGTCAACCCGTGGAACTCCTTGCCAGAGGAAATGGTGAAGATTAGGACTTGAACAGGGTTAAAAAAAAGAGCTAGATACATTCATGGAGGTCAGATCCATCCATCATTGGCTACTAGCCAGGACAGGTAGGAACAGTGGCCCTAGCCTGTTTGTCTGGAAACAGGCGACAGGGGCGGGATCACAGTGATGATTACTTGTTGTGTCCCCTCCCTCTGGGACATCTGGCCAGGCCACTGTGGGCAGACCGGATACTGGTTTAGCTGGACCTTTGGTCTGACCCAGTCTGGCTGCTGGAGAGCTGGTAACTCCAAGTGGCGGCCTGCAGGGGGCGCAGGAGAGCCGGGCGGGGCGCTGGTGCTGCCCCATCTTGGGACGGTTGTTCCCCACCAGGGGGACTCTTCCGCCCACACGTCCCTTCCCCCCCCCCCCCCCCCGCCCTCCGAGCGTCAGCCGCTTCCGCTTCCTCTTGCGCCGCCCCCCTCGTTGCTCGCTCCCCGGCCGAACCTCCCCCCCACGCCTCTGATTGGCGCAAAAGCGTGGAGGCGGGGCGGGGGGAGGGGGAGCGAGGCGACTCCGCCTGCCCTCCCGCTGATTGGCGGGCTCCCACGCCCATCCAAGCCCCGGCTCGTGGGCGGGCGTGGTTTGTGTGACAGGGGCAGGCAGGCAGGTAGGTAGCCCGGCAAGGCGGGGGTGGGAGGGAGTTGTCACGTAAGCTGCGCATTGTGTTGGGCGTAGGTGCGGTTAGTGCATTGAGCGGGTTACGTAGCACGAGCGCTGCGGCAAGAGAGCGAGAGCCGCCGGCCAGCGCGCGGAGGAGGCCGCCGCCGCCATGGAGGCGAAGCCCAGCGAGCTGCTGCTCTGCGACAGCCTCATGCTGTGGGTGAGTGAGCGCGGGGCGGGGCCCGCTCTCCTGTATAAACGATCCTCCCCCTCCCCCCCGCATAACGTGCCCCTGGCACAGCCCCCCCCCCCCGTGCACCTGCCCCCCTGTACCCCTCCCTTGCAGCCCCTGTCAGGGCCCGGAGCGCGGCCCCCTCGCCCGCGGGCTCATACCGCGTATAACGCCCCGCGCTGCAGCCCTGCCCGTGTCCCCCCGAGCCCCGTCCCTCTCCCCGGGGCCCCGTTATTCGATCTCTGCCTCCTAGGCAATGCCCTCTTCCTCTGCTGCCCTGTGGAAAGTCCTCTCCCCGGACCCGCCCTGGGGAGTGCGCCCACCGCCTGCCCCAACCCACCGGCCGAGCGCTTGCTTTACGAGCCTGTGCTTTTTGTAATGTGATAGAAGCTGGAAATACTAGCGCCGAGCTCGTTCTTTCAAGCCCCAAAAGGTGAAGAGGCTCGTGCTTTGACTAAGTGGCCAGCCTAAGCAAGCCCCCAAATCTTGTGAGCATCACCATCGCCACGCCAGCGCTGGTTAGTTTCACAGGGCAATTTTTAAACCCCCCCAAAGAATGGGATTAAAAACAAGGAGTTGTCCTGTGGCACTTTAGAAACCAACCCCAATCATGAGCTTTCTTGGATAAAACCCACTTCATCAGATGAATTGGCGTGGAAATAACAGAAACCAAGATAGTATATATAATGTATACACAGCAGAAGAAATACCTGTCCATTGTAGGACTCTGCTTACTGAGGCTAATTAAGTGACTTGATGTGTCCCAAACATAGCTTTTGATGTGGAAATGCAGATGTTAAAGACAGGCTTTACTCTTATGCTTTAACCTGCTTTGAGGTTTGGCTTGAACTCCAGTATCACCTAATCTGTGGCATCCAGAATTTTGTGTTTGCTATTTTATTTTAAGGTTTTTCTTTCCACCTCTTAAAACAGCAGACCACAGTCTAGTTTATTAAGGTGTGATTGAAGAACCTGATCTGCTCTGAGTGTCTCTATCAGGAGAATGATGCCTTTATTCTCAGATTCACTTTAAAGCCATCTGTTTCCCTCTGATGAAAGACTGTGCTCTTCTGTGCTTTAATTAAGCATTTATAGCTAAAGCTCCTTCTAAAATAAAATTTCCTCCCAAGTGACTTTGTTTAAAAAGTGGTGATTGTAGGTTTGTCTAAGTATTATTTAGACTATCCTAATATGTGTTTGTCTAATATGCTCTTAATCTCTAATGATGGAGATTCCACAACCTCCCTCAGCAATTTAGTCCAGCACTTAACTGCACTGACAGGAAATTCTTCCTAATGTCAAACCTAATTTGCCCTTTCTGTAATTTAAGTCCATTGCTTCTTGTCCTATCTGCAGAAAATAAGGAAAACAATTTTTCTCTCTCTTCCTTGTAATATCCATTTATGCACTGGAGAACAGTTTCCATGTATCCTTTCAGCCTTCTCTTTTCCAAACTAAACAAACCCAGTTCTTTCAATCTTCCCTCATAGGTCATGTTTTCTAGACCTTTAATCTTTTTTGTTGCTCTTCTTTGGACTTTTTCCAGTTTATCCACATCTTTCCTGAAATGTGGTGCCGAGAACTGAACACAATACTCTGCACTGATTAGGCTCAATCAGAAGTAGAGCAGAAAAATTACATGTCTTGTTTAAAAGTGACATGCTCCTATATCCCTGACTGAAGCTTGCTCTTTTTGCAACTATGTTACACTATTGACTCTCATGTAGCTTGTGATCCACTGTGGCCCTGTGATCCCTTTCTGCCTTACTGCTTCCTAGACCCATTTTGTATATGTGCAACTGATTGTTCCTTCCTAACTGGAGTATTTTTCAATTGTGTTGTTGAATATCATCCTATTTACTTCAGACCGTTTGTTCAGATCATTTTGAATTTTAATCATACCCTTTAAGGCACCTGCAACCTCTCCCAGCTTGGTATTGTCAGCAAACTTTATACATTTGCTCTGTCTATACCGTTATCTAAATCATTGATGAAGATACTGAACAGAACCAGACCCAGAACTGATCCCTGTTGGACCCCATCTGATATGCCCTTTCACTTGACTGTTAACCAGTGAGAACTATCTCTTTTCCAGCCAGTTATTCACCCACTGTATAGTTACTTCCTCTTGGTTGTATGTACTTAGTTTGTTTGAGTCATGTGAGACGGTATCAAAAACCTTACTAAAGTCAAGATATACCACATCTACCAATTTCCCCTAGCCACAAGGCTTGTTATGCTTGTTCCTGGATCAGGAAGCAAATTAACTGGGACTGAAGCTTATTATAGGTAGAAAACTTGCTCTTATGTTGAAGTTTGCATAAGAACCAAGTGACATTGCTTGTAACCATCAAATCATTTTTGCAATAACAATGGTTTTGGAGCAGTGGGAAAACGTGACTGTTCTCAGATACCAATGTCCTGGTGGGTCTAATTTTTATTTTTTTTAAAGTGCAAGCTTAAATTGACACAAGCAAAAATGTAAGATATTAAGATATTTAGTATAATAGTTTTCAAACTCTTTGAAAAATTTGCATGGCTGCATGTGCAATAAACAGTTTAATTAATCAAAACTGAACATTCCCCTTCCACTTCGCTCATATTTTGGCTGATTTCTTGTCTCTCTAATTCAGGACTTGTCGGTTCAGAGTGACCTCATCAAAAGATTTTTGGTGGAACTGTATTGTACCAAATACTGAGAAACTAGCAATAGGACTCATATAATTGTTAGTTTATGCCAGGACTATCTGGTCCAGAAGATGCAGAAATACTAGCCAGTTGGTGGGTGCCAAATGGGAGTGGGGGAAGGGAATTAATCACCCTTAAGAGGTAATTTAGAAATGCAGGGATAAAAAAAAAACTGACAGGAATGGCTTAGCTGTACTTATAGGAAGGGGGAACCCCATTTCTTACTTCCATCAGTAAGTTCAAACTGTGTGTATGCATATGTGTATAAGTTTTTTTGTTTGTTTTTTTTATTACGGGGACATGATTTCAATTTCTTATATAATAGATTTTTCACTCCACTTCTGCTAGCACATGCATAGTGTTTTAAATGTTCAGCGTGTTGTACAAAAAATTATATTCTGTATCTCTTCTCAGTTTGCTTTTCCTTCATCCTAGCATTGTTTGTTTTTTCTATTACTATACAAATAAAAATAGCCTATTCTAAGCCTGGCTGTAACATAGATAAGAACAACTTGTACATATATCCAAATTCCACAATTTTTTTCTCAGTGCTGAAAGGGGGATGTCTAACGTATTTTTATTAGTACGGCATTAGACATTATGTGCCTAACTCTCTTTTATACCTTGGTTGCTTTATACAGGTCTAATCATGGCAAGGGACTTTATAATAAGTATAATTATAGCTTATTTCTACATAAAGATCCCTTTAAACTGCTAGAGCAATGTAAAGAGGGCTTAATGAAAACGAGAATCAGACCCTGTACATTCAGATCTCTAACTGTGTTGCTATTGCAAAGTGTATATATTACTGAATATGTGGTGGTGTGCGTTGTATTTCTTTTTCCCAGTCGTTCATTTCACTGATGTGTAATTCATGAGTTAGTGAAAGCTTAATGTTGTTGTTAGCCACTTTAATTTTCCATAACTATGCCTCATATAGAATTCTCTTCTAAAATAGCATTGAGGTGAAGGAAGATGCTTTGTGTTTGAAGGAACATTTAATAGACACTTCTAAGCTATAATTATCTGTAATATTAAGTGGTTTCAATTATTCTTGGTAGGCATGAGAGAGAAACTCAGGTAGTTTGTATCCTCATTAGTGCTGCAAAGGGATATTCACTTTATTTATAATCTTCCTTTTGGTTATGCATTTTATTGATTAAGTTCCTGTAGCAAAAATATGTATACTCCATTGCAGGAGGCGAAAATGTGAATTACACATGTTAACTAATATTTGTACACATTGGAAGCCTTTTTAATATTTCAAGACATCACAGGATTAGACAATATGTTCTTCAGTCTGCTGTGTCATGGAATACTGTATTTTCAAATATAGAAAAGTTAGGTGAGCCAAATTTAAGAAAAATAGATACACGGACAGGAGAAACTGAATTTCTGTAGCTTAACACTATTACTTTTACAATAATCCTCAAACTTAGATTTTCTGAATTTTGACCCCAGAAGGAGATCCTTTATTCCCTTCATATTGGAAATCATAATACTTTTTACTGAGATAAAGATAAGAATGCAAACAATACCTGCAGCAGCCTTCTGAGAGAAACTGTCTTTAGAGTAGGCTGTGTCATGGACAGCTGTGTCAGTGTGTAATGTATTGAAGTACCTGGAATGATTGTGTCTAGATTGAGTCGTAACATACTAAAGCAGTTGCTTCTCTTGAATTTCCTTTGTCTTTGTACCTTTTTTAATCAGGCAATGCATGTGGCCAAATTATGATTTTACATAGTTATTTTTAGACTTACACCAGAATAACAGCAGAATTTGCCTATTTTTTAGTAACTTGACAAATGTATATCCAATGAACTGTTGTGCCTCTTAAAATGTCCAAGCTTTAGTTACACCTCAGTCTTGCAATGACACAAACTTCACTTCAGACACATGTGTAGGATTGCCAGGTGTCCAGTCTTCAACTAGAATGCCCAGTCGAAAAGGAAACCTAGTGGATCTCATCACCATCAAGTGCGCCATTAAGTGTCCGCACATAGGTTGGCAGCACATAGGGGTGAAGGTAGGCTCCCTGCATACCTATCTCCATGTGATTCCCAGAAGCAATGTCCCCCTCCCCCGTCCCGCCCCAGCACAACGGTATAGTGGCAGCCAAGGGGCTCTGCGCACTGTTCCTGACCCAAGCCACAGCTCTGCAGTTCCCATTGGCTAGGAACTGCAGCCCATGGGAGCTGCAGAGGGGGCAGTACACAGAGCCATCTAACTACACCTCTGCCTGGGAGACAGAAGGGGATGTGCTGCTGCTTCTGGGAGCTGCTTGAAGTAAGCACTGCCTGGAGCCTGCACCCTGAAGCCCTCCCGTGCCCCAGCCTCCTTCTCCAGCCCTGAATCCCCCTCCTGCCCTCCGAACCTTTTAATTCCAGCATGGAACAACCTGTTCTCCTGCAACCCTTCATCCCCCAACCCCACCCCAGAGCCTGCACCCCCACCTGGAGCCCTCATCCTCCTACAGCCCAGTGAAAATGAGCGAGTGAGTGAGGGTTGGGAGAGTGAGAGACAGAAGGAAGGGGGATGGGGTGAGTGTGGGACAAAGGCCTTGGAGAAGAGTTAGGATGGGGTAGGGCCTCAGAGGACATGGTGAGGCTGTTCAGTTTTGTGAGAGTAGAAAGTTGGCAACCCTGCACACGCGTGGTTTTATTATCTCAATGGGACTGCTCATGTGCCCACAGTTGACTTATGAGCGTGTTTACCTCTCACATCAAGGGTTCAGATTCACGCCCATAGTTAGTAACCTAATTTCCTAGTTCTGATAACAAAACCTTTTTTCCCCCATCTGTTCAGTGTGTGTACTAATGCCATTTGGAAGGTTTTCTTGAGCAAATCATAAAACTTAACTCCTGTGATCCCAAAGTTGTATGTGCTTGAGACAGTGAGTACCTAAGGAAAAAGCTAATTGCAGCCTGTACGTGCTCCTACTACCTTTTATAAGCAAATCAGAAAAAAGTCTTGGATGTCCAGAAGAGCTATTTCATCCTCTCAAATTCTAGTGAATGGTATTACAAGTATGGAATAATTCTGGCAGATGAGATTGATCATCATATTCAAGCCATCTTTCTGAGTTTAAATCTTAAAATCATATTTAGACCTCCACGTATCCAGAGGAAGATTCAGATATGTTCTGCGCTATGGAATGTTGAATGGCTGCCTCTAGGGAAGAATTCCTTATTTTAAGATATTCTGTGCTTGTAGTTTCTGCCATTTGGAACTGATAAACGTTCAAGGTGTTGACTTCCCCTGTATGAGTGGTTGAATTATGCTAGTTTGATCATTTTCTTATAGCCCTAATCTTTCCTTTCTTCCACTGGTAATTAAAAAAAGATCTGTAAACATTTCTATTCACAATCTAAACCTGTAGAACCTGTCTTCACAGCTAAATTAGCTATGGTAGCAGCTGGAGAGACTCCAGCCTGGATCCTCAAACAGAAATTCAGGGTTTTTTTCCATTCATCCAAGCATAAAAAACTAGAAACCTATCTGATAACTAGATATGAGTATGGTCCTGCTTAAAAATGTATGGCTTTTTAAGTGGTGGAGCATGCAACATTTTAGAAGAAAAGGCATTAAGAATTATGACACAAAATGTGTAATACATACAAGCAGTCCCCGACTTACGCGGATCCGACTTACGTTGGATCCGCAGTTACGAACGGGGCTGCCCCAGAATACACAGACTGCGGGACCTCGCGGTCCTGCCGCCCGTGTACTCTGGGGCTTTCTCTGCGTCTCCCTGGTCTGCAGACCAGGAAGACGCAGAGCAAAGCCGTGGAGGGGCTCGGGCAGCCCAGGGGTGCCTGGGCTGCCCGAGCTCCCCCCCACCCTGCGGCTTTGCAAAGCCATGGGGAAGCCAGCAGCGGAGCAGTCCAGGCGCGCCTGGGCTGCCTCGCTGCCCGAGCCTCCCCCCCCCCCCCCCGCAGCTTTGCAAAGCCGCGGGGAAGCCGGCAGCGGAGCAGTCCAGGCGCGCCTGGGCTGCCTTGCTGCCCGAGTCCCCCCCCCCCCCCCGCGGCTTTACAAAGCCACGGGGGGGCTCGGGCAGCGAGGCAGCCCAGGCGCGCCTGGACTGCTCCGCTGCTGGTTTCCCCTCGGCTTCGCAAAGCCGCGGGGGGCCTCGGGCAGCGGGGCACCCCAGGCGCACCTGGGCTGCTCCGCTGCCGGCTTCCCCGAGGCTTTGCAAAGCCGCGGGGGAAGCCGGCAGCGGGACAGCCCAGACGCCCCGCGGCTGTCCCGCTGCCGGCGTCCTCAGAGGCTTTGCTCCCAGTCTCCCTGGTCTGCTGGTCTCCAGCAGACCAGGGAGACTGGGAGCAAAGCCGCGGAGGACCCAGGCGGCGGGACCGCGGTGCGTCTCGGTCCGCCGCCGGTGTCTTCCTGGTCTGCTGGGGTCGGGGGGGCGCAGCTAGTACGCCCCCCCCCCCCCAGCAGACTAGGCTTTTCTCCGGACGCCTGTGGCAGAGCAGCTGGGGTGCTGCCGGTTGGTCCCGCAGCGCCGCTCTGGGCGCTACTGGTCCAACCCAGCAGCACCCGAGCTGCTCTGCCCCAGGTGTCCTGATTTAGCTGCTGCTGAAACTGACCAGCACTGACTACAGGAAGCCCAAGGCAGAGTTGCTCTGCCCTGGGCTTCCTGCAATCAGCTGCTGATCAGTTTCAGCAGCAGCTGACTTGGGGACGCGTGGGGTTCTTAAGTTGAATCTGTATGTAAGTCAGAACTGGCATCCAGATTCAGCCGCTGTTGAAACTGATCAGTTTCAGCAGCGGCTGAATCTGGACGCCAGTTCCGACTTACATACAGATTCAACTTAAGAACAAACCTACAGTCCCTATCTTGTACGTAACCCGGGGACTGCCTGTACTTGCAAGCATATGCAATGCAGCAGCCCAATAAGGCAGCTTCTGAGGCAGATACATTTTGCCCCACCCAATGGAGTGGGAAGCAGAGGTAATTTACATTTGATTCTGGGCTTATACTGGGTGCTGAAATGTGCCCCAGAACAAGTGAGAGCTATTCCTGCATGTTATAACTTGCAACAGTCTGATTGCCTATGGACTGCAGTGCCTTTATGACTCCCATGGGTTGGGGGATAGAATTTTGCCAGTATATATTTCTCTTCACAATATCAGTTTATCTACATTCATATCACTTTTCTATAAATTATTCTACTGTAAGTAATGAAGGATGCTATCCTGTTTCCACTGAAGCCAATTGCAAATCTCCATTGTCTTCAGGAATCCAAAATCAGTCTGTAAATCTAGGAAAATTATTCAGACCTGTATAATATTAAAACCCTTGCTATTTAATTTCATATTACCATTGCCAGCAATAATGAGTTAAAACATGCAGAAGTTGGCTTCCCTTTAGGCTAAACTAAACTACATTTATATTAGCATACCTATAAGCAAAGTCAAATGAAATACTTGACACAAAAATCCTCTCAGGCAAAAGTGAGTATAGCCTCATAATAACATAGGCAACTAAGAAAATCCGTTTGTTCCTCATAGCTATCAAAAAGTGACCTTGTACAACAAAGAGGAACCAAGAGCAAGTTCTTTGTGGTGAATGTGTCTTTCCTCTTAATCCTAATGAGCTACTTCTATTCCAGGAAATATCAGCATGGATAAAATAGCACTCTTGTGTCAGAAGGTTCACCAAGGTCTTGTTTACCTACTTAAACAAGAGGCTGAAGATCTTTATAGAAGTGAAGTGGTATGGCACATTGATTTGCATAGCAATCTTTAGGTGTGAATGCCCATACACTGAAAATTATATTCTCCTAGTATAGTATCATTGGCGGTCTGAATTCAGACTTGCCCGAGTGTGACTCCTAGGCTTGTAAGTCTATCCTTATGTTGGGCTGCTCTCTTACAAAGTTGAGACTAGAGATGTGGAAGTGTGATCATTTACAGTTAGCTGATGAGTCTGGGCTCACTGATTAACCTTCATGGTTACACACAGGCTCCCAGTCCTGCAGAGCCGACTGCTACTCCACATGTAACCGCTGATATTTTTAGTGGTTACACAGTTATTTAATTAAACACATTTTAACATCCTTAGTTGAGACTATATCACTTACAACTGTTCTAGGGTTACTTTACCTAACTTGCTTTTTATGCTATGTGGGACTGTTGACTTATTGCTTACCTACCTATTGCAATGTAGGGTAAGAACCACATCTTAATGTAAAACAGTCTAGTTGTGAACCACTTCTTAATGTAAAACAGTCCAGTTGTGCCCTCTTTGTGCTTGACCCATTTTCTGCCTGCTTATTTCAAGTTAAACACAAAATCTAATGTTCTGGGCACATGGACAAAATTTTATAAAACACAGTGCATAACAGTTGTCTCATGCTCCCACAGTTTGAAACAGCCCCCCTACTACACCTACCTGAATAATCATACCTCCCCAAAATCATGGGAGAACAGATGCATGAATCAATATTATCCAAAGGCATTCAAATACATGCTTTGGAGAATGAATATCAGAAGCAAATTACTAAATGGAGGACCCTTTCCTGAAACAGTTTTGATATAATTTGTAGAGAGGTCTGTAAGGTAACCAGGATCTTGCATACTTTACAGCTTTATAAATTGAAATCCACAGCTACCAAGTGTTTGATCATCTGCTTTCTGGATTCCTACTGTGGCTACAGATTCAAAGATAGTACTTTTGCTCAATGCTCTGAATGGCTTCTAGCTAACTTCTGTGTATAGTTTACGGCTGTGGTTTCTAACCGCTGGGCTGTGGCCCACTGCCGGGCCACAGACTCTGGCTGCTAGGCTGTGGTGGCTCTGGGTGTTGGAGCTGGAGTACACCGCTCTTGTTACTGTTGGGAGAGGCGTGTCCTGCACTGCTTCTGAGTCAACCAGTTCTGGGCGGGGGGGGGGGGGCCTTCCAGTGCCTACTGACACTGGTTGGCTGAGAGGCGGGGCAGGAGAGTGCCCCAGCCCTGGGCCCCAGAGCTGCAGCTACATGGGCAGCAGTGCAGGGTTATGTGAGGGGAGCAGGGCAGATGCTGGGGACTCCAGGAGCAGGACTAGTACTAGGGAGCTCTTGAGGCTGAGCTAGTAGTGGAGGAGGAGCTGTAGGGACAGGGCTGGCACTGGGGGCTTTGGGGAGGAGGCTTATATTAGAGGCTGGCATTGGGAGAGGCTCTGTGGGGGTTGGCTTCAGTGGGGCTCTGGAAACAGGAGGCTGGTGCTAGGGGGTTTGGCGGTGTGGGGAGCTCTAAGGGTGCAGGGGGCTGGCACTGGGGGCATTGGGTGCTGGGGACTCGGGTCAGTGGCTTAGGGTTAGTGAAGGGGTGGGGGGTTCTAGGAGTTAGAGCTGGCTTTGGAGGCTGGGCTTTTGGTGGACTTTCAACACTTTATGTACATATTTGCATAATGAATATGCAAATAAAATGTTACCAGTCCACCAAAAGTTAGTGAATGGGTTTGCCAGTCCCTGGCATCAAAAAGGTTTCCCCGCTGCGCCTCTGCCTTTTAAATGTAGTAAGAGCCACCCATCTACTACATTTAAATGGCAGAGGCGCAGTGGGGATAGTGAGCACCCCCCCTATGCCTTTATCAACTAATCGAATAGTCGATGGAAATTCTGTTGTCTGCTAGATTAGCTGATTAATCAAAAGTTAGCATCCCTAATTCAGCTATGAGAGACTAAATGGGAAAAGCTTCTTCATATGCAACCATTAGGAATGTCAAGTGTTCATTGTCTGTATTTCTCCTGGTCTTGTATTCCAGCTCTTGGTAAAAATTTCAAAGTGGTATCTATTGAAGAAGATTTCCATGCCTTTTAATTGTTTGATATGGAATTCAGAATGTTAGGATGACTTTGGAATCTCCCATGTTTCAAGAAAGTGTATTTCCAATGTGCAATATTTGCACATTAAGAATATGAAAACTAAGAATGACTGTAGAATGTGATAAATATTCTATGTCTATGTTTTTCCCACCCCAAGATACACATTTCCATCTGCTTTTTTGTGATTTTTATTTTTACCAATAATCTTAAAGGTCTTAAGGGAGGGAAGTATTTATATTAACATACACTTTTGTGAAAGATTGAATTGGTATTGTTTGAAATTAGAATTTTTCTCTTGCTGTCTGCCTTATTATTATTTTAAGAGAATTTTTGTTGAGGGTTTTAAACCTCCAAAGTGAAAGGCATGGCACAAAATTTTAAGAAAAGTAAATGTTACGCCAACCTCTCAGATTCATGTTATTCACAGATTTAGTTTACAATCAGAAATGGGAGTAGCGCTGTTATGGAAAAACACTAGATCAGCATATTTGAACATTTAAATGCTTTTCTGTCAAACAATTGAGCAGGAATAGTTTATTGGGTTAGTTTACAAACTTATTTACTTGATGTAAGGGATGTTTATGTTCCATACTACTTAGAGGCATTTTACTAAAGGTTGATACTAAAGAAAAATAGAAAATTATATCTAATTCCTTATGTCTTTCAGTATTGGAGTGGAAACATTGTTTGCCTTTCTTTAGTTGCAGACTTTTAATACTCCTGGACCCTGCAAAGATGTTCAAGACTTGACAAATGGTGTTGCAATGGCACAGGTACTTCATCAAATGTAAGTTGATAGATAAGTTCAAAGAGTGTATATCACATTACTCTTGAGTTCTTTCTTAGGTTTCACACTCTTTTTCCAAAGTACCAGGTTCACAGAATAACAGTTTATCCTCCTAGAAAATGTTACACATCACAATTTGTATGATCCAGGCATTATAACTCAGGAAAAAACATGGCCTTACAATATCATTGAGTTGATACTGACTGAATATTAATCACATGGTAGAATGTGTGGTTTGCAGTTATTTCTTCACCCTCTTTCTCTGGGAGATTTTTTTGAAGTTTTTCTCTTATCCCATTGATTGTTCAGAACTAGTAAGCTATGGGAAACAGATCTATTTCAGAATATGTTTGCAGTATTGTTCTCGTTGTATTGCTCCGAGGATATGAGACACAAGATGGGTGAGTTCATATCTTTTATTGGCCCAGTTTCTGTTTGTGAAAGAAACAAGCTTTTGAGTTCCACAGAGGAGTTCTTCACAACCTGACAGCTTGTCTCCTTCACCAACGGAAGTTGATCCAATAAAAGATATTAACTCACCCATCTTGTCTCTCTTATTATCGAATAGTCTAATGGAAAAATGTTCTAGAAGCATACATTTACTTTTTGGTGTGTCTTATTGTTTATAATGGGGGGAAATAATATGGGGAAAAAATTAGTTATCACTGTTCTCTTTTCTGTTTGTCTTCATCAAATGCCTTTGTTTTCTCAGTTAATTCATTGGGATAAATTATCCCTACATTCCCAATAGCAGTACTCAAGGAATTAGATGCAGATCAGAATGTTCAAGGAGTGCAAAATCATGATTAGTTTCTCTTTGACACTATTTCCAAGCACTACTTTCCTTTAGAGAAATGAACTAGAAACTCAGCCTGCATGTCTTTGTGTAGTACTGCTGTTGGATTTGCCTGAATTCTTGACCGTTATGTTTTAAGGGTAACTGGGGAGCTTTTGTAATCCAACTATTGAAGCTGTTATGGGGGAATCCCTATTTTAAAACTGGGAGGGATATTAAAAATATTTTTCTGTACTTCAACTAAGATTACAACAGTGAATTGGGATTGGTGGGGAACAGAGGAGTCCTTTTAGTGTTTAGTAAATGCAGTTTATTTTTATTCTAGAGATGTGGCCTGGTTTGATGAATCATGGCTAAGCCGTATTAAAGAAGATGTTGGTGACAACTGGAGAATAAAGGTACCAAAAATGAAAACTGGCAAAAGCTATTTGAGGTTTAGAATGACGTTCCTGAGTTTAGCTAATATTACTGTTATAGTTTGGGGTGGATCAAAAATGGCAATAATTAACACGCACATTTGAATTGTATGCAGATGACTTAAACGTGTTTTGCCGTGATCCATGGTTCACATGCATTTCCTCTCTCATCTTAATTCTGTCCCACCCTCATTGCATATTTTTGTCATAAAACCGCTGTGTAGACAAGTGGTGGGCAAGAGGCGGCTAACAGGTTGCATCCAGCCAGTCAAGCTACCGGATCCGACCTGTGGCTGCCTAGTTGGGACCCTTAGGCACAGTGCATCTGCAGGTGCTTTAAATGTGGCTGCTCTAGTAAGGGAGGCTTTGTGCTCTGTCCTATCTTCCAGCAAAATCTGTCAGCTCCCTCCCATTGGCCAGTTTCTGGCTAATGGGAGCTGAGAAATTTTACTGGAGGCAGGGGCAGCCAATGAGGCCTTCTCCCTCACCCCATGCTGCCTGGAGCAGAGCCACATGGAGCAGCTTGCAACTGCAGCTCAGGTTCCTGCAGGGCTGCTGGTTGAGAGGCATCTAGGTAAGCGCCTGCCAGAAGAACCAGCCTCTGCCCCCACTCTCCTTTCTTCCTCCCCTCCTCCCAACTACTGGCTCCAGGTGAGCAACCAAACCCTCTGTACCCGTTTCTCACTGTCACAACTCCATCCCAGACCCTGCAGGCCCTCCTTCATCCCTCACCAGGCCAGAATCCTTTCCTGCACCCAAACTCCCTTCCTGACCCCATTCCCCAAGTCACAACCCATCCTTCACCTGAACTCCCTCTCAGACTCTACACACACCCTCCTGCACCACAGTTCCCTACTCCAAGTTTCCTCCTTCACCCAATCTCTGTCCCAGATCCCACACCCCCTCAGTAGAAATGTGGCCCTTTACTACTTGCCAAAATCTTGGAGTGGCCCCCCATTAAAATTTATTGCCCACCCCCAGTGTAGATTTTTAAATTAAGAATAATATGACATTGTGTTAAATTTTGCTTTTTTAATCTGAGAAAAATATCACTTAGTAGTATATAATCAATGTTGTCTTTTATACACCGTTAGGCCAGTAATCTGAAAAAGGTTCTTCAAGGAATTATGGACTACTATCATGAGGTATGGAAAAAATGTCAGTTTGTTGTTTTATTCAAATAACAAATAAGGATTGGTCTTTTTTTACGAAAGCTGATCCAGACACTAGAAAAATACTAAACTGTTTGTATAATGATACTCTTTTTGTGAAATGTGTTATAAATGTTACCCATCTGGTATAAATAAAATGTATCTCGGTATAAATAAAAATGGACAGCTCTGGGGGCTGGGGTCAAGGAACACTGCCTAGTGCCTCCCCTCCCACTGTGGCTGTTGGAAGTAGCATGTCCTGCCCTGTCTCTTAGCCAACCAGTGCCGGGCAGAAGGTTTGCTGTGCAGCGGGAGGGCTGCACAGAGCCCACACTACAGTCTTAAAGTAGCTGCGATTCGGGCAGCAGTGCTCAGCTGGAGACTAAGTTGGGGGGGGAGGGGAGCAAAGCAGGTGCTGAGGGCTCCAGGAGCGGGGCTAGTGCTGAGGAGCTCTCCAGGTGGGGAGATTCTAAGGGGGTGAGGGGCTGGCACTTGGGGGGGACTCTGGAAATGGGGCTAATATTGGAAACTGGGAGCTGGCACTGGAAAGGGCTCTAGAGGGGTTGGGTGTGGTGGGACACTGGAAACAGGAGGCTGGCACTGGGAGGGTCTGGTGGTGGGGGGTTCTAAGGGATGGGGGGTTGGCACTGAAGCGTTGAGGATGAGGGACTGACACTGGAGGTCTCTGAGGGCAGGAGACTGGCACTGGGGGGTTGGTGCAGGGGACTCTTCAGTCAGTGGCTGGCGCTGGGGGCTAGTGAAGGGGTCGGGGATTCTAGGGCTTAGCGCTGGCACTAGGGGGCTCTGGGGCCGGGATGTGCCCTAGCCCCCAGAGCTGCCACAAACAGCCAACTTCAGCTGCAGCAGCTGCCCACCTCATGGCAAATGCTGGAGTTGAAGCTGGTTGTTCTCAGCAGCTATGGGCACTGGGGCTTTTGGTGGGCTAGTAACATTTTATTTGCATTCATTATTTGTATAATGTATATGTAAATAAATGTTACCCATCTGCCAAAAGTTTGTGAATGGATTTTCTAGTTCGTGGTATAAAAGAGGTCGGGAACCACTGGTTTAGTCTATTATGTTCTGGTAAACTTTCAGGGAAAGGGCAAAAAACTTGAATACATTGATCAGATACTTAAATGCACGTGCAGATTTTGACAAAATAACTTGATCATAGTAAATATTCTGATACATTGTAGGGATGTTAAATAGTGGGTAAGAAGCTAATCAAGTAGTTGATGGAATTTCCTTCGACTACTTGATTAGTCGATAAGGGGGTTCTCTTTGGCTTTGCTTTTTAAATGTGGTAAGAGCCCGGCAGCTCTTGTTAACTTTTAAAAGCAGAGCTGCAGCATCTGTGACCCAGAGAGAGCAGGGACTGCTCAGTCCCAGCTTGCACTGTTTCCCCATTGCGCTTCTGCCTCCCCAGCTAAGGGAAACTGTTTTTTAAGCAGGCTCCCCACAGCACCTGCTCCTGCTACAGAAGCAGCCAGGGTTGGGAAGTGACTAGTCGAGTAGTGACTCGATTACTCGATGAGCAAAGGCTTATTGGGTAATCGACTAGTCGTTTACATCCCTAATACATTTTGTTAAGAAAAGGATACCAAATGTCAACTGTTAGTACAATATCCAACTTTGAGCCCTGAATTGCTATAACGTGAGACAGTGTAAAGTTAGGATTCCCAAAATAATCCTAATTTTGCCCACCTGAAGACTTTTTTTTAAACAAAAAGGTATTTCATTCTGTGATTCCATACAGCATAACCACCTTTCTTTTCACAAATGCTGTATAATAACAAAAACAGACTACTTTTTATGTCCTCTTCCACAGAGGCTACGTCTAAACTACACCTCTCTGTCGGTAGAGGGGTGTAAATTAGATATATCGGAAGTGCAAATGAAGCTGGGATTTAAATATCCCGTATGTCATTTGCATAATGGCAGCCGCCACTTTTTTCAAAACGGGGCTTTTAAAAAAACCTGGCAGCTTAGACTGGGCACTTTCAACAGAAATGACCCATTTTGAAAGATCCTGTACACCTCATTTTTTGGAGTACAGGATCTTTCAAAATGGGGCATTTCTGTTGAAAATGCCTGGTCTAAACTACCGGGTTTTTTTGTTTTTTTTCGAAAAGTCCCGTTTTGAAAAAAGTGGCGGCTGCCATTATGCAAATGAAGTACGGAATATTTAAATCCCGGCTTCATTTGCACTTTTGATATATCTAATTTACATCCCTCTGCCAACAGAGGGGTGTAGTTTAGATGTACCTTAAGATAATAAATTGTTTATTAAAACACAGAAAAGGTACTTTGTATTATTGTACACCTGTTTCTGCAACGTGTCACTAGTGATCATATAATACTTATGTGCAAGGGGCTGAGCAAGTAAAAAATCCTGAATGTTTTACACTTAGTGCATTGCTATTGCATATTCATTTTAAGGAACCTGTCACTGTAGTATCTTGGTGTAATGTAGGCCTTTTTATATTAATGTATAGTATGACACATTATTTCATTGTGTGTGTTGCCTGCAAGTGCTCCTTTAAAGCTTTACATCCCTCTAAATATTTTGTTTTCCCTAGTCCTTTTCAAATTTCTTATTTTTCTTTATAGTCTCATTTCTTTAATTCATTAGTGCAGTGGTTCTAAACTTGTTTCAGTCCACGAACCACCAGGCCAATCAAAAAATTTTTGTGGACCACCTCCAGCACATGTAGCACAGGACAAATGACATGGCAACCGCTCAACACAACAGCAGCAGCTACACTAATGCTTAGAGCCTCAGATGGAAGTTACTGGCAACACGGTGCGGTTGTGTCCTAGGTGATGCTATGGATGATGCGCCACGTGCTTGTGAAAATGGTGTAAAACAGCCTAACGGCAGCGCCTGCTCACACCATGTGACTTAGGACAATGGTCCTGAAAAAGTCACCATGGACCACCAGTTGAGAACCACAGCATTAGTGCTACCTGAGTGTGTTACTATTAATGAAAAGACTGGATGATAGACTAGCTAGTTTGTATGTGTATAGTAAGCCAAAGTAGCATCCAGGGCCTTTCGTCATCTGTCTCGGGTTTACTGTAGTAATATCTTCAGTTTTCGTTCAATCTGTGTTTCCTAGTCCAGATCTTTTTACATGCAGGGTGAACATGTATATTATCTTCATGACATTTCATAAAATTGAAATGCCAAACTTTTGTATTTTGCAGTTTTTGGGTCAGCAGATTTCAGAGGACCTTCTACCAGACTTAAATCAGATATCTGAACATTCAGATACTACAGAGCTGGGCAGGTTACTGCAGCTTATTTTAGGTTGTGCAGTCAACTGTGAAAAGAAACAAGGTATGTGCTATTTTCACCTGTTGAAAATATATCTAGGAACAACTGACGTCCTGAGGCAGCCCTTACTGTAGGAAATAGCAAACACATACAGAATAAGGTAGCATTGATGCCACATTTAAAAATACTTTCTGTTCCTGAATGAAACGTACATGTTTGCACCTTTCTACTAATGTGTTGTACAATATTATCATAAACTATTTAAAATTGGAGTTTGTAAAAATAGATGTCTATAAAATCATGACTGGTGTGAGGAAAGGAGACAAGAAAACGTTATTTACTCCTTCTCATATCACAAAAATAGGGGTCACCAAATGAAATGAATAGGCAGTAGGTTTAAAACAAACAAAAGGAAGTATTTTTTTTTTTTCACGCACAAGTATGTTTTTCATAGTCATCCTGTGGAGCTTTTTGCTGGAGGATGTTGTGAAGGCCAAGACTATAATAGGGTTAAAAAAGGAACTAAAGTTCATGGAGGATAGGTTCATCAATGCTTATTTGCCAGGATGTGCAGGGTTGGTTTCCCTAGCCTCAGTTAGCTAAAAACTAGGAATGGGTGACATGGTATGAATCACCTGATGATTCTTTGTTCTGTACATTCCCTCTGGGGCACTTGTCATTGCCCACTGTTGGAAGACAGGATACTGGTCTAGATGGACCTTTGGTCTGAGGCCATTCTTATGTTCTCAATAATAACTTTGAGAACCTGTATGCAGACATACTTTCTAGACTGGCTACACTTTTTTGTTTTGTTTGTTTCTTTGGTTTTTAAAGGTAGACTGGAAAGTGGCTTTTATTTGATTTATTATGTATATTATTTAAAATCCCAGCTAGATAACAGACTGTGTCCAGTACAATTTACAAATGGATACACTTTAAAACTGATATATATGAGTTGTCTTTAACTATCTGTAAAGGGTAAAATTTAAGATTATTGCTTTTTGTTTGTTTAATGCCCACACAAGCCCATAATAGTGCAAGAAAACCACTTCAATTATTCTATTAAAAAAAGTCATGTAACTAACATCTTTTGCATCAGTGAGTATTTAGGAAACTAGATGATATCATCAAGCATTGAACATTAAAACATTTGTGATGACACTTGATCTACCACACTTCATGTGCTATCTCAGTGACAAGTTTTTCTCCACCAAAAAATTTGAAAACTAAAATAAACCAAGTGAAGTTAACATAATAGGATAAAGTGTAAACTTGCAAAACTTTGAAAGTGTAGCTTTGTTAAAGGCTTTTCACTCCTTTGTAAATACTGTACATTTTAGAAGTCCCTTCTGGAAACCATGTGTTAAATTCTTTTAATGTGTTGGCAAACTTACAACATGTATACAATAATGAAAAGCCTTAGTTTGAATTTTTGTCTTTTTTGAGTTCAAACAAAGCCTTTGTGTCTTAAATTGTAGTTTAATTTTGTATTGTGCAATGCTGTAAATAGAAATTACTGCTTTTGTTATGCATAACAAAGCTGTAATCTGTGCTATTTGCGTTTGTGGAAAAGATTTGCATTGTGAAGATTTAGATCTGGTCATTCTTGTTTGCTAAGTTTAGCAATTTAAAACATTTTGGGTTAATATTCTAGTCCTAGGACTTTACTTCAAAAGACCAAATTCTCTCTGAGCCATATGCCTACCTCAGAAGGAAAAAATTGTTCTCAAGCATCTAATTTTCATATGATATAACCCATTGAAATTATGTGAGTAAATGTATGAGAGAATTTGGCCTACGTATATAGGGCATTAATCCATATTTACTTATATGTCAGCATCTCTGAAACTATAAGAGCAGTAACTTTTTGGAAATGATTTGTTCTAGAGCTGTCACGTTCTTTAGTATAAATTGATATCTGCTTTGTGGAAAGGGCAGAACGTATGCCACTTCAAACCATTTTACAGTAAATGTCGTAATTACTGCAAATATTTTTCCTTATTCCAGAACATATACAAAATATAATGACTCTAGAAGAATCTGTTCAACATGTTGTTATGGCTGCTATTCAAGAGGTAAGTAGTAATAATTTATGTATACATAGCCCAAAACTTTCAACAGGAAAGCTTGAATATAAATATGTAGAGCGGACCTTTATGCCTGCCCCTCTTTCCTCTTCAGCTGTTTTGCACTGATCAGCCAACAAAAAGAAACTAGAAAGCTTCCTTGAAGGCAGTTGAGCATTCCCCTTGTGTGTTTTAAATACCTCTGTGCTATTTGGTCTCAAATCAGTTCTTGTGCTAGAGCACACTCTTTATTCTGAGGATCCTCCTTTGAAAGTTGGCCCTTAGGAGGCTGTTAAAAACAGGTACAGTAAAACTCCAGTGGTCCGGCACTCCTGACCAGCGGCTGACTCAGGAAAGCCAGGAGCAGAGCAGCTGGGGAGCTGCCGGGTTGGTCCTGTAGCGCCGCCCTCGGTGCTGTGGGACCAACTCGGCAGCACCCCAACTACTCTGCCCCAGACTTTCTAAGTCAGCCGCTGCTGAAACTGACCAGCGGCTGACTCCGGGTTCGTCCGGCAGCGGCAAGGGGCGCATCCCCCCCCACTCCACCCCAAACCCCTCATAGTCCCCCCCCCTTCCAATGGTCCAGCATATTTGATAATCCGGCACCCCCTGGGTCCTAAAGGTGCTGGATTATCGGAAGTTTGTATAAGTTAGGGGAGCCCTTAAGCACAGGACTAGCTCTTCTGGACTCCTTTTTCACATGAGACCTTACCTACCAGTTCTCTGAGTTAGTTAAAGTCTGCTTTTTTTGAAGCCTGTTTCACTTGAAGTCTCTTCTAACCCCTGTCTTGCACTGAAAATATATCCAGTAATATAACCTAATACAGTGGTCCCCAACATGGTGCCCGCGGGCGCCACGGCGCCCGCCGGGGCATTTGTGTGTGCCCGCCAACAACCTGAGCCAGCCCCGCCCCCGGCGCGAGGTGCACTGGAGGCGCCGGCCCCAGGCGTGCGTCATGCACCGGCGCCTGGTGCGCGGCGCTTGGGCGGCCCCAGCCCCGGGGCACATGCAGGCGCGCGGCGCTGGTGCTATTACAGAGAAAATATATCTAACAATAAAAGAACTTTCATGCATGCTAAAAAGTTTGCCAGTGGAAACTTCCAACTCCAGTCTCAAGCTCTGATAGATTTCAGTCCTTTAAAAACCACAACTGTGTTTTCTCTGTGGTTACAAATTCATAGCTGTGTCAGATTCAGAACCTTGACTGGGCAGTTTATTGTTTCTTACTATACTTTGAGCCTTTCATCTCCTACTTCTGGGAACAGATAGTCAGCAGACATGGCCCACTCTTTAGGCGTAGTTTCAGAAGGCTGAGGTTTTGCACGAAGGGGGGAATGTGCATTAATCTCTCCCTAGGTATTTCCCAGGAAATCACTTCCTTTCTCAAAAGTCCATTTTTGTCTGGCATATTTTCAGTGCAATTCTTTGAACTCCCAGGCTTCACAT
The DNA here is from genome assembly GCF_049634645.1 of Pelodiscus sinensis. NCBI lineage: Eukaryota > Metazoa > Chordata > Testudines > Trionychidae > Pelodiscus > Pelodiscus sinensis. The sequence goes on from NC_134719.1 coordinate 14,810,156, forward strand.
CATATTTCTCTCCCCCTACAAAAGCTATGTAAAGTTCTGGCTCACAATAAGATGCAAACCTTTCACTTAATAAAATGGACATCAAAGATACCTAGCCTTAATTCAATATGGTTTCCCAAAGATATGCAGGAAACTGCTGTTTCTATCACATTAACAACTACTGAAGTTAAATGGGGGAGAGATGGAATCCAATTTTTTATTCAGTAACAGAAGTCACTAGTTCTATAGTATCTGTGTTTGTGTTGTTTTAATCTGTGGCACTTTTGCATTTTAGCTCATGAGCAAAGAAATACTGAGTTCTGTCACATCTGATACAGCTGGTGAAATGGAGCAACAGGTAATTTCCTAGTGTGTTATAATACTCAAAACAATGTTAAGATTTTCAAAAAATGATTCACATGCCATGCTTGCAGATTCAAAGAGTAGACACAAAGGTGCCTCTCCCATCATCTCCAACAAAAGAAGTTTCAGTCCTTCATCCATACAAACTAACTTGCTTCTTGCTTTATACAGCCAGTGGTTGCTTCCCACAGACCAGCTTACAGAAATCCGTGCTCGGACTTATCTGTCACAAAGGGCAGAGCAACGTGCTGATACTAAACCAGGACATTAAAGTAAATTTAACTCTTATCTTTCATTTTCTCCTATAGTGCTAGAGATAGGTGAATAGCTGAGTAAAACAGTGTAAAAAAGCTTAGCTTTTTTAAAAAAAAGATGTGAAATGGCTGGTATCTCTATTGCCTGACTAGAGACTGCAAGAGGATATGACAAGAAGAGCAAAGTGTACGTCTATCAACCTTGAAAGTTCAGACGTACTGATGAGTGCATACTAGCCAAGTGATCTTGGAAAATATTTGAGTTCTTTGTGACACCTAACACCCAGAGTAATGTACTTGGAGTAGAAAATATTTTAAAAGCACTCTACCCCAAGAAAGATTCTTCCCTTGTAATGACCTTCATCTCCCTATTGCCACAAGAGGAAGGATGTTTAATGGCTTGAGTGTTATCTTTTATGCTGAAGTCTCAGATTAATTGCTTTGTCATGCTACATATTCTTTGTGATATTACTCAAGTCCCTTAAAGTATGTCTACACTAATTGTTTGGCTTTTTGGTTTTTTTGCAAATGCCCCTGTGGCAACAGGTCTCAGAACCTGGTTTCACAGTTTGTCTGGTTTTGCAGCATATATGTTCTAGGGATGTAAATGACTAGTTGAGTATGTGACTAGTTGACTAGTCCCTCAGTCATTCTCCCCACCCACCCTTGCTGCCTCTAATAGAGGCAGAAAGGCAGGGGAGCAAGAGCCAGTGCTGGGGGGAACTGGCTTAAAAGCCAGTTTCTGCCAGCACCCTCTGTGGGAGGCAGGGCTAGCAGGGACTGAGTGTGAGCCAGGAATCAACTGATTCCCGACACACACCAAGTCCCAGACACTGCCTCTGCTTTTTGAAGCCACTAGGCTCTTAATACATTTAAAAGGCAGAGCTGCAATTGAGTTCATTGCAGCTCTTCTACTTATTGACTAATCAATGGAAAATTCGACTAGTTGATTAAACTAAATTTAACATCCCTAAGATGTTCCTTTAGTCTCTGTCGTATCTATCATATGTCATTCCTTGTACAAATGGGGAATATATAAGTAATCTAAATTTCACTATATCGAACTAGCATTAAATCTATCTTTTTTTTTTAAAGATGAAAAAAGCCCTGGAAGACCTTCAGGAAGCACTTGCAGAAAAAGAAGAACTGAAGCAAAGATGTCAAGAATTAGACTTGCAGGTCAGATACACAAACTTAATTTTTCAAATATGTGACATGCAGAAGTAGAAACATAGAAACTCTGTTAAACATTTGCAAAATCAAAAGTCTTTAGTGGTTACATTTCATCTAGTAGTTCTTAGCCTTATCAGTTTATATTGAAACAAAGCTTACACATATTGAAGTGCTTCATACATGTGATTATTAGAAAACTATTCTTTAATGTAAATCATGTTCAATTCTCCTACAGTTACTGAAAATATACTGCTTGTTCATAGTACGAAAGATTTGGAGTAATTACTTGAAATCTTGCAGTTATAAGCAGTCGTTGCAAAATTATAGCTATGAAAAGTCATGGAAGTCAGAGATACCAGAAGACTGGAAAAGTGCAAATATGGTGCCCATCTATAAAAAGGGAAATGAGAACAAGTCAAGAAACTACAGACCAGTCAGTTTAACTGTCAAACCAATCAGCTTTTTTTTGATAGGATATCGATCCTTTTGGATGCATGTGACGAGGTGGGTCTTTGCCCACGAAAGCTTATGCTCCAACACTTTGGTTAATCTATAAGATACCACAGGACTCCTCAGCACTTTTATAGAATGGGATGTGATTGTTTAGGAAGGAGTACTGCAGAAAGGGATCTAGGGGTCACAGTGGACTACAAGCTAAATAATGGGTCAACAGTGTAACACTGTTGCAAAAAAAAAAAAAAAAAGATTCTGGAAAGCATTAACAGGAGTGTTGTGAGCAACTTGATCCACTTGCTTGTCCAGACATATTGCAGTAAATGTTTTCTTATAATTGTAACCACTGTAAATATATGATGATTCTGAATTTACCAAATATCAAGGCTAAAGAAAGATTTTACCATGTAACTTTATGCCAGCCATTTATGCCTGTCCAAAATTGCCCTTTCTGGTTTTGCTATGGCACCTCTCGTGCCTAATTCTGAGAAATCAGAACTATAGGTTTAACTTAACATGGATATTGCTGTACCAAAGAATCTCGGCTGGGCCAGTTCAGAAGCGCAGCCTGGACTAGGCCGGCATAGTGGGGAGCACAACCTCGGTCAGAGCTGGCGGTGAGGAGCGCAGCCTCAGTCTGGGTTGGAGGCACCAGAGCCGCTGGCTAGGAATGCAGCCTCAGTCGGGGCTGGCACGGTGGGCAGCACAGACTCTGCTAGGACTGGAGGCAGTGAGACCAGCAGCAAGGAGCGAGCATCGCAAACCTGGGGCTGGCGTCAGCAGGGCTGGCAGCTGGGCATGTAGCCCAGTCCTGGCCAGGGATGGAGGCAATGGGGCTGGCCTCTGCCTGGGGCTGGTGCGGTGGGGGGATGCAGCCCTGGCCAGGGCGGGCATGGTAGGTGGCAGGGAGCCCAGCCAGGAGCACAGCCTACAGCTAGGTAGGGAGTCTTCACCTTCCCTGGTACGGCAAATTCTATGATTCGGGACCAATTTGGTCCTGAGGGTACTGGATCAGGGAGGTCCGAACTGTACCACACAGACCTTATAGACTTCTGTTTGGGGCAGTTAACTTTATGGTAGTTCCCACAAATCTGGTTGGTCTGCTCTTGCATGTCATGAGAAGGAGCTGTTGTTAAAAGTACAGTGAGAGCTCTGTTATCTAGCACTCAGTTAACCAGAAAGGTCAACTAGCTGGTATTTCTAATACCTTGCAACACAAGTCTTCAGTCTACTAACCGGAGCTAGTATACTGCCCAGAACATTATGCAATTACATATTCTGCACTGTTATATGAAAGAGGCAGAAGACAAGTGAGCAAACTGAGATCAGGGATTTATTCAAAAAAGCAGTGTCCAGGGCTGTCATAGGGTCAGGTCACTACAATCTGCTCAATCTTCTACACATTCTACCTCTGCAATGATAATTTTTGTTGATGATGATGATGATGACCCTGAGGTATTGCAAGATCCTGAAGTGCTTTCTGAATAGTTTAAGATTAAATTATATTCAGTATAGTTTTAGTGTTGAGTGTATTTTTACTGATCTGGGTATATGCCATGTGCTGCCCATAGTGGCATGTGGTGTCATAAGAGAACGTACTATATAGAAACTTTACCTGTGAAACCAGCCACTCTGCAGAACACAACTACTACTGGATTGGTGAGTACCTATATACTGTTTTATACTTCATTTATTTTATTGTATTCTAATTTTTTGAAAATTTGGTGTTCTATGGGTAAATAATAACTCATTCAACCAGAATATTTATTAACTGTGCCCCCATTTCCTCAACTTGCTGAATAACTGAGCTTTTATATTATGTACAGTTGAGTATGAATGTACAAATGGTAACTGAAGTTAATGGAAAGTATATTTTGTAAAATGTGTGTCCATATATTTGAAGTTACACAATACATAATTGTTGATTTCCTCATCCAGTGGTGCACCATGGTTTCAGTATAATGTGTTTGGCTGTCACCTGCTTCATTTCAACACCAATGTGACTTCAGGGACTTGAAAGGAGGGCGAAGGATGAGAGTCAGATGTTCAGTTAATAAACATCCTGTTTTCTGAAACTGTGTAATTTAGAACTGATTAGGCCTTGCACAGGGAGACACATAAGGCAGTGATGTTCTCACGGTCTGAAAATATAAGTAAACTGGTTTCCCAGAGATTCAGAGCATAGGACCTTAGGGGCAGTAAATACTCAGTGAAGTGTGGTGAGAGGGTGCTGTTGGTTTATTTTACATCTCTTTGATTATAGGCACTGATATTACTATATAATCACAGATTAAAAAAATATTTTACTATTGCACCAATAAGATTATTGTTAACTTTATATCTTATTAAATATTGCAACCATGATATGCTGCACATGTATTGAAAGTCATAATAATGACTGATAGTTCTAATTTAAACTAATTCTTAATAAATTCACTTGTAAGGTCTCAGTCTTCCTTGATATTTTCCGAGAGTATAAGAAAGGTAGGTTTCCTTTATGATTCAGGAAAACATAACCCAAAGAGCACATTCTGCTGTCTACGTGCCAATTAACTAACACATGCTATGTGCTCTGATGTCTGAAGTATTAAAATTAACACATCTTTCGCTAGAAAGAGCTTAAGGGTTCCATCCTTTTAATCCTTGCCCATTTTATGGCTGTGGAGTATACTTACCAACTTAGTGTAATGTTGTGTTCCCACTTGCTTAGCTGTGAACACTCTAAAAATCAAACTATTTAGTCACTGAAAAATGCATGTCCTATTTGATGCTGTCTAGGTTTTTGTGTGTGCGCTTATTAGCTTATGGCTCTTGGACCTGCTTTTTGCACAATCATCCATGGCTGAATGCACGGCAGTGCAGTGTGAGTGTGCTAGCCAGTGTCATTCTGCTTTTTATTGTTAGCGCACAAGCCAAATGGGGAGTATCTTCATCCTACTACTATTGTTTCTGTTTAGTTTCTATGAATATCATTTTATTGAACTAATTGTAACATTTGTTTCCCTTTGTTCATAAAATGTGGAAATAGCAGTTGCCCCTCTGCATTTATTACTTTGTTGAGTCCTCTAAAAGATAGCTTTAATTTACAAAACATTTCATACTCTAAAGCAACTAGGTGCTTATGGGTAGTCTATAAATCACTTCCTACATTTTTCAAATACTCAATTTTTATGTAATAAACACATTATTTGGTAGCATCTTATCTATTATCTTGGGATTTTCATGGTCATTGGATAGGATCTATACATTTAATGTTGTGTTATGTACACTAGGTGGCTGCCCTTCAAGATGAAAAGAACAGCTTGATGTCTGAAAATGAGGTCATGAATGACAGATTAGACCAGTTAGATGGATCTCTTGATGATCCAAATAGTGTTGTTACAAAAAAATATTTCCATGCACAGCTTCAGTTAGAACAACTGCAGGAAGAGAACTTCAGGTATGAAATAACTTGTAGCTTTATTTAATTCTCCTTCAAAATGTCATGTGATTGGAATTTATTCTAAATAGGTAGGATTTTCCTTCTAAGTTCACTTTTCTATTGACTGTTCTAAAAGCTTCTTCCTGTCATTGAATTAATATAAACTATAGTTTTAAACTTAGATTTTTCCCCAAATTACTTTCGTTTTGAATGATCACTGAGACCATTTATGCTTTCTTGCTATCATTTTCTAAAATATTGTGGGCTCTGAGAGAGAGGGGGAATGGGATGGGGAGAGAGGACCAAAGATAAAAAACAAATGACATGTTTCCTGTGGTGATTTGTACCAAAAAATATCTGTCTGTGATTGACACTTCCTTTTACAGCAGTTGTAAGTGAATCAGACACTCCTTCATGTAAAATATTAACACAGTAAACTAAGAGCTCTGTTCATACCATATGGCACATTTGTGGTAAATAGCCCTTGTGACAATTCTTTAGTTATTTTTTACAGGCTTTAAATACCTTTTTTATTCTGTCACATTTATGTATTCTGAATTTGTTATTGTTTCAATAGAAGGTGGATCATATTAGTTATGTGAACAAAAGATAGAAAGGAAAATATATTTTAACAGCTTCTTGTTTACAAAAGGCTTGAAGCTGCAAAGGATGATTATCGTGTTCACTGTGAAGATCTGGAGAAACAACTAATTGAGCTGCAACATAGAAATGATGAGTTAACCTGTTTGGCAGAGGAATCCAGGGCCCTAAAAGATGAAATTGACGTTCTTAGGTATGTAGTAGACCTAGTAGATACTCAGACTGAAGGTTCTAAATGATAATGCCAAGGCTCTAGTGAAAAATAAAAGTGGAGGGTGACATGTGAGTTCATGGCAACAGTAATTATTCTACTTATCAACATTATTCTGCAAAAAAAAACCTTCCACATGAAGCAGGACTAAGAGAAGCTTTTTGCTCCCGGTATAAAAAAACAAAATACCCCAGGAAATGAGTGTTGCAATCATGATGGATTTTATTACTAACAGGATATGTTTATTGGCAAAGGCCCACCTCTTCTAATACAGGAAAATATTTAATTGTCCAAATGTAAGTCTCAAATCAAGTGAAAATGAAACTTAATTATCTGCATGAGTGTTTTAGCTAGACTGTATGTTCAGGATTACGAAACTAAGTAGGACCAAAACATGATGAAAACTAATCCTATTGAGTGCATTTCAACATATGTCAGTTAAACTGGTTATTTAAAAGTACAAAAAATAAATACAGTATTTTCCTATCGTCTTTCTATAAATATGCCCATGTAAATAACTTTGCCTGTTATACGCAATTTAATAAAAAATAAAATGTATTCCAATCTTGTATTACATCAAGGTTCATAGAAGAGCATTAAGTATAAGAAACTGAATATTGGAATTATTCCTATGATAACTTTTAATTTTCGAAGATGCCAGACAGTAAAGTGACTCAACATTTAGTTTAAAGATTTATTAATAATAGTTTTATATCAGTGAAATGAAGGTCCATTTCTGTATCAAAATACCTTGATATTATTTGGCCAGAACACTTTCTGATCAATTTGTCTTCCTTGGCCATGCCTCCTGGCAAAAATACCCTTAGGATAATAATCTGCAAGCATATCTACATAGTATTGTACTGTAGCTTTGTATCTATTCCGGCTAGATAGCAGCATGAGTATTTTGCAGGCTTACTCAGCTTCAAGATCAATATTTAGGCCAGGACATAGTTCATTTGTATTAACTCCAACACCATGAATCCATGGGGTCACTTAATATACTAGACATATGTAAACACACACTTTTGTGGAACTGCACCTCTACAATGTCTACTTTTAAAACTAAATATTGCACATGAATCTATATCAACCCAACAACTAAAAGAATTAAATTATTGTTTTAATTTTAAACAGACGTAACACTAGCCTTGGTTACACGCATGCATTTCCCTGTCTAAGCTAAATGGAGCTATGCTTGCAGATGAGGGCAGAACTTGTTAATTTGTTTGGTTGTAGTTAGTGTGAAAACTACATCTTACTGTTTCCATAATTTCTATTTGTGTCCTTGTAGAACTTTTGCAGATAAGGCAAATAAACTAGAGTCAACAGTTGAAGTATATCGTAAAAAACTGGAAGACTTGAATGACTTCCGCCGACAGGTGAAATCTCTGCAAGACACAAACATGATGTATATGCACAATACGGTCAGCCTAGAGGAAGAACTAAAGAAGGCAAATGCAGCACGTGCTCAGCTGGAAACATACAAAAGGCAGGTAAGGCAAAAACAGTACTCGGTATCTTAACTCTTCTCAGGTGTAATTTTATTAACTATAATCACAGTTGACTGGAAAAAAAAATGGGAGCTTGATCTAATGGTTATTGGGGCTAGTGTCAAGATAGCTTGTAAGGAAACTTTCAGCTCTGCCTGCCTGCCTTCTCTTCCAAACTCTCACCAGATGGCTTAACTGAGCTCATTTTTTGACCTGCAGTTCAGGGCACACTGTGTAACGCATCAGTTCACTGAGTTGAGTGGTGATCAAGTATTTTGTTTTTGTTTCATGTGTAGCTAACATCCTCAAGGTATGCTATACTGTCATAGTGATTTTTAGAATCCTTTTTTAAAAAAAAAAATCTTGTCTTCATTTTTGGAAATGCACAAAAATTTGCTTTTCAAAGTTCCAAACTAATCACTGGAATTTCTGTAGGCCTTAAATATAAGGGGAAAGAAGCTAGTGGCCAACATGAATCGTGTGTTTGTTACGTTTATCAGAGAAACATTTTACACTAAACTTCCGGTAATCTGGCACCTTTAGGACCCGGGGGTGCCAGATTATCAAATATGCCGGATTATCGGAAGGGAGGGCTATGAGGGGTCTGGGGTGGGGTGGAGAGGGATGCCACCACGAACCCCTCATAGCCCCCCCTTCCGATAGTCCAGCTCTGCCGCAGGCGTCCTGGATTCAGCCGCTGCTGGTCAGTTTCAGCAGCAGCTGAATCCAGGATGCCTGGGGCAGAGCAGCTGGGGTGCTGCCAAGTTGCTCTGGTAGCGCCGCCCTTTGGCGCTGCGAGACCAACCCAGTAGCACCCCAGCTGCTTTTGGGGACACCTTAGACAGAGCAGCTGGGGTGCTGCCGGGTTGTTCCCGCAGTGCCCAGGGGCAGGTGCTACGGGACAAACCCGGCAGCAGCCCAGCTGCTCTGCCCCAGGCGTCCCCAAGTGAGCTGCTGCTGAAGCTGACCAGCGGCTGACCAGAATCAGCTGCTGGTCAGCTTCAGCAGTGGCTCACTTGGGGACGCCTGGGGCAGAGCAGCTGGGCTGCTGCTGGGTTGGCTCCGCAGCCCCGAAGGGCAGCACTACGGGACCAACCTGGAAGCACCCCAGCTGTTCTGCCCCCAGCTTCCTCAATTCAGCAGCTAGTCAGTTTCAGCAGCGGCTGAATCGGGGAAGCCGGGCATTGAGCAGCTCCAGTTGTCGAGCAGCCAGAGCACTTCTGGGTTCCTGATGGTGCCGGACCATCAGGAGTCCCGGAGCATTGGATGCCGGACCAATGGAGTTTTACTGTAGTTCTCACTAGGTTACAACAACCATGAAAACCTACTTTATTTACATGTTCTCAGAAACCTAATAAAGAACTACTTTAACATAATCTCCTTCCTCTTCTTAATCCTACTGTCTTCCCCCCCACCCATATGAGTGCCAGAATTAAAAAAAACAAAAAACAAAAAAAAACACTGTTCTAAGATTGTATTACAGTAAACTTCAGAAAATCCGGCACCTTTAGGACCCAGGGGGTGCCGGATTATCAGATTTGCCAGACTATAGGAAGGGGGGGCTATGAGGGGTCGGGAGTGGAGTGGGGGGGGTGCACTCCTCAGTGCTGTGGGACCATCCCGGCAGCACCCCAGCTGCTGTGCCCCAGACTTCCCCGAGTCAGCCGCTGGTCAGTTTCAGCAGTGGCTGACTTGGGGAAGTCTGGGGCAGAGCAGCTGGGGTGCTGTTGGTTTGGTCCCGCAGCACCGAAGGGCGGCACTAGGGAACCAACCCGGCAGCACCCCAGCTGCTCTGTCCCCGGCTTTCCCGATTCAGCTGCTGCTGAAACTGACCAGCGGCTGACTCCGGGAAGCCGGGGGCAGAGCAGCTCCAATTGTCTGGCTGCCCGGAGCACCTCTGGGTTCCAGATGGTGCCGGATCATCAGGCATGCCGGACCGTTGGATGCTGGACCAATGGAGTTTTACTGTAATATATATAACACCCATGTCATTATCCTGCCAGGTCCAGGAGCTTCATAACAGACTTTCTGAGGAGTCCAAAAGAGCTGATACATTAGCATTTGAATTGAAGCGACTTGAAGAAAAGCATGAAGCTTTAGTCAAAGAAAAAGAAGTAAGTTTTATGCATGAGTATTTACTCAAACTGGCTAAAATGCGACGTACGTACGTGTGTGTGTGTGTGTGTGTGTGTGTCCCTGCCCGCCTGCCTGTGCTGGCCTGGTCAGAATTTGTCACTTATCATCTTGAAAACCATTTCTCAGGTGCTCTTACGCCTCAGAAATGCTATCATAGGTATGAGACTTAGTACAAGAAATTATATATAGTTGCTTTAATATAGTGGGTTTTATAACTTGATAAAGGTCAACATTTGGTATAAATCTTATCAAAAGCCTTCAGCATTTACCTGATGTCCTGAAAATAGTGTTACAAATGATCTTTCATTCCTAATGTAATGTGCCAATGTGAAACACCTTTGTATTATTTCCACCTTAAATATTCTTTGACTTTTTCATAGAGAATCATAGTACAGCGTGATGCTCTAAAAGAAACTAATGAAGAGCTCCGGTGTTCTCAGATGCAACAGGATCATTTGAATCAAACAGGTACTTTTTTGAGGCTGTTTTGTTACTGGGAGACTTACCTGGCATTACCTGGGCCCTTCTGGGCAGGGGGCTGATAGTGTGGGGCAGTGTTCCCTCTAAGACTTTCCATCCATGAGCAGAGTGAATTTTGTCTTGTGTACCAATATTGATGTCATGTGTGCTTGTTTGCATGTGTGCCACTGAAGCACCCACCAGTTACTAACAAAAAATACTAAAAGAAGGGATAATTTAACAAGGTGCATGACCCTGCATCCACCCACCCTGAAAACCAACCAGCTTGGCATCCAGTCTCATTCCCACCCAGCCTTGCTCCCACTGTTCCTACATTCGTAGACTCCCCAACCCCTGCACTCCCATCTTGTGTACTCTTTATAACTATTGTAACATTTGATTTCACTAGACCGATTCTGTCCCCCTGCCTGGGGGCCACACAGCTTAACACAGAAATGAAACACTATCACCCACACCATATCACGCACAAACGAACACAATACACTGCTGACCCACGTTAACACAATCTACCTAGGTTGTGCACTACTATGTAGCTCCATAACACAGCCTGGGAACTGAAAGACACACAAGCTCACACACTGCACAGATGACAACACATACTGCCACAAACTTGTACAACACACACAGGGAAACTAATAATGTACACTAAAAATTCTCACACTCACAACACACTGATGGAAACAATATACACATTAACACAACCCCTTACAACACACATACAGAGGCATATACCTCAAAATACACAAATTTCACATTCTCTCGGCCACACACAAATGCAGGTCTACAATCTGAAACAGACACAAATGCATCGACACTAAATAAGAGGAGCCTTACATAAAAGACCCAGGCTACCCAGCTTTACAGCCACCATACATAAATAATGAAGAAAACAAATACACCAATGACTGTTAATAATCCAGTTACAGTAAAACCCATCACCAATGTTCCTGGTCCTATTTATGAACAAATGAAGGTAAGAGGAGCTGACATTTTTTGAACAGTCTCAGTAACAGCTAATGGTCATTTCTTAACATTCACATACATTTCCAGGGCACACAAGTACTAGTTCAAATACCCTACCTCATCTAGCAGGTGGCAAACTTTTTGGTTTTGGGAGTGCAGGAAGAGATTCAAATACGAACCAAGACCGTTAAGAAATCTGTATGCAGCACCTTGACACTTCCAGCCCAACCATTCCTAGAAATGTTAGTTCTAAATGGATCAACCCTCTAGACTACAGCCAATGAGATTACTGAGTGTCTGTTTATGTGTGTGTGATTCAATGCATTTCGATTGTGTAGGCGGTGTGGGGTTTTTATACGCACACGGAGATGGGACAGGGACAGGTTGTTTGTTGCTCCTGGTAAACATGCAGGTGTCATTTATTGCTACCTAATATATGCAAATATGTGTGTGTGAGAAATTAGACATAAAAAGAATAATGTATATTGAGAGGAGTGTGTTTACACCGATTCATACATTAATTAATTCCAGACTATTAGTCTATTGCACCCCTGATTGCTCTCACATCTCTATCTGATGTATTTACCAGTGCTAGCTTCAGCAAGGCCCTGCTGCTAACATGCCGCGGCTATAGTCTTAGAGAGCACACTGGTGTGGGGGGTGCAGGAGTCAGGGTGCAGGTTTGAGGGACCATGATCTTGCTTTAAGATAAGAGGAATCTGCATGGCAAATGTAGTGGTCCTAGCTATTACTGTTTAAGAAGAATTCTTGAATAAATAGGTTCACAGATAGACAGACAGATGCACATGTCCAAAATACATACATAGATGTTATCTGGAAGTGAATTTTGTCAACTTGTCATGCTTTTTTCAGATGCATCTGCTGTAAAAAGTCATGAGAATCTTGCTGCTGAAATTCTACCAGTGGAATACAGGTAGGGAAGGAACTCACTTTGAGCAATATCCATCTCTTGCAAAAGCTCAGCATCTCAGCTTGCTGGACAATTTACATCTTTTCAACTAAAAAACTATAAAAGTTTGGAGATTTGTTAGCAACACTATGTAGTAGTTTGACATTCTTATAGGGAAGATGCTAAAATGCTTTAGAGATATTAAGTTACCTTATACAGTGTATTGAGACAGTTAAGAAGGTATCTTCATTTTGCAGATTCGCAAAGTGATTAGGAACTTGCCATGGTTTTATGGAAAGTCTGGCAGAACCAAGGATAAGTAATCACATGGGACTTGCTAAGTACGGATTTGGCCCTGAATAATGTGGTGGCATATGTCTCGCTAATACAGTAAATGTGTTTTTGTTCTCATAAAGGAATTGAAGGAACAATCTGAAGACTTTTAGAAGTTGTGTTATAGGCAGGGCTGGTAATACCACATATTATTAAGGTTACTTAATGCTTCCCATTCTAAGATCCTGTTTTCAGTTGACCATTCTTTAACTATTTGAAATGAAACTTTATATGCAGGGCTATTGGTTTATTTTAAGTTTTCCAGTTTCTAAGAAAGAAACTGGGGAAAGTACAACACTTTGGGACTCTCAGTGAGCCCCAAGGGGGATACTAGGGCTGGCTGGGCTAAGGGACTGGAAATAGAATCAGAAGCCCAAGTGAATACTGGGATGGGGTAATCAAGGAGAATAGGACTAGGACAAGAAGGCAACGGTGGGGAAGATATGGGAGTGAGACTGATCAGAGAGGATGCAGCAGAAGGGGTCAAGTTTTGTGGAAATTGGCAGAAGTCTGCTCTCTAGAGAACACTCCCTTCTGAGGCCTGGAATGGAACCCAGGATTTCTAAGGCTTACCATGCTTTCACTGCGAGCAAATTGTCAGTGAGTTCATCAGCTAAGTGTCTTAACCCCGTCTCGCACACATAAGGGATGACTGTTTCCATTAGTTATTCTGGCTACGTTTACAATACAGCCTGGAACAATGCTCTGAGATCAGTGCATCTGTGGTCGATTTCCCAGGTCTGGTGAAGACCTGCCATATCTACTGCCGAGTGCTCTCCTGTCAACCCTGTTACTCTACTCTGGCTGAGAAGAGTACCCCCTGCAGTGTTTGGCCCCTGCAGTAACTCGACTTAAGGTACATTGACACCAGCTACATTATTCACATAGCTGGAATTGTGTAGCTTAAGTGGCAGAGGTGTGAGTGTTAGGTCTAGAGAGAGGTCATCAGCAGGATTGCAAATCAATAACAGGATGGAATTTCTGGGTTTTTTTAGTTCATTTTTTTTTTTTTTTTAAACAAACTTAGAATGATGTATGGTCCTGTATCAAAAATAGTGTCTGATCATCTAAGTAGACTGCATTATAATGCTTATAGATAAGAGGGCTGAGTTAAGGTTGCACAGGCAATCTTAATTCTAGCATTCCCTAACTTTTGAATACTTGATTGTGCAATATTAATAATGTGCTCGTATTAAGATTAATCATATCAAAATTAATTGATTTTTGATAGTTTTATGTCAATTACCAGGGCTCAACAAACAATGTAATCTACTCACCCGGGATGAGTAGATTACACCCTGGAAGTGCCGGCACAGAGCGATCTGCGCATGCGTAGAACGATCTGCACATGCACAGAGCGCAGAACTACATGGCTGGGGAGTGGGGTTCGGCGAGCCCTGAAATTACCTTCAATTAAAATAAGCATATTTGGCTTGGTGTGTATTCTCTTTGTGGAGAAATCCACTGCATTTTGAGTTCTGCTGAAACTATCTGTACGTATGCTATGGTACTTGTTACTGAAATACATTCAGTACATTGGCATTACTCTTCTTGGTTAATCAAAAACTATTTATATAAGCTCTTTACAGAATAGAGACTATTTGTTTTTGACCCACAGAGAAATGTTTATTCGACTGCAGCATGAAAACAAGATGCTTCTCTTGCAACAAGAGGGTTCAGAAAATGAACGCATTGTAGAACTTCAAGAACAGCTAGAGCAAAAGCATCGGATGGTGAATGAACTGGAAACAGAAAAAAGGTGATTTTTCTTGATATTTTTTTCCTTTTTGTTAATCTTTTTTTAAAAACCTGAGAATAGTTTGGCGTAGGCACCAGTCAGACAAAACAGCAGCTAATCACTCTGCAGAAAATAATCTCAGCACTGCAGGGAGATAACGTAGCTTGCCCTACTGATTGAACATTAGTTGAATAATCACTTATCCTGTCCTTTGGCTAAGGGAAGCATTGAGGTTCCCATTGCAAAGAGGAAGGGATGAGGAAACTACAAAGACCATAAAAAGCGTAAACCTGCAAAGAAGATGTCAGGAGGCCAAATGCAGCTGCTCCATGTTTTGCTGTACTTTGGAAAGGATAGTCTGTAGAACTCATCTCTGGGTGATTCTTAATAGATCTAGATTGGGTCAAGAAAATAACTCTATTTTTACGTTGTTAAAACTGTAGATCTTTGGGCAAGATGGCCAAAGTTCTGATACTGGGTGAATTTATCCACTGCTTAAGAAATGCAGTTAATATTCGGTTATAATTTAGGAGTAATTTAAGTTGCTAAAAATTGTAAGACTTTTACTGAAAACCTAAGAATATATTTATGATGCGCAAACAAACTATATGTAGGCCACTTAAAAATGTTCCAGTCTTTCATTCTTGCTATGTATGCAAAGGTATTTTTAATGGCATTTAAACTTTATTTAAATTGTCTCATCCCAGAAACTAAGTTTTCTTCAAAACAAAGTGCATCAACTCACACAATCATACCAGATTGAATATTAAGTATTCAAATACTTAATATTTCAGTAGCAGATAAATTGTCTACAACAGCAAGAAAAATATACCCACCATTTCCAGGCAGGACGCTTTGTCTGCTCACTTGGCAGACCAGTGCCATCAACAACTGAAATCTGCGTTTTCATTTAAAAAAATACTAACCCATATGCCTTTGGTTAATTTTCATTCTTGTTGTTCAGAACACTGTGGGCACCAATGACATGGTCAAGAAGCATGTCCAATTCACTGCTCTTCTCTGGAAAGCTCCAAACGTAGACCAGCATTGAAAGCAGTAGAGGTTGTGAGGGGCTAGATATTAGACACCCTCTGTAATAATCAGAAGGAGATGAGAGGTAGAGTAGTAGAGACCCTGCCCATTGTTAGAAGCCAAGAAGATTAGCGGTATGGAGCAGAGTGCTCAAGGTAAAAGCAAAGGAGCAAGTAACTTCCCTTGTCCTGTAGCTGGAAGGAGTTAGTATGGGGAAGAAGGACTTGGAATTTATCAGATTCCTGTTAGCCAAAATGTGATACTGAAGATGAAGCCCTGAAATAGAGTCCAAAGGCAGCACCCTAGCCAGAATCCCAGTGCTTTTTCAGGTACCAACTACACAGACAAAGTGTTATCCCACTGGTGAATAACTGTCTAGTGAATGTTCTAAGCACCTACTTGAGCAGTTGTGATTAGGCATGATACATAAAAAAAACAGATATTTATTTCAGACACTACCATGTGTAACCCCATTGAAGAATTGTAACCCAAGTGTATAACTTCACTCTACATATACTGATTATTCAAAGACGGATTGGTGACTGAATTCTTTTACATCCCAACAGGCTAGGCAATGAGCGTATTGGAGAGCTGCAGCAACAGATTGAGGATCTCCAAAAGACTTTGCAGGAGCAAGGATCCAAGACTGAAGGAGTAAGTGAAAGCTAGTGGACCTCTTACTAGTTCTCAAAATGCTTGTGTTTTAGCCTCAAACTTTCTTTAAATATAATACAAATTATGCCCCATTTCCCGTTCAGTCTTGGTGATGCAGATAATTATTATAATGGCAATAAAGCTGTGGCTTGGTGGGTTTTTTTTATTAGCCTAAGATTTAGTTAGTCAAAATTATGGCACAACAGTTGTGGCGTGTGGTTTTATTTATTTATTTATTTATTTATTTATTTATTTTTATTTATATATATATATATATATATATATATTATTTTGTGTTTGAATGACAGGCTTTCATCATTCTAAAGAATTCCCTATTCCAGAATAATTTCCTCTGGATTATTTTCCCTTTGAGGTTGGAGAGATTTTCTTCCTGTGGAAATGGAAATAGTTCTGTCTTCAAATCCTACTGGTTACAGAATCTGGGAAGATCTATGCTGCCAATAAATCACCATGACAAGTTTATATTGTTTGGCTTTTTAAAGTTAATCACATTAGCCTTGCTATTTTGAAGCTGAAAGCCATGCCAAGTTTTTGAGTCTGTAGTTCTCCCAAAGTTAGTGTTTTCATAAATTGATGGACATTCAAAACTTAAATGGAAATCCTATGAATTGGCTTCCTTTGCTTTCGTGTTTGTTTTGTGTGGAGGAAGAGGTTAGCTTTTTGTTTTGTTCTAACCATTTATGAGGGAAATATTTCAAATATATGAAAATAAATCAGTTTTTAAATTCTAAATGTTCTAATAGTCTAAGTAGTAAAGTTAATGAAAAATATTTGGAGTCTGATTTTGTGATCATGTCGTCTTTATTTCCTACTTTCTGACTCCTCTGTCTCTGCCTTTTTACTTTTTTGTCAAATGATTCTATAATAAGTATACTATAAAATCCAGAATGTCAGTTATGCAAAGAATATGCATAAAGTGTTATGAATGCATAAAGACTATTACACTTCCAAATTGTGCAGTAAAATATGCATGTGAAAAGTAAAACTTTTAAAAACAACTATTTGTAGAAATTGGAGCTCTTATTTGTATGTACATCACGATTTATATATTTAATTTTCTGGGCTATAAAGCTAAATTCATTTTTAATTCTTACTTTTGTAGTCCAGCAAGCTGAAGCAGAAGTTGGAAGCACATATGTAAGTAAAACTACCTGATATTTATATACAGTGGGTGGGGGGAAGAAACTGACCTCTAAATTTAAGTTTGGTATAAACAGAGATGGGAAATTGAGTTAAAACTGCCACTCTGCCCTTTGGTCACCTCATCAGGGCTCCCAGGTGTCACGTATTGTGTGTCAGTCACACCTGCAGCTCAGTCTTTTGGTCACCAAGTCCACTGCTGCAGTGTTGAGTAGTCAGCCAAGCGAGTATCTTTTCTGTGCCTCCTCACTGTGCTGGATTTTAGTCACAAAGTAGTTCCAGGATGGGCAGTGGTTCTCAGCCCCACAAGCTCCCTCTAACTTTCTGCTCTCTCCTGTGTTCTTGCAGCCAGCTACACTGAGTTCGCTCTACTTCCTGAACAGCAGCCCCTTGTACCCCAATAGCCTGTAATTCCCTACTTCTTAAACACCCCAGCACTTACCTATAGCAGCCAAAGCTGCCAAATTTTGCATAGTTCCATGTCCTGTCTCCACCATTTCTTGGTGCAGTCTGTGTTGACCACAAGCTCAGTTTATGATTATATGCAAATTAGCTCAATAACAGTTGTAAACAACATCTGCACAAAACTTGAGAGCTGTGCTTCATAGTGACGTGGTGTTTTTGCAAGTCACTGTTCTGAGATCCCTTGCAAAACAGTGTGTTAAGCAAACATGGTGAATGTTCATCTTCTCTGTTAAGTGTTGCCTATATTGATCCCCCACTTTTGCAACATGTATATGTAAGTTTCAACTTTCTGAGAGTCTGAGGGTGGACATAGCCTTCAGAACTATTAGCGAGGCTTAGTACTGTGCCCTTAAGCTTGCACTGAAATACCCTGCCTTCCCGTCACCAGAGGCTCTCTAACTATTGTGATTTCATAGTTTCTGTTGGCTTTCAGTATTTGTGCATGTATACAAGGCTGCTGTAGGTCCATTTGTGCCAATGCATTCAAGTCCGAGACCCTTACTAGCAGTACTAGCAGGTAGTGCTTGCACCCTGCCATCTTTTCATGCAGAGGCAAGGGCAAAAAGGCATGGTCATTACCTCTGTTGTAGTTCCTTCTTTCCACTAATGGCAACAGTTAGAGCTCCCCATTGTGCTTGTGCTTTGGTTTGTTTAATGTTACTGGGGGGGAAAAAAGTCTTTGTGTACAAAATTTTTAGAGATTTTTAACATTAGTTAGTGTTAGAGCATAATTGGCTATGAGAGTAGTTTAGGTAGCTCATTCATTGGTGCTGGGTTTCTTTCAGCAGAGATCCCCAGCATTTAAAAGATTTCCATTAAAAGCATTTGCGGAAAAGAGCATCTAGATTGGCATGGAGGCTTTTCCGCAAAGCCAGTTTTTGCGGAAAAGCATCCGTGCCAATCTAGACGCGCTTTTCCACAAAAAAGCCCCGATTGCCATTTTCGCGATTGGGGCTTTTTTGCGCAAAACAAATCTGAGCTGTCTACACTGGCCTTTTTGCGCAAAAGCTTTGCGCAAAAGGACTTTTTCCCAAACGGGAACAGCATCATGCTTCTGCAAGAAGCACTGATTTCAGACAGTAGGAAGTCAGTGTTCTTGTGGAAATTCAAGCGGCCAATGTAGACAACTGGCAAGTTTTTCCGCAAAAGCAATTGCTTTTGCAGAAAAACTTGCCAGTCTAGACACAGCTGTTAAGAATAAATGGTCTGTTTATTTCCTCTTTCCTGTGAGAACGAAGAAGCAAAGGGACTTCTGTCTAAAGGCACATTTATTGGAAAAGCATCCTCTTTCAAAGCCTGACCCCAGCCATGAAAAGATGGGAAGATTATTTTTTTTAGTGCCTTTCTGGCTGCTTTCAGTCTCAAAGCTGAAATCAGGAGAAAAGTGATATTCTCCTCCTGTGACTTTCTCAAAGCCTTCAAAACAGTCTTCATCTTCCAAGGCTGACAAACTGTCCAGGTCATCATCGCAAAATGGACAAATCTGCAAAATTTCCTCCAGTGTAGGAATGAAGGTCTGGTCATAAACATCAACCTTGACCAGTAGTCTCTGAGGCAGCAGCATCAACTCTCAAACTCCAGCAGGGTCATTAAGATTGATATAGCTGGCAGAGAAGGTGAAGCTATCTACAGCACTGGCACCATTGGTTCCAGTGCCACTTGCCTTATCTAAGCAGCAATTATCTCCAATATCGGTACTGTGAATGTCCCTGCAGCAAAAAACTTCATGCGCTTCCCTGCTCTGGACTCTCCTTTTCATCACCACGTTGTACTGATTGCTGTAGCTTTAACTACACTGTCATGAATAGCATCATTTATTTTCACTGTACCATCAACACACTGTTGCCAGCACAGCTGCTACCACCTGCTACATCATTCTGCATTCCTTAGCTATACTGGCTCCCAGTGCACTATCCTCTCTGCAGTGTTGGAGCAAATGACCTCCTCCGGTGCTTGTGTCTGTCAGAGAACATTTTGTCTGTCAGAGAACATACCTAATTTTGGAACCAGAAGAGG
Source organism: Pelodiscus sinensis (assembly GCF_049634645.1). NCBI lineage: Eukaryota > Metazoa > Chordata > Testudines > Trionychidae > Pelodiscus > Pelodiscus sinensis. The sequence goes on from NC_134719.1 coordinate 14,829,991, forward strand.
AAGAGTAATCTAGTGATGAACCCCCACAGGTCTTTGTTTTCACATTCTTCTTTCCCACAACTTTTAGTCATCTTCACCACTGCCTGGAGACTTCAAAGTCTCTCAGGACCGCACAAGGGGTACATCTACACAGCAATGTTATTTCAGAATAACTGGCATTATTTTGAAATAATGCGCATCTACACGACAAGCCTTTATTTCAAAATAATGGCAATTTGGAGGACTTCTTACTCCAACTCCTGTAATCTTCATTTTATGAAGAGTAAGGAGAGTTGAAGGGAAAGTGTTCTTCCTTTGACTTCCTGCTGTGTAGACAGCAGCAAAAGTCAAGTTAAGCAATTTTGACTTCAGCTACGCAATTTACATAACTGAAGTTGTGTAGCTTAATTCAGCTTGAGCTCTGCTTAGGTGTAGACATACCCGAGATGTAAAGTAGGAGTGTAGCCAAAGTTGTGCATGGCAGCCTGCACAAGCTTTTAGGTATCTTTTACAAGCTCCTACCCTAGCAAGGGTTTTCCTTCCCATTAATGAAGCTATTTCAGATCCTGCTAAAACCTTTTGGCAGACCCCAGCTTTCTGTTCCACCTACTGCCAAACACATGGACAGGTGTTGTCAAGTTCCCTAGCAAGAATATGATTTTTTTTCCCCCCACCTACTTTGTCCCAGGCTTCTTGCTAATCACGATAGTGATCACAGAAGTCCTACCCCAAAGAACAAAAAATGAGACTTTTATATACAACCACAAACTTTCAAATAAGGATGCCATATTATCAAGCGTTGTCCAGATACATATGTTAATTGGTTAGTATTGGCAAAATTTGCAAGTTGCCTGAAGAATATAAGGACCAGTTTCTGGCAATAGTCTCAGAAGGGCCTATCTCCAAGTGTCCATCAGTGCATCAGATACCACTTTGCACTCAATGGCTGCAGTCAGTTCAGTGAGGCAGTCTTGGTTACAGGTTTTGGGCATCCCTAGAGAGCTGTATGACACAATCAAAGATCTTCCATTTGAAGATTCTAAAATGTTTCCTTGAATGACTGAAAATACCATGTTCTCCCCCGTCCTTCCCTCCTCCCCCCTCCCCGCCGCCGCCCCTTCTCTGGGAGTTTATATTCCAGTAACAAAAAGACAATAGCTCAAACCTCAGACACACTATTGATCCTCATTCTGTCAACTCGGACTTCAGGATCCTTCCTAGGAGAGATCTAAACTACCTAGCTGTTGGACATCAGTTTCTTCATCAACAATCTTGTCTCACCAGATGTCTGCATTGAAACAGTCATTTTGATACGTTGACAAAGGACAGCATGTCAACCACATCTCAGCTAGAGCAAATGCCTCTTCGTGGGAGGTGCTTCTCAGTCTCCTTTGCCATGCATGGGCTGAGTTTATATCAGACAAATGGGAGCTCAGCAGTGTGAAAGAGGGATATGTTATCCATTTGACTTCCCTTTCCTCAATCCATCTTCACTATCCCTTTTCAGTGACTGGTACAGGAACCCAGGCCTGTACTCTAAACTGGTTCCAGCCCAAGGACCCGATGACAAGCAGCCTTGGTTCCTGTGGGTTCCCTACTGGGTTTCCTGGGCTTCTTCCTGCTTACCTAGCTTCCCCCTTCTTGGGCTTGCTAGTCTCCATCTCCCACCATCCAGTGAGCCATTGCAGATGACTTCCCTGCAGCCTTTCTCAGCAGTAGCTGTCTCTCATATGTGAGCAGCTACCTGGCTTTATGCAACCTGCTTCACCATTCCTGCACAGGTGAGCCTATATTTACTACCTGCTTCTAGCCCAGAGCTCCCCTGCTTACAGACTAATTAGCTTATTGAATCCACCAGTCCTAATTCACTGCTGGCTGGGCTGGTGTGGGCATCACACCCCATCACAACATGACAGTGCTCCCCTTTCTATCCTCTCTTCCAGCCATGAATATGGTAGAGTTGCATGTGCTGCCTGCTGTTACTGCTAGCAAAAAGTCTCTAACTTGAGTTCATTGGGTGCATAAGTTAGGGATGTCAGCATGTAGATGACTACTTGATTAACTGATAAGCCCAAACTTATTGGTTAATCCTGTGGACTACATGCACTCACTCCCTTCCTTCCTCTCTGTCAGAGGCAGCAAGGTGGGAGAGGCAGGAGCCCGTGCCTGTGGGGAGTCAGCTTTTAAGCCACCTCCCCACGAGCACCAGATATGCCTGCCCTCTCCACCCCCACCCCTGTGTTGCTGCCTCGAATAGGAGCCAATACATATAAGGAGCCAGCTTTTTTCTGTGTGTGCCGGCTCCATGGACCTGCCTGCCTCCGCCCTTACTGCCTCCTACAGAGGCAGGGAGGACTGGCAGGAGCCAACCCTCTTCTCTCCCTCCCCTCCCTCCCCCCACTGCACTGCTGCCTCTATCAGAGGCAGCAGCGCAGGAAGGCAGGCAGGGGAGGCTGCCATGGCAGCAGCCCCTATTCACAGTGGCCTGGGCTCGCTGCAGATAGAGGCTGCTCTGCGACAACAGCCTGTGGCTACGGGGGAGATCTGAGCTCCCCATGGACAAAGGCTGCTCCACATTCCACAGAGCAGCCTCTGTCCACGGTGAGCCTGGGCCTGCTGCAGACAGAGGCTGCTCCATGGTATCTGTCCCTGTTGGTAGGGGGTCTGAGCTCCCCGGGGACACAGGCTGCTGCCTCCCTGCACCTCTTCATCTGTATCTGTGGCAGCAGGGGGCTCCCCCGGAGTGGGACTGAAGTGCACTGGCTGCCAAAATTCAAAGTCCCTCCATCCCCGGGACCATCGAATTGCTGTTTAACAACTAAAATTTTATGCGGCTACGTGACTATTCAATTACTATTTAACATCCCTAGCACAAGGGCCTAAGTGGAATATCATAGAACACTGGAACTGGAACAGACTTCAAGAGGTCATCGAGTCCAGTCCCCTGCCCTCATGGCAGGACCCAGTACCATCTAGACCATCCCTGATAGATGTCTGTCTAACCTGCTCTTAAATATCTCCAGAGATGGTGATTCCACTACCTCCCTAGGCAACTTATTCCAGTGTTTGGCTACCCTGACAGTTAGGAAGTTTTTCCTAATGTCCAACCTAAACCTCCCTTGCTGCAGTTTAAGCCCATTGCTTCTTGCTCTATCCTCAGAAGCCAAGGAGAACAATTTTTCTCCCTCTTCCTTGTGGCATCCTTTTAGATATCTGAAAACCGCTATCATGTCCCCTCTCAATCTTCTCTTTTCCAAACTAAGCAAGCCCAATTCTTTGTCTTCCTTCATAGTTCATGTTCTCTAGACCTTTAATCATTCTTATTGCTCTTCTCTGGACCTTCTCAATTTCTCCACATTTTTCTTGAGATGTGGTGCCCAGAACTGGACACAATACTCCAATTGAGGCCTGATAAGCACAGAGTAGAGCGGAAGAACGACTTCTCGTGTCTTGCTCTTGTTAATGTATCCCAAAATCATGTTTGCTTTATTTAAAAAAAAAAGTGTCACACAGTTGAGTCATATATAGCTTGTGGTCCACTATGACCCCTAGATCCCTTTCTGCAGTACTCCTTCTTAGACCGTCATTTCGCATTCTGTATGTGTGAGATTGATTGTTCCTTCCTAAGTAGAGCACTTTGCATTTGTCTTTATTAAACTTCATCCTATTTACCACAGACCATTTCTCCAGTTTGTCCACATCATTTTGAATTATGACACTATTCTCCAAAGTACAGTAAATCTCCAATTGTCCGGCATCCAGTGGTCTGGCACTCCTAATAGTCTGGCACCAACTGGAACCCGGAAGTGCTCCCATCAGCCTGACAATTGGAGCTGCCCAGAGACGGCGGTGCTAGAGAGGGGGCAAGAGGCAGGCAGCTGTTTTAGGAAGGCAGGCAGATGGGCGGGGGTGTCAGCGGGGGACTGCATGGCGAGGGGCGAACCCTCCGCTGTGTTGCAGGGAGGTGGTGGAAGCCCCGCGCAGCTGGCTTGCAAGTGGGGAAACTTGTAAGCAGCAGCAGTGGAGAGGAGATTAATTCCTGCCGACTGCCCACCTTAAATAGCTACCTGCCTCTCGCTTCCTCGCCACCGCCGCCTACAAGTTTCCCCACTTGAAAGCCAGCTGCGCAGGGCTTCCACTGCCTCCCCACAACACTGCAGAGGGTTCGCCCCTCCCCACGCCATTTCCTGCTGATATCTCTTCCTCCCGCCCCCCCCCCCCCCTCCGCTCCATGCAGTGCGGGTCCTGGCAGATCTGTCACGGCACCCCGCCGGAGTATACTCTCGCATATCCGATAATCCGGCACCCCCTGGACCTCAAGGGTGCTGGATTATCGGAAATCTACTGTAGTTTGCAACCCCTCCCAGCTTTGTATCATCTGCAGACTTAATAAGCGTACTCGGTATGCCAATATTTAAATCATTGATGAAGATATTGAACCAAACCGGTCCCAAAACAGACCCCTGCGGAATCCCACTTGTTATGCCTTTCCAGCACCGATTGTGAACTGTTTATACACATTCTCAGAGAGTAGTTATTTATATGTGCATAATACATTTCAAAGTACAACATGTATTATACAGATATGTAATTGTCCTTTTTTAGGACTTTTTTCTTTTATTAATATAGCTCTTTCTTTTTTTCCACTGCCATAACCATTCTGAAAAGAACTCTTTTCAGCCTATGTAGTCTCTGTCCATAGGAGGATAGTATGCTCTTTTTAAGTCTAGGTTGAAGAATTTTTCCAAAAGTGTCTCAGCTCAGAGATGTTGACTTTTTTTACCCCCCCTTTTTTTTTTCATTTTTGAGTTGAGAGAATATCTTGATATTTAAGCAACAACAAAATTCTCTTACCTGTATCATTTTTGGATATATTTATTATCTGAAGAATTTTCAAGATTTCAGTTGGGTGTGAAATTAGGAGCCTAACCTCTGGATCCAATCTCTAAATCCATAGAGAAAAACTGAATGAAGTCCATGATGAACTGCAGAAAAAAGAGGCGCTTTTTGCAGAGCTCCAGCCAGATGAAAATCAGAACTGTAAGTATCTTCATGGGGTTACATCATAATTGCTCCTGAACGTACCTCTGTAGTTATAATTCCCTCCAGTAAAGACATACCATTTTCAAACCAGTTTTAACTTGCAAAATTAAGGTAAACTTGAAACAGAAAAAGAAGTGTCCCTCTGTCCCCATTAGCCTGCTCCCTCTGTTCTCTCTTTCCCTCAAGGCATTCAGGGAACTGCAGCTGCTGGGAATCCTGTAGCTTCCTTCATCTCTCCCCAGCTGGTTCTTTTACGTTTGACCTGGGCTCTGCTGGGACATTAATGTTAATCAGCAGCACTGCAAAATATTAATGAAGTTTTAAAAATACCTGATCTCTCTCATTTTGGTGGGTTTTTTATTTTTTTTTCTAAATAGCTCAAAAGATTGATGAGCTGGAGGCAGCTTTGCGTAAAAAAGATGAAGACATGAAAGCAATGGAAGAAAGATATAAAATGTACCTGGAGAAAGCCAGAAATGTGAGTGGTGTATTTCAGAAACAATAGCCTTCTCTCTCCTCCCCTTCACTCTGCTTCTATGAATCAGTGAGGCTGACAGACTTCTCAAATATCAATTGTGGGTTTAGGCCAAATTCCTTGGTTACTATAACTTGCATGCAGCATAGTGTAGAATATAACCTCAAATATGAAAAGCTGTTATTGACACTTCCATACTAATTGGTATCTTCTGTCATATTGCTAATACTATGTCCTTCATTCAGATGTCACCGTGGCATATTTCATTTCCATCTGAGATGTGATTGCTGAAGATAAATCATCAAGCATAATTTTTTTTTTTTTAAATACAGGTGATAAAAACCTTAGACCCCAAACTAAATCCAGCATCAGCAGAAATTATGTTGCTAAGAAAGCAGCTAACGGAGAGAGACAAAAAAATTGAAGCACTGGAGGTAAAACTTCTTTTTCTTTTTTGAAATCTTGTATGTCTTAAGTAGAGCTCTCACTTGTGTATGAGATGCTGCAAAGAGTCTTGGATTCTTCTGTTTTCCTATTACTTGTACTGCACAACCCATCAAACACAGAGATTTTACCTTGATTTGCCGACATTCTGTCCTGAGGTGAATCTGTCAAGACTGTTCTTGTGTATATACATACTATACAAGATGTTTATTTTTAAGGTTGTTTTATTCCTTATGAAAAACAATGTATTTTAATTTTAAGCTTTCCAGAGGAATTTAAATTAAACAATAGCTTAAATATAGTTCTGTCAGCACATTACAGTAATTTGGTAATCTGTAAATATCATGGATTGTTGAATGCAACATATGATTTAAGTATATTTTAGACTGTTCTGCGTAATGATCTATTTTGATATAGAATTGTTAAAATAATATTAGAGAAACTAAAATATTACATGGGTAATACTGAAAATGTTGTTCCTAATGATAGCTATTGGGGTAAATATAAAATTTCTAAATACAGTTCTTAAATTTTAAGGGCTCATCCTGCACTTGTGTACTCAAAATTCCCATTGACTCTTCTATATACAGACAGTAGACTAGGACCCTACATTATTAAATCAGTGGGGATAATTGCTTATTTATGGCTGTTAAGACAGTGGATTTATCACTTTCTGCAATATTTATACTGAACATATTCTTGATTTATATATCCACAAAAAAGCTTCTTGTTTTTAGTGATGCATTATTTAAAAATGTTATCAGTCTGTCTTATTAAAGATGGTTCCTTTTCTTGCAATAATCTCTTGTAGTAATAAACAATGTTATCACTTTTATAGTCACTTTTGAAAATACAGGCAGTCCCCGGGTTACATGGATCTGACTTACATCAGATCCCTACTTACAAACGGGGTGAGGCAACCCCGCACTAGCTGCTTCCCCCCAGCAGACCAGGGAGACGCGAAGCTAGCGCTCCCCCACCCCAGCAGACCAGGGAGACGCGGAGCAGCTTTTCTCAGCAGACACCTCAGCTTGAGAATAAAGGACTGAGGGAAGTGAGTTGTGGGAGAATAAAACTGAGCTCTGGAGAAATGTTTGGCTAGAGTTTCCCCTACAATATGTACCAGATCCGACTTACATACAAATTCAACTTAGGGACTGTAGGTTTGTTCTTATCTTGTACATAACCCGGGGACTGCCTGTACATATAATCATTTACACGGTTTTAGTTGCAATATTTGTATATTGCTCTACTGAACGTGTTTCTTAGTCAAGTCCTTTAAGGAGAGTGGACTTTGATAAAGTTGATTCCCTTGTCTGTTTAATTTTTCTTTCTAGAGTGAATGTAAGATTGCCAAGTTGCGTGATTATGAAGAAAAGCTAATTGTATCTGCATGGTATAACAAGGTGGGTGAAAGCAATCCATTTGTCGGTCAGTATGGTAACTTAAGTCAGAAGGTACTCAAGGTGATCTTATACACAATTTGAAACTATCATTTTCTTGCTGCCTCGATCTATGAAACATAAGAATGGCCATAGTGGATCAGACCAAAGGGTCCATCTAGCCCAGTATCCTGTCTTCTAACAGTGGCCATTGCCAGATGCCCCAGATGTGCATCAAATGATCCCTCTCCTGTCATCCATTTCCATCCCTTGGCAAACAGTGGCTAGGGACACCATTCCTACACATTTTGGCTAATAAGTATCCTCATGAATTTATCTAGTTCTGTTTTGAACCCTGATAAAGACCTGATTGTTACAACCTCATCTGGCAAGGAGTTCCACAGGTTGACTATGTGCTGCGTGAAGAAAACCTTCCTTTTGTTTGTTTTAAACCTGCCACCAATTTGGTGACCCCTACTTCTTATGGAAACAAATGAATAACTTTTCCTTATTTACTTTCTCCATGCCTGTCATGTTTTTATAAACCTCTATCATATCCCCCCATCAGTCTTCTCTTTTTTAAGATGAAAAATCCAAGTCTTTTTAATCTCTCCATCTGGCACCCGTTCCAAACCCCTCATCATTTCTGTTGCTCTTTTCTGAACCTTTTCCCATGCCAATGTATCTTTTTTGAGATGACCACACAGTATTCATGCGTACCATTAATTCCTATTGAAGCAATAAGATTCTCTATCTTATTCTCTGTCCCCTTTTTAATGATTCTTAACGTTCTGTTTGCTTTGACTGCCACTGCACATTGAGTGGATGTTTTCAGAGAACTATCCACAGTGACTCCAATATCTGTCTCTTGAGTGGTAATACAAAATAATGGGGACTAATTTAGCTATGTGTAGTTGGGATTATTTTTTCCAATGTGCATTACTTTGCATTTTTCAACAGTAGAATTTTTTTGCCATTTTGTTGCCCAATCACTTAGTTTTGTGAGATCCTTTTGTAGCTCTAGACAGTCTGCTTTGTTCTTTACTATCTTTAGCAGTTTATCATCTGCACATTTTGCTACCTCCACTGTTTACCCCTTTCTCCAGATCATTTATAAATAAGTTGGATAGGATAGATCTCAGGACGGACCCTTCAGGGACATCATTAGTTACCTCTCTCCACTGGGAAAACTGATTATTTATTCCTACCCTTTGTTTCCTGTCCTTTAACCCGTTATCAGCCCATGGGAGGACCTTTCTTCTTAGTTCTCAAAGGATAACTTAAGAGTCTTTGGTGAGGCTTTCTGTTCAGCTAACCTCATTTTTGTGTGGTCCCTCTTTCTGAATTAAATGCCACGGTGTTGGACTGCTGAGGTGTTTTTCCCACCACAGGGATGTTAAAATTTATTACATTATGGTCACTATTTCCAACCGGTTCAGTTATGTTTATGACTTGAACCAAATCCTGTGCTCCACTTAGGACTAAATCAAGAATTTCCTCTCCCCTTGTGAGTTCTAGAACTAGCTGTTCCAAGAAGCAGTCATTTAAGTATCAAGAAACTTCATCTCTGCATTCCGTCCTGAGGTGATGTGTACTGAGTCAGTGTGGGGATAGTTGAAATCCCCCACTATTACTGAGTTTATTTTTATAGCCTTTTTAATCTCCCTTAGCATTTCATAGTCACTATCACTATCTTGGTCAGGTGGTCAATAATATATCCCTACTGCTATATTCTTATTATTGGCACATGGAATTACTAGCCATAGAGATTCTGTGGAATATTTTGATTCAGATAAGATTTTTACTTCATTTGATTCTACTTTTTCTTTCACATATTGTGCCACTCCCCCACAAGCATGACCTGGTCTATCCTTCTGATATATTTTGTACCCTGGTATGACTGCCACTGCACATTGTCCTCATTGATTGATTGTCCTCATTCCACCAAGTTCCTGTGATGGCCATTATATCAATATCCTCCTTTAATATGAGTTCACCCATCTTACTTATACACAAATTCTAGAAGTTTAAAAAATATTTCAAAAATTTGTCACTGTTTATCTGCCATTTCCTGATGTGTTTGAATGCCACTTTTTGTGATTTGATTTCTCTCGTCTGAACTTACCCATATTTAATCATCTTCCATCTTTTCCTCCTTACTAGAACATAGAGAATCTCTATTAACAGATGCTTCCCTAAGAGATGTCTCTGTCTGATCCATGTGCTCCTCTGCACCTATTGGCTTTCCACCAGCCCTTAGTTTAAAAACTGCTCTGACCTTTTTAATATTAAGTGCCAGCAATCTGGTTCCAATTTGGTTTATGTGGAGCCCATCCTTCCTATATAGGCTCCCACTTTCCCAAAAGCTTCCCCAGTTCCTAATAAATCTAAACTCCTCCTTCCTACACCATCGTCTCATCCACATATTGAGACCCTGCAGTTCTGCCTGCCTTCCTGGCACTGCGTGTGGAACTGGAAACATTTCAGAGAATGCTACCTTTGAGGTCCTGGATTTCAGTCTCTTTCCTAGCAGCCTAAATTTGGCCTCCATGACCTCACTCTTATCCTTCCCCGTGTCATTGGTACCTATATGTACCATGACCACCAGCTCCTTCCCAGCACTACACATAAGTCAGTCTAGATGTCTCAAGAGATCTGCAACCTTCACACCAAGCATGCAAGTCACCATATGGTTCTCCCGGTCATTACAAACCCTGCTGTCTAATGATCAGATCCCATTACTAACTCCTACCTTTTCCTAATAATTGGAGTTTACCCCAGAGAGAGATCCTCAGTGCAAGAGGATCCACAACCTGTTTCACTGATAACTACCATCATGTTTTTGAAGCCTGCATTACTTTTCCAGTTACTTTTGATGATGCGAAAGAGCTGTCTAACTCACTTACTTGATTTCTTCCCAGAGCCTGGCTTTTCAGAAGCTCAGCATGGAATCCAGATTGATGAGCAGCAGTGCCTGCAAAGACCCTGGGTCGTGCCCTCCTGGACGCTCTTTCCTAGCACAGCAACGACATGTCACCAACGCCAGAAGGAATCTCTCTATTAAAGTACCTAATGCAGCGTCGGATTAAATGACAAAGGAAATGTTTACACTGAAGTGTCCTTAAAATATTTTGTAGCTTCCATTGTAGCTACCTGACAGAGGAAGAGATTGTGAGGCTCGGTCTCAGCTATTTTAACATCAAAACTTTATTGAATACACAATGGTAAATTAATTTGGTGAATGATTTATAAAAATCAACACGTGTAGTTCTACTAAGAACTGTTGCACCAGCAACCTTTTCTAAAGAGCAGCACCTAAATGGAAGCAGATTTGAATAGCTGAAGTATGTGTTTTCAAGCACAGCTTTAAAGATTTATATTTATCTTCATAGTATATTGTACATAAATACAAAAAAATTGGCAATATATATTCTGTTTAATATTTTCAGTCAGGATTTGACTGGTTTTTATAGCAGAAGAACAGTTTTATGGAAAACATCAGAAAAGTGATAAGTCTGGGTATTTTTGTTCAGTTCTTTATAATTTAAGGAAAAGTCAGATAAATGTACAAGACATCTGCTATCCCAGACCTCAAAAGATGAACATAGCTAAAAGGTGTGACATTTTATCGGGATCATTGAATTGATTAACCTTAATTTGGGATAATGCACATTATGTATTTTATGATGTTTAAATAAGTCTTTGTAATCTTGGATCATTTAAGCATTATACGCAGATGGAAGTGGCTCTTTCCTAAAATCTGTGTATTAGATCATTTTAACATTAGCATTAGCACAGTTTTTCACACCTATTCATAAAACACTTCAATTGACATTTTACAAAATCATTTTTTTCACATTAACTTACAAAAAAATCACTGTTTAAAAATAGTTGTGGATTTTCCATAATCTTTATAAACTGCCTAGACCAGTTTGTCACATAAATAGTAAAATAACACAGTGAATAAAACCACAGCAGACTGAAAAGAAACCTAATCGAGCAAACTAATTTTAAAGATGAAAGGCTACTGTACCTGTTTGTAGCCTAATATGGTAAACACAATCACGTGCTTAGATTAGAAGAACATGTGTAACTTTTCAATATTAAAGCCATATGGATTTGAGAGCTGGACTCAATTTTTCTTGTGAAATTTAAAAATAGGTGTGTCTGAGTTTGTAATGCAGTATGAATTTTGAGTAGCATTTTTTTCCATTAGGTACTTCACAAGCCTCTAATAAGGCTTATCCTTTGATATCTTGCTACCCTAAGGTCCTGAGAATTCTGGAATTTGACCTGCATGATTCCAGAGGAAAAGTGTGTCTGCTTGTAGCATTTGTATTTCTTCAGAAAGTGTTTTATTCTCTTTACAGTACAGTATTATAAATTTAGGCATTCAATTTGATTTCCTCAAAATATTTATCAGAGAGCTTCAATTATTTGTAATAAATATTCTAAATGAATTGTTATTTTATCTTTCAAGTTCTGTCCTGCAGAATTCTGTGCTTCTGTTGCTGTCTTACTGATGCAGTGATATTACTGGGCTGTGTTTTTTATGTTTTCCTAGCTTTAATTGCTTGTTAATATTATTAAAATGTTTGGGTGGGGTGATAACTTCTGCAGATATTTTAGCATGACTCATGTTTAAAAAGTTGTGTATTTCAGTATGTTTTGTCAAATGTGGGACAGAATTATCACTAGTAGCATTGAATAGGTGTTTTTTCCCTGTAAATGCGATATCACAAACACAGTAATTTTTGGGCTTTCTTTTGAAAGCACTCATCTAGAATATAGTCCTAATGGATTCTGTCATACTTTATCACATTAGTGGTGCAGTGTCAATATCAAAAGTCAGGTGCTAGTACAAATAACCCTCCCACTAACCCTTTTCAGAACTGCAGACAGCAGTTCCAAAGAACTTGAATGAGGAATATAATCCTTTTTTAATTAACTGAGGCTGTCAGCTAAATATTTTAGTGGTTATTCAAGGTCAGCTTGGATTTTCAGGGACGGATTATCTGTACCAGGTGTTTCTGGGATGTAATTTTACTTAAAATTATTGGAACTGGTAAAGCAGTATGTAACTTCCTTAGCATTTATTCAACACTAGTAAGAAATTGTGAAAGTGCTATTGTCGCATGTCTCATTAAAGTTGGACCTCCACCTTTGTGTGAAGAATTGATCAGCAGACCTCAGTATTTGATCATGAGCCATTAATGTGCTATTCATTTCCACTTGTTTTAAGGTGGTATAATAAAAGGTACAGTAGGATTAACCTTTTGAGCATGTTTTGATAATCTTTATTGATGTCATGCTCTTTAGAAAAGTATTGAATTATTTAGCTACAAATTACTGACCTATGTATAATTGTTGTTTCTCAAATTTACTGAGGACAACTGGGGTAATCCAAAGACTGAGACTATTTGCGTCTCGTGGTAAATCTAATTTATGTTGTCCAGTTGTCACAGCTATAAATGCGTATAGATTATTAAATGAGGTAATTGACTCCTGCTGTATTTCTCCAGTATAGCTAATAATGTTGGGAAAAAATAACTGTCTAATAAAGCTGGTAATATAGATCCCATGATGAAAGGAAAAAATGCCCTTTTGTTCCATATGTTGTAAATTACAAGAGGTTTATTTCATTAATAGGTTTAGGGATACAGATTTTAGCTATCTTGAGACTAGTTAATTTAAGATATTTGTATGAGATTAACGCTGCTACTTTGGTTGAAATATGGCTGTTTTGGTGGTTTTTATTAATAATCCTAATTTTGGATTATTAGTTTTTTGTCATTCCTAGGTGTTTCAGGTCACTTTAACACACCCGTATTTTAAAATTTTAAGAAACGTTCAGTGAAATTATTAAAATTTCACCCTATATTGATTTTTCTTAGCAAGAAATATGCACAAGTATTTTATTTTCTATTGTAAGCTTTTACTTGGTGACAACTAGTAAAAAGCAATACTAAAGTTTTATTTAAGCCGTCATAAACAGAAATTTTTAGAGAATAACACATACTGCTTGGCTACTGATATCTAGAAGTAAATTCCCCAAACCTTTTACTTTTCTTTCCACTAGTCCTGCCAGGTTTTAGATTTACAATGTATCAATGTCTACATCTTCTGTTTTAAAAACAAATGTAAAGACTGTGTTATTACATAGAACTGGAAAAAGTTGCACTAACTTTTAAACTGGCTGTATTCTTTCTCTGGAAAAATTCTTTTATATTCACATAAAGATTTTTAAAATGATTGGAGTGGTCTCTTTATTTTAAGTACAGGCAGTCCCCGGGTTACGTACAAGATAGGGACTGTAGGTTTGTTCTTAAGTTGAATCTGTATGTAAGTCGGAACTAGTACATATTGTAGGGGAAACTCTAGCCAAACATTTCTCCAGAGCTCAGTTTTATTCTCCCACACCTCACTTCCCTCAGTCCTTTATTCTCAAGCTGAGGTGTCTGCTGAGAAAAGCCGCTCCGCGTCTCCCTGGTCTGCTGGGGGGGGGGGGGGGGACGCTAGCTTCACGTCTCCCTGGTCTGCTGGGGGGAAGCAGCTAGTGCGGGGTTGCCTCACCCCGTTTGTAAGTAGGGATCCAATGTAAGTCAGATCCATGTAACCTGGGGACTGCCTGTACTGCATTTAGTAGTCTCTGTACCTTAAGCTCTTTGTGATAGGATCTGTCTCTGTCCCTACATTTGTAGATGTACTGACCAGCACCTTTTAGGTGTTATCATAATTACTGTGCTTAAAATGTTTGAAACTTACAAGATATAGATTATTTAAATCAACCTTGAGGTCCCTTGTTCTTGCCATCAAAGTCCTGTCTAACTGAATTCCTCCTACCTTTCTGCTTATTTTCATTCAACTTGCATTACTACCTTTTCTTCAAGGGATTGTCCATTTGTACTTCAGTTTTAGCAGCGCACACACACTTCATACACATGAGATTAGGTTATTTTGTTAATTTGGGGCTGCACCTCTACCCTTTTTGCCTCCCGGTGTTTTGTAGCCAAGGGTATAAAGGACAGACTGGCCACAGCTCCCCTTCTTGCCTCCCAGCAGCACTGAGATGGAACCCTGCCAGCCTCCACATCTTTGTGCAAGTGTTTTCTAGTTTTGACTCTATTAATCCTTGGGATACTGGACCTTTTTTTTTTATTTGTGTGCTGGAAAATTGAAAATAAAAATCTTGCACTTCAGAAGTGCGTGGGTTCTGGATCTCTAGTTCCTAAAACATCTCAGTCTAAATCTACAGGATTTAAATTAGCAGCCTTGCAGGAGGGACATACTCATATTAATCATGGAGAATCAAGGTGTTGCTTCTGCCTCACTGAAGCATATATAGCCCCATAAGTGCTTAGTGTTTGTTTGGTTTTTTTTAAACAAAAGGGCACATACACAAGGAAATCCTTCCAAACATGTTTTTCCTAATGGAAAGATCTGAGAATTTATCTTCTGTGCTAGATGGCTGCTACTGCTCAGTTGGCACCATACTTTACATAATTATGGAATTGCCAAGAGTATCCAAACCCTTCTCAATGCAATCTTCTGAAGAAAGAGGAAGGGAAGAGCACTGCTCAGAGTGATAAGTCTTGGTACAAAAGACTCCCCAAAAACTACTGACCTAGGTTCAGGACCAGGTCAAAGTTGACAGCATGAAGAATAGTAAGTAAGCCCCCCTTTCCATAAGGTATGGGGTGGTAACTAGGCAAAAGAGGGTGGCAACCTGGTATGTAAAGAGGTGATATAAGTTATTTGTACGTGTCTATAAAAGGGCACCCCACAGGGTAAGCTCCGACTGACCCTGGACCTTTATGCACTTTTGTAGGCAGGGGTGTTATCAACATTTACAGGATGCACAGGGGCTTAGCATTGAGACTTTCTGCTAACAACTGTTAGGCTGCGTCTAGACTGGCAAGTTTTTCTGCAAAAGCAAACGCTTTTGCGGGAAAAACTTGCCAGCTGTCTACACTGGCCGCTTGAATTTGCGCAAGAACATTGATGATCTCATGTAAGATTATCAGTGTTCTTTCGCAAATACTATGATGCTCCCGCTCGGGAAAAAGCCCTCTTGCGCAAATGCTTCTGCGCAAGAGGGCCAGTGTAGACAGGTAAAAACTGTTTTGCGCAAAAAAGCCCTGATGGAGAAAACGCTGATCGGGGCTTTCTTGCGCAAAACCACATCTACATTGGTGTGAATGCTTTTCCGCAAAAAGTGTGTTGCCGCAAAAGCATCTGTGTCAATCTAGATGTTCTTTTCCGCTAATGCTTTTAACGGAAAAACTTTTCCGTTAAAAGCATTTGCGGAAAATCATGCCAGTCTAGACGCAGCGTTAATGTATAGCACTTGGTAACAAACCTGCTTGATTGGTTTCATCCTTGCCTGAATCTCTCATTTCTGGGGGCTCTCTAAGATCTACTGTGTTGACCCAACTGCACAGGGTCTAATGCACATTGAGCAACTGTCCTTCCTCCCCTGATCTGCGTACGGTCCTAAATTACGATCTGTTTGCACCCTAGTTTAAACCTCCCATTTCAAACAGCATCTGGTTATCCCCTGCCTGCAGCCTAAGCAGCCCCTTCTGCACATAGCCCCTAGGTAGCCCCTGCCTGCACTTTGCGCTATACCCCTCTGCCCAGACCCTGAGTGCCCCTTTGCACACAGCCTCTAGCTAACCCTTGCCTGCACCCTGAGTGTCACCTCTCCAAGCACACTGCCCTAGCTCCACTTGCCTGCATGCTGAGCTATTCCCTACCCCCACTGTCCTAGCTAGCCCCCTGCCTGCACCCTGAGCTATACTCTCCCCCACACACAGGTCCAAGTTACTCCCTGTCTGTACCCTAAAGCACCCCCCTAAATGGTGGCACTGTCAGATATTATGCTGAAGGGTGAATTAGAAATCAGTGGGGTAAAAGGAGCTGAAAATGGACATTACTAAAACAGCAGCAGATGGGAGGGACTAGGGAGACAGATGGTGCATGAATTTCAAGTGAGCCCAGTGTAATTTGAAGAGGTCAGTAACACTGAGTAAAAGCAACTGGACTGCTTAGGAAGCCATAGTATCCTTACATTTATTTTTTATTTTTAGTGACAGAAAAATCTGGGAGGGCACCCATAGAAGAAAAGACTCCTAAGGTTATATACATCAGGCAAACAGTAGACATGCTACGGCTGTTTGACCTAATGATAAACGAGTGGGTGAGGATGGTAAATAAGTTAGAATCAAGCAAAAAAAATCAATACAGGCAATTATTGTAATAAACATTGAGCATGCTTGATCAGGTAAATGTCAGCAATGGTCATATTAAAGCCAAAAAATGTGGTTGATGTGTATAGGTATATAGAGGACACAGTCAAATGTTTTAGTAGTTAGCAGATTGGTCATGGCCAGGATGGTGGGGCTAGCCCAATTATGTTTTTAGGTGGCTGCATTGTTTCAGCTCAGCATTTCAAGAGCAGCTAACAATGCTGGTAAAATGTTGCAGTTTTATATTTAGTTTTTTTATTTATTTTATTTTATTTTTTATTATTATTACTGTCTTGTACGCTAGACGATTTAGCTGATGTGGCTCGGGTCCTTACTTCAATTAATTCATTTTTATTTTTTGGGAAATAAAATGAAAATGGACCTGTTTCATTTAAATCATTGGGCTGGAGCTGAGGGGTTCGGGATACAGGCTGCCCCAGGGAGAGAGGACTACTTTAGCCCTCTCTCAGCATAGCCACTTAGGGCCTGTTGTGAAGCACCTCTCTATGGCCACTGCAGCTCCAGGGGGCACAGCTGGGGGAGGGTGGCATGTTCCCCGGCTGGGGCAGGTCCAGGTCCAGGTTTTTCTGCTCCCTGCGCTCCCCAGCCAGTGCAAGGATGGCAGGAGAGAGATCGCTTGATCTTTACCTGTTGGGTTCACTCCCTCTGGGACACTTGGCATTGGCTACTGTCGGCAGACAGGATACTGGGCTGGATGGACCTTTGGTCTGGCCCAGTATGGCCGTTCTTATGTTCTTAGCTTTCCCCTGTGGGCTCATGGCCTCCAGTGGCCACTCCCAGTATTGTGACCCTCTGAATAGCCCCTCCCTTTCCATGTTACGGAAAACAGTTCCTTTCCAGGTGCTTCCCATTGTCCTGGCACAACCACATCTGGACCTTGCTTTTAGTTAGGAGAAGAGGAAGCTGCATAACAAACTTGGTGGCCCTGCTCTTCCCGTTTAGGAGGTGTTCTTGAACAAATGGACTTACAGACAGACAGACTGACACACAAATCTCCCAAATATAGCTATGGATATAGATTAGATTAGCATTGACACGGATTTTTTTAGAAGGCTGCTCTTATTAAAACAGCAGCCTATCTCTGGCTAGCTGTTTTTTGAAAAAGATTTTTCTCGTTCCTGTGCCTAGGTAGCATCATAAAAATAAAGAACGGGAAGGAGCCTTGAGAGCTCATCTAGTCCAGTCCCCTGCACTCATGGCAAGACCAAGCACCATCTAGACTAGGCCTGGGCAAAATACGGTCCACAGACTGGATCCGGGCCACCAGCTCCAGCCCACAGACACAGTGGGGAGCCCAGGCAGGCTCCCTACTTGCCTCCCACCTGCTCGCTGCTCAGTAACGTGGCTGTTGAGTGGTTTTCCTTTATAATCTGTGAGCCTGGGAAGGCCTCAGGAACGGCGGTAAGTCTCTTGGCCAGAGCCTACTTCCCTCCCCCAACCCTCTGCCCCCCCTCCTGTCCCCTACTTCACATATCCAAATCCTCTGCCCCCCTCCTGCACCCATATCCCCTCCCAGATCTGGCACCCCAATCCCCTTGCCCCAGAGCACAGTTCCCTCCTGCCCTAGCTTACAACCTAAACCTCTGAACTCCACTCCAGTGCCACAGGTCACAACTGCCTCCTTCACCCAAACTCGCTCCCTTTTGCACCTAACCTCCTTCCCAGACCCTGTATCTCCTCCATTAATAAAATGGAAGACTGCAACCCTCGACCACTTTCCAAATTCTTGGAATGCCCCCCCCCTAAAAAATTATTGCCCACCCCGATCTAGACCATCCCTGACAAGTGTGTGTCTAACCTGCTCAATGACAGAGATTCTGCAACCTCTCTAGGCACCTTGTTTCAGTGTTAAACCACCCTGACAGTTAGGAAGTTTTTCCTAATGTCCAACCTAAATCTGCCTTGCTGCAATTTAAGCCGATTGCTTCTTGTCTGATCCTCAGAGGGTAAGAAGAATAATATTTCTCCCTCTTACTTCCTTTTAAGTACTGAAAGCTGTTATAGACTCATAGACTTTAAGGTCAGAAGGGACCATTGTGATCATCTAGTCTGACCCCCTGCACAATGCAGGCCAAAGAATCTCACCCACCCCTCCTAGAATAATCCTCTCACCTATATCTCAGATACTGAAGCCTTCAAATAGTTTGAAGACCCCAAGATGCAGAGAATCCTCCAGTTGTGATCTGTACCCCATACTACAGAAGAAAGTGAAAAACCTCCAGGGTCTCTGCCAATCTACCCTGGAGGAAAATTCCTTTCTGACCGCAAATATGGCGATCAGCTAAACCCTGAGCATGTGGGCAAGACTCACCAGCCAGACACCCAGAAAGTTCTCTATAGTAACTCCTATCATCCCTCCATTGACCTATTTACCACTGATAATGAATGGTCAATTAGTCACCAAGATCATGTTATCACATCAAACCGTCCCCTTCATAAACCCATCTAGTTTAATCTTGAAACCAGATAGATCTTTTGCCCCCACTACTTCCTTTGGAAGGCCGTTCCAGAACCTCACTCCTCTAATGGTTAGAAACCTTCGTCTAATCTCAAGTCTAAACTTCCCACTAGCCAGCTTATATCCATTTGTTCTTGTGTCCACATTGGTATTAAGCTTAAATAATTCCTCTCCCTCCGTGGTATTTATCCCTCTAATATATTTAAAGAGTGCAATCATGTCCCCCCTCAGCCTTCTTTTGGTTAAGGTAAACAAGCCAAGCTCCTTGAGTCTCCCTTCATAAGACAGGTTTTCCATTCCTCAGATCATCCTAGTGGCCCTTCTTTGTACCTGTTCCAGTTTAAATTCATCCTTCTTAAACATGGGAGACCAGAACTGCACACACTATTCCAAATGGGGTCTCACCAATGCCTTGTATAACGGCACTAACACCTCCTTATCCCTACTGGAAATACCTCGCCTAATACATCCCAAGACCGTATTGGCCTTTTTCACGGCCATGTCACAGTGTTAGCATGTCCCCTCTTTATTTTCTCTTTTCCAGACTCAACAAACCCCAGGCTGCTGATCTTACTGCTCTTTTGGTTGAGGAGTTGGGGAATGTGCTTATGTGTGTGTTAAGCACCTCCTGCAGTGGGCTGTGAGTATGCTTAGCACTGACTGGAGATAGTAATAATAATTAGACTCCTCTCCATGGCTGCGTCTAGATTGGCATGATTTTCCGCAAATGCTTTTAACGGAAAAGTTTTCCGTTAAAAGCATTTTCAGAACAGAGCATCTAGAATGGCACAGACGCTTTTCCGCAAAAGCACTTTTTGCGGAAAAGCGTCCGTGCCAATCTAGACGTGCTTTTCCGCAAAAAAGCACTGATCGCCATTTTTGTGATCGGGGTTTTTTTGCGGAAAACAAATCTGAGCTGTCTACACTGGTCCTTTTGTGCAAAAGGGACTTTTGCCCGAACAGGAGCAGAATAGTATTTCCGCAAGAAGCACTGTGTTTAACATAATTATGGTGATGCAAGTATAATAAGAGATTCGGCAATTACAAAAGAGTAAATCCCAAAAGCACACACTGTATTTTACCTGTGCAATGGTTCATACCTCCTTGTCCCCTACTTCCAAAAATCCAGCAGCCTCAATAATGTACAAGTATGAAACCTGTTTTCAAAGGGAGGCAAGATGGGCTTTTAAGATTCTTGATTTGGCCTTGGAAAATCTGGGTTTGGTTCACTGCATTGCTACCGACTCCCAGTGTGACCTTGGGCAAGTCATCTGTAAAACAGAGGTCCTTTCTTCCTGCTGCTTTTTCCCAGTCAATGTTGGAGGGCCTCTCTGACAGAATGAGGCCCTGATCTGAACTGTGATGGCAATACAACTAATAAAGTTGATGATGATGTCACTTACGCAGTCTAACAGTTTGGCCCAATGGCTTTCTGACCTGTTGTCAGTACAGATTGAACCGCTAGAATCCAGAACTCTCTGGTCAGACCATGGATATTGCTAGACCAGAGAGCCCTGACTGGCCAGGTTCAGAAGTGTAACCTGGGCTGGGTTGGGCTGGGCTGGTGGTGGGGAGTGTAGCCTTGGCCGGGGATGGCAGTGGAGAACGCAGCATCGGCCAGAACTGGAAGCAGCTGTCTGGCAGCCCCTAGCCAGGGCCAGCCCCCAGTCGAGACTGGAAGCAGTGGGGCTGGCAGCAGGGACTGGAGCCCTGGCCGGACCATGATCAGAGCCCAGTGGCCAGGACTGGCATCTGAGAGCAGGGCTGACAGTTGGGCGGGGAGGCTTGACCTGGTCTGGCAAACTCCGTGGTTTGGGATCACTCTGTTCCCGAGGGTGCCAGATGAGGGAGGTCCCACCTGTACCTCAATTTATATGTTTCATAATATTTTGTCAAAGCTACTAAGCAATGGCTTTCCTATAACTTCTTATTGCCACCCTTTTTTTGGCCTCAACAGCTAGCCAATAGACAGGAACTTGCAGGGTGTTTCCATTTGGAGAAGAAATTGATCAGGTAGGGGTTGTTGTTGTTGGTTGTTTTTTGTTTTTTGAACATGTATTTATTTATTCATTATACAATCCTGTTTATTTGCAGTGAATGTGAAAATCCTATTTCCTTAAATACTGGATAATCATACAAGTAATTTCCTTGCTCATAATTTCAAGGCTGCCTTCTAGTTTGCACTCTGCCCAAAAAGCACTCCCGTCTTTCTCTTCCCAATGACTAGTGCTTCGCTGGCTTTGTTTTCTGGTCCTCACCATTTGCTTTCTAGCTGCTTCTGATATAAAGACACACACCTCCACCTCATTAATCCCTAGCTCCCACATTTGTATTCAGTCTAGTTTTTGTGGGAGGGGGCATTCAACCTAAAGAATGGAAATTAGTGAACAATGGAAATCATTATTCAAATGGAACTACATTTTCAATTAGCCTGAATGAAATATAGCTGTTATGTTAAACAGCTTCAGGAAAATCTGGGACTTTCCCTAGAGCTAAGATCATGCTGCGAGCCACCCCCAGTTTAACATTATACTTAATATTGTAGGTGCGTATCCCAAAGGGCAGTTCTGAGTCTCCCTTGTAAAATGCTGTACAATGATACGTATATTAAAGGCTTGCGAAGATTGTACCAGTTTACTTTAGGGAACTTGTAAAATAAAACCACACCTAGCTAATAAACTAAGAATAAACTAGGCCTTAAATAAATAAAACCACACCTAGCTAATAAACTAAGAATAAACTAGGCCTTAAATAAATAAAACCACACCTAGCTAATAAACTAAGAATAAACTAGGCCTTAAATAAATAAAACCATACCTAGCTAATAAACTAAGAATAAACTAGGCCTCAAATAATCTGTTTAAATGTGCACAGCGGACTCTCAGTCCTGGACCACATGCTGAATAACGGATGATGTTGATGTTCAGAGTAGGTGTAATCACCTGCAGGATTTAAACCTGGGATCTCTAGAGCTTCGAATAGGAGCCTCTACCTTTTGAGCTAAAGGTCAGCTTGGTCTCACCAGTTGCTGTAGATGTCTCTTGATCTTATCTGTTGCCGTGGTCTAGGTGCCACTCCATGTGACAGTGAACCACACTCAAGTCAGACGTATGCAAATGAGGCTAAGCGTGGAATATCGCCGAGACTCATTTGCATACCTAATGAACTGCCATTTTTGCAGAAGAGGCTTTTGCGCCAGAAGGAGGTATCTACACTGTCCCTTCTTGTGCAAGAAAAACCCTCTTGCGCAATGCCGTTATTCCTGAAAATAATTGGCATAACGGCATTGCGCAAGCGGGTTTTTCTTGCGCAAAAAGAGGCAGTGTAGACAGCTCTTTCTGGTGCAAGAGCCTCTTTTGCAAAAATGGCGGTTCATTAGGTATGCAAATGAGGCTCAGCGATATTCCATGTTTAGCCTCATTTGCATACTTCTGATGCAAGAAGCCACAAGTGTAGACCTAGCCTAGGTGTGTGGGTTACATACGCTCCCGGGGGAAAGGTCAAATGCTAACTACAGACTTGCAGTTTCTACTAATCAGAATGAGAGGGTTGGAGACCTTGAGTCAGGGCGTCTGAGATATACTTAGTCATAATAGACTTCTATTGGGAATATTTTGATGATAACTTTGTTTATTGAAGTTGAGAGAGGTGATGAGTCCGTACAGGTCACTAGGAGATGTGTGTTGTGTAAAAGTTATAAAAAGACTAGGCATCAGAGCGTGCTTTGGAGCAGTTCTCTGCAGCTATCCGGAGAGATTTTTCTATCACATTCCCCAGCAGGGAAGAGACCAGCCATTGTGGACTTGCAGCTAATTACTCAATACCAGCTCAGATTCTAGCTAATTATCTGGCATGTTCTAAACCTATTGCTTATGTGTGAGTCTGCTTAAATTTAATGAAATGTACTCTTAGATAAGAGCACTCGTATATAATTTTTTCATCAGCTAGAAGTGCTGCATTCTCATTGATTTATTCCTGACACCACCTGAGGGAAGACAGTTAAGTGAACATTGCTTTGGGTTCTGAAATCCCTGGGTATCATAGGACATATTCTTTGTGCTCCAGGTGCAATTAAATAAATGCACAGTGAAGTACATCAGCACTAAGTGAAACAAGCAGCAGGGGAAAAGGCCTGGAGCCATAGTCAAGACTTGCAAAAGACACATGCAAACAAACAACCTGTTGGAGATTATTTTGCATATAACCTGACCTCATCTATCCCTCTCCTGCTCTCCCACCTCCCCAGCAAGCTTTTGCAATTGTGTGTTTGTTTACCTCTTGTGTGACCCAGTTTGCCCCCTGCAAATGTATGTTTAGAGAGCACAAAGGAGTAGAGCTCATGGTTCTTTGGCTCCAGCAGATGTCCCCCCTGTACTCTGAGGGCAGGGAAGGTATAACAGATGAAGTTGCAATGAGAGCTCCCATGGTGCAGAACACCAGAGGCTTCAGCTTTCTTAGGACAGATGTATGCTGGGACCTGCGTTTGCACCTTCTGGTGAGCTGTGTCTACATTGGCACCCCTTTCCAGAAAAGGGATGCCAATGTAGCACTTGGGAATAGGCAAATCCGCGGAGGATTTAAATATCCCCTGCGGCATTTGCATTTACATGGCTGCCGCTTTCTTCCGGCTTGGGGAAAAACCGGAGAAAAGCGCCAGTCTAGACGTTATTCTCCGGAAAATAAAGCCTTTTCCGGAGGATTTCTTATTCCTACTTTCAATTCCTTGGGAACGTTGGTGCCTGCCCTGAACCTGGGCTTGATACTCTTCTATGTTGTTAGTACAACTCTCAATAAACAAATCATAGATATAAATAACAATAAAAACAAATGTTCCTTATGAACTTTAAAAATAATTTTGGCAAGAAAGTGACTATAATGGATCTTTTTAATTTGCAAAAAAAATAACATTTTCTTTTGCTCTTAGAATTTCTTGAATAATCACTTTTCAAGGATGATAGGGCCAAAACCCAACATCGCTCAACAAGTATTTTTAAACTACCTGTGAAAATAATATCCACACTGCAAAATAAGGGGTGTAAAGTGCACTTAAACTGATCCAGAGCCAGCCAACAAAATACTTTTTTTGGCCTAAACACCATAAAATAAACATGAAAGGTTAAAATTATGAACCACTGTAAATTTGCTTATGAAATGCCCAGCTCTCCTTTGTTGAACTACATGTGCACTAAACCAAGCCGATCAGAAACCCACAAACTGGAACAGTACCTATGTTAACACAGGTTGAACCTCTATAGTCCAGCACTCTCTGGTCTGGCAACATCCGTGGTCCAGCATGATTTTAGTCTGTAGGATGTCCACTTATCATGGGTGTGGCCAAGTTGCGTAATGCTGGTACGCAATCCTGACCTCCCATGGTCTGGCAAATTCTCTAGTTCAGTGCTGGACAGGACCCCAGGGTGCCGGCCTACAGAGTTTTGTGGTTCGATTTATTTTAGATCCGAAGGAAACCAGGACACTCCAGAGAGACTTAACCACTTTCTTATTTATTGCAAGCTTTAAGCAGTAAATATAGTTAAGTTTTCCAAGCCTTATAAACAAGGACTATACAATTTAAACCTTAAGTACTATGAATTTTACAAACAATTAGTACAACACAAAACAATACAAAAGCAATTAATAGAAGATTTATTATTATACACTGTTTAAGCCTAGTTCACTTACACTTCACCCGTATGCCATCTACAGTACCAGGCAGGAGGTTAGTGGTCCCTTTGACTCCCATGCTTTGGGACGCCATGCACTGCCATAGCCGGTGTGAAGGGTCTAGTTACTTCTAGTTACAATGAGCAGGATCTGTGGTTCAATCTTGCTCACTACTTCCCATCGATTCTTCTTACTACGCCCATTTCACAGCAAAGCGGGACTTGGTTCTAATAATATCTACCAATTGATTGTGTTGTGTAAGATACCTAAAATGCCCAATGCCCTTGTTTGGGGTACAGCCTGCTACTCAGGATGTTGCAAAAACTACGTGCTTGGTTCATAGTTTAATGGCTGTATCTTGAATTTTTGCTTATCGGTACTAGAATGTACCAGTACACAGTTCCTCCCGGTGTTCTTGGTGTGGTCTCACTGTACCATGCTGAATCTGTATGATTGTGCAAACAACAACAAAACGGCCTTTTCAAGCTCCCCCCAGCCTTGCCTGTGTGCTTATGTGTACCAGACTTAAGACAGGCCTGGGTTGCATTGTTAAAGATCCATACTTTGGGCAAGGCAGACATTATGATTTCAGTTAAGGCAGGCCTGTCCAGGGTCCCCTACAAGGTTCAACCTGTACTCTGCCTTCTCTTTCTTGCTTGGCATCTAAACGCCATGTGGTTTCTCAGCCTCTCTCATGGCAGCAAGGTAGAACCCATAGGCCAGGAGTGGGAAGTAATTTTTGACAAGGGGTCACACCAAGATTTTGAAAAGTGGTTGAGGGCCACACTCTTCCATGATATTAATGGAAGAGGTGTGGGGTCTGGGATGGAATTTGGATGCAGACAGGAGCTTGGGGTAAGGGATTGGGGTGCAGGATGGAGAGTGGGGTTTGGGAGGGAGTTTAGGTGAAGGAGGCAGTTGTGACCTATGACCGGGGACTAGGGTGCAGGGTGTTGGAATGTGACCCAGGGAAGTGTAGGGTTGCTAGATGGTTTCAACAAAAATACTGGACACACTTGACATTACATCATAATCTACATTACATCTTATTTAGAAAATACTGGAGATTTATATTTTCCCATTAATATTTTCTCAATTTGTTTCCTGAACAGAAAGCTCAAATACTGGACTGTTCGGTTCAAAACTGGACACCTGGCAACCCTAGGGAAGTGGACTAGAGTACAGGGGTTTGGGTTGTAACCTAAGGTAGAAGGGGATTGTGATTTGGGGCATGGTATTGGGGTGCCAGATCTGGGAGGAGATATGGGTGCAGGAGGGGGGCAGAGGGTTTAGGTCTGTTGAGTGAGGGGGCAGAGGTTGGGGAGGAAAGGGAGTGACCAGAAGACTTACTACCCAGCAGCCCAACCAGCCTGCCTTCCTACAGAGCTAAGTGCTTGCAGAACTTAAAACATTTCTCAGCCAGCCTGCCTGCCTGCCTGCCTCCACAGGCTGCAGGGCCATGTGCTTCTGTGAATTACTGAGCTGGAGGGGAATGGGGAGTGGTGCTTCATGTGCTGCCTTTTATTTAAACAGGCAGCTCCTATTGGCCAGTTTCTGGCCAGGAGCTGGCCAATGGGACTGTACTGGGGGTGGGAGTTACACCTGCAGCCTCCCCCCACCCCACTTGGGCTCACAGTTTTAAAGATAAAAGGCTCTGCAGATGCTTTTCCAAGCAGTGTGTGGGGCTGCAGGGCAAGCAGGGGTGCCTGCCTAGGGCTCCCCGCTGTGTCTGCTGGCTGGATCTAGGAGCTTGGTGAGCTGGATCCAGCGCATGGGCTATATTTTGCCCAGGCCTGCCATAGGCTATCAATTCAAATCCCCATATGGGCAAGTTTTAAAAATATAATAGTACTAACATTTGTAAAGGCTCAGAAGTTCTCTCATCACACCCTTGTTGTTACTTAAAGTTACCAGGCTGTTGCTCACATTAACTCACTGGCCAGGCACATTAAATGTGAGTGGGAGGAGTGGAGACTTCTCTCAGTCAGGCCTGACATGCCGATCTTGACAAGACGAGACCCAGAGATTAATGAAAGACATCCCATCTTTCACAGGACTTTTCTCCCAGTCAGGTGCATACATTTTGCTGTGTCAGCTCTTAATCAATCACTATCAGTGTTGTTTAACATCTGTTTATCTGGAAGTTGTTTTACTTTGTCATCTGACATCAGTACCTTAGTGCCTCCTTCCTGCTGCTTATCTAAAATGGGTGCTTGCTCTAAACTCCAACGCCATCTATATATCCTGCACCAGTCTGCCTTATATTGGGCCCAATTTATAGTGCCTTGGCACCCCTTAGTCTTCTGGCTTCTTTGACCATCTGGACTCTGAAACTGCTGAGCTTTCAAGGTATCATCTTTCTTCAAACACTCCCATTCCAAACTCATTCATGCGCCTTCCCCAGGAACTACATAATTATTTCATATGGGAAAAGGGATATATTTGCCGTAGTAAGGTATTAATCTATTTCTAATACAAACTTTCTGTTAGTACACACTTTTAATCATTCATGATATTTTCTTTATAATACAACCTGTATTCTAATTACTTCTAAAAGCAACAGTGTGATCATGCTGAATCACAAGGATCCTTCTGAGCTCTTTCAGTTTTAACATCAGACAAAGACACATGCAGTCTGCCTGATGCATCTTTATTAGGGGCCTAGAAGACTGTTCTTCCCTGCTAACCAGAGAAGGGCAACCAGCAGAGTTATAGTTGCTTAACATTTATTGTCACATTCCCCATTAAGCATATTACAGAAAACATTATAAAACTCTGTTGTCTACCTGCATACACAGGATGCTTTGGTAGGGACATCAGGAAGAATGACCATCATGGTAGGATATATCATAATATCTACAGTTCCTTCCAATAACAGGTTCCCAAATGGTCCAATGGCTGATATTGTAGGTACAGCCCTATATACAAGCACAGCAAATACTAATTATTTTCAGAAATGGGTCAATGACGAAATTGGTGTGGCTTTCCCTACCGAGACAGCGCACAGATCTTGTATGGCTGCGGAGAGAGAGCAACTCCAACTCTGAACTCAAGGCTTAGCTTTACGCCCTTTGGAGCTTGGAATGTGAATTTCTGAAGGAGGGTGGTGAAGAACAGGAACAGCTCTGTTCTAGCCAGCTGCTCGCCAAGGCAACCCCGCTTTCCTGAAAAGAAAACAGTTGTGCACATCAGCCAAAGGTTCTTGTCAGAACAGTATGTCTCATGACAAATGAGGTGTTAATTTTCCATGGCAGCAATTCTGGAACAGTGAGGAAGAAGAGATGGCTTTGTCTCACCGCTTCCGATTTACCATTTGCTGATTTTAGTACTAAAGTTTCCTTCATTCATAACTGTGGATGCTAAGATTTGCATTGATTACAGCAGTACTTCAGTAATTCCTTCTCATAATAGAAACAATGATGTTTGATAATGCCTGGAAAACCAACCACATCTCTGCATGGCTACCGAAGCCCTGATTTACACACATTTTTATATCAGTACAGATTGCACTTCCCTGGGGCAGCACCCTCAGGACCAGACCAGGATGAGGGATTTTGCCAGACCAGGGCAAAATTTGGCTCCCTCGCTGCTTGCCTCCTCCCCTGCACTGCACACCCGCCCCCCAAACCCATGGCCCAGCTGAGCTGCAGGCTGGCTCCCACCCCTTCTGCCTCACAGTCTAGCTGAGCTGCTCACCTGAGTTCCCAGCCCACTACCTCCCCCTCACAGCCCAGCTGAGCCTGTGCTGGACAAGAGAGTTCCAATTTATAAAAGTGCAACCTGTATAACTATGTCATTACACTAGTGCCTTATTTCAGTATAGCTTATTCCCCAAGCCATAACTGTATCCACATTAGAAAGGCTGTGATGTTTTCACTTATACTGATTTTAAAAATCACATACTTAACTGACTATGATTTCTGTGTCTAGCTGATGTCTTACTTCCCTAACACATCCACTGCACACCGCTGTATTAATTCTTGATTGAAAAGTTAAAATAACACAAGTCAGGTGTCATCTGTCCCTGACCTAGCTTCTCAATGACGTAACACATGGACCACTGAACACAGGCAGCTCTACCCAGCAGTATGTCTAAAGAAGGCACATTGGTAGCCCTGACTCTTAGTTTATAGCTACACAGCGTAAAAAGAGAAAAGATATTGCATACTTTACTTAACCACACCCAGACACTGCTAATATTGCTTGTTCTTTTAAGTTGCAAGAAAGTATTGATAGACCTGTGTATAAACAAGACTTGTATAGAACTGTATAAAATCCCTGCTTCACACACCGTTTTGTTTCAGGAATTTTTGTTTGTGAAATCTTTTTCTCTTTCTTTAAATTTAGCATATAATATCAGGTGAAAAAACATGTTCTTTAAAAAAATACACAAAACCACCAGTTTTCATATGCATTGAGGTGAAAATTCATCTTTGAATGAAATTTTGAATTTCAGCACTTTTTTTGATGCTCTTGGTCATGTGTGCAAAACACAAAAATCTCTAATTGGCAAGCCTTTCGAGCAAGAAATAATCACAGAGAAGCCTGATCTGCAAAGTTTAGCTTTATAGCTGAACTTCCCCAGAATATGTGGGGCTATTCTGAGGGCATCAAATCTACTCTAATAGGGTGCATTTACACTGCAGAGCTTAATTCGAAATAAGCTATGCAAATTGAGCTATGACAATTGTGTCGCTTATTTCAAAATAGTTTATTTCAAAATTAGGAGCATCTACACAGCACCTATTTCGAAAAGGAGCATTCTTCCTCCAACTTCCAGTTCTGCTTGTACAGTAAGGGTTAAAGGAGTCTGAGTCCAGCTTGACAGAATTTTGACCTTATGTTGAAATAACTGCCTGCGGTGTAGAAGCAGACTAAGTTATTTTGAAATAACGCTAGTTATTTCAAAATAATATTGCTATGTAGACGTACCCTTAGAGAGAAATGGGACTAGTTGAAATGTTTATATCCTAAATCAAACTTCTACGGAAGTCAGGAGTGTTTTGGTTTAGGGTTTACTCCAATAGTATTAAAACAACATGCATGGGGGTAAGTATGCAAACAGATTTTCCTCTGTTCTCCCCCCACCCCACTCCCGATTTTTAAAGCGGGAAGAAACCATTAGATCATCTAGTCAAACCTCCTGCCTACAACAGGCCACAGAATGTCACAAAGAGATTGCTACATCATGCCCAGCATTCTGAAATCCTCCAATTTTGATTAAGGGTCTGATCCTGTGTCCAAAGAAGTTAATGCTAAAGTTCCTATTGACTTAAACAGTGTGCAGTCAGGTCTTTCATGAATTGAAGGGATGGAGAATCCACCTTGTCCTATAGTAAAATATTCTAATGGGTCATTTTTTAGGAGGGTGCTCCAGGGATTTCCCACACTTTTATCATCGTCCTCATGTTTTATTCCCCATGCTGCCTCTTCCACTAAGTGAAAAGGAACAGTGAAAGGTGAGGAGGGCAATTCCTGTCTTCACTCTAATGTTCCCAACAAGTGAGGTAGGCTACTTCCTCTTTCTACCCACTTTTGGTTATGTCTACACTATTTTTCCTTTGTTGCTATTGTTGTGTCTAAGTCTGTTTTAGGAGAGAGCACTTGTTCATGAATGACCTGCCCTCTACCTATGAAATAACTGTGCAAGCTGGACTGGGACACGAACACTGCTCATGAGTTCCATTTCTGAATTTTCCACATTCCATTGTGCCTCTGTCTCTAATAAACGCTGTGGGTTTTCCCTAATCTGAAAAAGAAGAGAGCCCAAGACTTGGTGCTATAATGCTAATGCACAGTGTCAGACACATCTCACCTGCAGAGAATGGCAGGAAAGCTTCTCTCTTCTTGAATTGACCATCCTCTAGGAAATGTTTAGGATTGAAAGTATGAGGGGTTTCCCACTCATTCTTGTCAAATAGCACCGATGTCAAATTGGGAATCAAAGCGGTACCCTAAAGAGAGAGAACAAGAGGAATTTACACTTTCCTTGATTCCATTGTTAATTGTGACTTACAAAGGTAAAAAAGGAGGAGTCATGGCCTTTCTTTTTAATCTTTTATGATATATATAAAGAAGGGCCAACAGGATTATTTTTAAAGATAATTTTCCAGCCAGTTCTTTACATTACATTTATCTCAAATTTCAAATCTGACTTCCCTTGGTTTTGCTGGAGGAATCAGAGTGAACAGAATGGGAGCCATCATAGGCTGTGGGATGGAGGTTGGATGCAGGAAGAAGCGCATGGTAAGGGACTGGGATGTAAGCTCTGGGAGGGGATCATGATCTGGGTCAATGGAGTGGAGTGAAGGAGGGAGTGCAGGGCCTGGGAGGGGGTTATAACTGGGGGCAGGAGTGCAGGAAGGAGTGCAAGGCCAGTGGATTGGGGTGCAAGGTCTGGGAGGGGTTTCTGACCTGAGGAGGGATGTAGGAAGGGATGCAGTGTCTGGGAAGGTGTCTGGGGGCTGGAAAAGAGTGCAGCAGGTTTGGGTTACTTGGGATTGGGGGGTGGCAGAAGGGGAACAGAAAGTTGGGGGAGGGAGAGAATGATATGCCAGAGACAGGCAGTCTGTGGCTGAGAGACCTTCCCTGGCCCCCAGCCAGCAGCCCAACAGGTTTCTTAGCCAGTGTCCCTGCCTTCCAGGAAGCTGCAGGGGCCATGTTTACTGCTCTGAACTGAATGTTGTAAACCTGAGGGAGGAGGCGCACTTCACATGCTTCCTGTCCAGAATCAGCCAATGGGAGATACCGGGGGCAGGAGCAGCATGAGAAGCCTCTCTCCAGGCTCTCAACATTCAGAAACACACACGGCCCTGCAGCTAGCTTTCCTGAATGCCAAGCAGGGCAAAGGAAGGCAGGGAGCCAGCTGAGACACTGGCAGGCTGGATTCAGCCGCTTGGTAGGCCAGATACGGCCCTCAGATCATATTTTGCCCAGCCCTGCGATAGATCTACTAGTTCTGCATCTCCTAGGAAAAACAGGTTAGACAAAATTGAATTTCTGATATAAAAACAAGCAGGAAAAATGAGAAACTCCCAGGCATTCTTTATACAACATAAAGAGTCCAAAAGGAGCAAACCCCACCCACCCACCTTTCTTTTTTAAGAGCCACATTCTCTCAGATGTGGTGGCTGGTCTGGAATGATGAACGTGTGTGCAGAACAGCAATGGGCAACCGAGGCTAGAAAGTGGGCCGCATGAGTGGGGCTTCTCCATCACAATGGGCTGCAAGGTTGTGGTAACCAAGATGGTCTCCGAGGACAGGGTAGTTTTGTTGACTGCGCTTGTATGCCTAGAATTTATGGGGTGTGCAGACTGATCCATAGCAACTCTTTGATTTGCTACAGAGGGCGCTCCTGGCTCTCAGTCAATGTTGTGTGCAATCAGCACACACCTCACTTCACATGCCCTTGGGGGCTCCTGTGCATTTCAAAGGGTAAGTGCCCCCGGGGAGCCTGGAGTCAGCGGGACTTCCTGCTGGCCCTGGGCTGCGCGTATTGTTTGGCATTCCTCATTTGAAATGTACCACCGGCAGCTCTTGTACATTTCAAAGGAGGAACTGCCTATCAACTAGTCAAGTAGTCAATGGAAATTCCGTTAGTTAACAGCATTAATCCAAGAGCCTGGCTGACTTTTCCTGAGCAATAGCCACAGTGGTGAACTTGTGCTGGACCTAATTCCTAGTCCCTTTACTAGGGTTTCATGCAGTTAAAATAAATCACTTACATCATGTTTTATGAAGACAGATGCAAAATTCTGATCTGGATTTCAACTGTCTCAAAGCTTAGGAATGTGAGTATCAAGCTTTTGGTTAGGGTTATACCCAATATTTAAAAATAGGGGCCATTATTAAAATGCAGATTTGTATCTGGATTGGGTCCCAAAATAGGTACAGATTTGGAACGGGATCCTCCTCAGGGCAAAGATGTATCTGTCTGGGATATTGGGTTGGGCTCATCTCTATTAAGTTCTTAAACCAAGATGAGAAATGAAAGATACATTTCCTTCCAGTTTACTTTTGGCACTTGGTATCCAGCCAGTGTTGTGTCCCTTGTTGCCATTCTGATCCCATTTAAAGGCACGATGTTGCTTATCCTTTGCACTTCGTGAACAACTGCATTGGTGTACGGCATGTTGTCCCTATCCTCTAGGGCTGGCTGTCGAGACTGGCCAATCACTGTGTCAATCTCTGCTTGCACTCTCTCTAGGAAAAGAGCAAAGTTCATCAAGGGTATGAAAACAAACAATATGTTCATGGAACAACAGGCTTAAACTAGGCAGGGTTTAGAGTTCATTGATTTTAAAGCTATTCACCTCAAAAAAGATATTTTGGCCTTGGAAAGGGTTCAGAAAAGGGCAACTAAAATGATTAGGGGTTTGGAACGGGTCCCATATGAGGAGAGGCTAAAGAGACTGGGACTTTTCAGTTGAGAAAAAGAGGAGACTGAGGGGGGATATGATAGAGGTCTATAAAATCATGAGTGGTGTGGAGAGGGCAGATAAAGAAAAGTTATTTATTAGTTCCCATAATAGAAGAACTAGAGGACACCAAATGAAATTAATGGGTAGCAGGTTTAAAACTAATAAAAGGAAGTTCTTCTTCACACAGCGTGTTGTCAACCTGTGGAACTCCTTGCCAGAGGAGGCTGTGAAGGCTAGAACTATAATAGAGTTTAAAGAGAAGCTGGATAAATTCATGGAGGTTAGGTCCATAAAAGGCTATTAGCCAGGGGATAAAATGGTGTCTTTGGCCTCTGTCTGTCAGAGGCTGGAGAGGGATGGCAGGAGACAAATCGCTTGATCATTGTCTTCGGTCCACCCTCTCTGGGGCACCTGGTGTTGGCCACTGTCGGTAGACAGGATACTGGGCTAGATGGACCTTTGGTCTGACCCAGTACGGCCATTCTAATGTTCTTATGTTCCTAAGAAAATTCTATTTATACACTGAAAACAGTATCGGTGAGCAATGAAGAGATCTGAATGTACAAATACGTAAGAAAACTGCAGCTGATTAGCCCAAGACTAGTGAAATGGGAGGGAGATGAGAACCATTTTTAAATGTCACTAAGGCATAATAGGAAAACCTGCTTTAATACCTACACAGAAGGCAAGAGGCATTTGCTCCACTTCTCAAAATCAAATGTAAAGGCATTAGCAATACATATTTTGCACCTGTTCAAGAGAGCAAAGTCAATTACTGGGCTGACCCAAGGGACTCTGAGCCTGTGAATATTTATCTGCTGTCAGGCAACACTCTCCAATTGTTCAGGCAGAGGGTTATCCAGCAGCTTGCCAAGAGTCCAAGGATCACACTTATTTTGCACGACAGGAAGCAGATTAAATCTGCCATGATTTTCAACACAGGCCCCCTTGTTGCCTCCTAGCTCACATTTGAAGGCTGAAGAGAATATTGCCCATGGTCCACCTTTAAAAATCCAGAAGCTGTATTTACAGGCATGGAAGGGTTAAATGAGGTGCCCAGTGTCACACAGGAAGTCTGAGGCAGAACCTGGACTAGGATTTGGGTGTTTTGAATCTCAGTCCTATGCATTAGCCACAAGGCCAGTTTCCTCTTTAATCAAGCAGGCTTGTATGCCGGGGGGTACCAACGGTGTGAACGCAACCCCCCCCCCCCCCCTTTGGTGACCCAGGAGCTCTTGTAATGGCTAAGCAGGGTCTGGGACTGCCCAAGGGAGGGGAAAGAAATCAGCGTTTGAAAGGGAAAGGGAAGACGCCCTTCATACACAGACGCCTGCCACACTGGGACCTCCAAGCCCACCAGCATCTCCTGGACGCTGGGTTCGCCAGTTAACTAGAGAACTTGGAGTCGCCCCATGCAGGGCCAGGGATCAGTGGCTGAGCGTGCAATGCGCAGCTCCAGGGGAAAGGAGATTCAGGCAGCAGGTGTTTGCACTGCGCTCCCAGGCGAGCAGCCTGTTCCCTCGCAAGGCGGGGATGTGCCCAGAGCCACTGAAATGGGATCATAGATTGGAACGGGGAAGAGCAAAGCCCCCACCAGCCAGTCTCTGGGGCATTACACCCTCCCCTGGACCCTGCCTGTCCTGCAATGGGGGAGGGAGCCAGTTAGCACTGCAGGTCCAGGGCTCCGGCATCCCCGTGGAATGCACGTGACTGGGTGTCACAGAGCCCAGCTCCGAGCCCACAAGCAGGCTCACCGGGAAGCAGGCCCCGTGTTCCCACCACCATTGTCTGGGGAGACGTATGTTCCTCCTACCTGTCCCAATGCACTAGCTCCCTTGGAGCCCTCAGTGAGCCCCTCGGGCTGGGATAAGAGCAAGGGGTGCCTTGGGTGCAGCGCTGCAGAGCGAGAGGGGCCGGAGCAGCAGAAGCAATGGTTTCGGCACAGTGTCCCAGCAAAGCTGGGTGCCTGGCGGGGGAACGAGGGTTTTTCCTAGGGTGGGAGCGAGCTTGGGCTCACTGTGCTCTGGGCTTCAGCTGCTTCCCTGGGGCAGGCAGCTAAACAGCTCCCTGAGGTCACTAGCAGGCAGCAACATGCACAGCTTGCTGGGCCTGCGCTTGGCTTTGCGCCTCACCTTAAACCTCATACGCATGTCCCTGAGGGTATGTCTACACTACAGCGCTAGTTCGAACTAACTTAGTTCGAATTAGTTAATTCGAACTAAGCTAATTCGAACTAACGCGTCTAGAACTAAAAACTAGTTTGAATTAGCGTTTTGCTAATTCGAACTAGCAAGTCCACATTGAGTGGACTCTGAACAGGGCTTAAGGATGACCGGAAGCAGTGCCGGCAGGGCATCAGAGGAGGACTTAGAGCGTGGAGATGCTGTCTCAGGCTAGCCGAGGGCTGTGCTTAAAGGGACCCGACCCCCACCCCGGACAGACAGTTCTAAGGGGTGCCCCGCTTGCAAAGAAGTTCTGGCTTGGAGTGCCCGGAGTACCCATACTGGGCACATCACACCACTCGGCCATCAGCCCGGCTGCACTTGCCGCAGGCTGCCATCTGGCGAGAGGGGGCAATCGGGGGGCTGCAGGAGAGCTTCCACCCCCAGAAACCCGCAGAGCCAGCCCAGTCCTCCCCATCGGGGGCTCGTACCCCATTCCTCCCTCACCTCCTTCCACTTACCCTTCCCTAGCCCCCCTTCTTATTGATGAACAAAATAAAGATAACGTTTCTTCCAACATTGACTCTGTCTTTATTGAACAAAACTGGGGGAGACTGGGAAAAGGAGGTGGGAGAGGGGAAGAGAAAGGCTGGGAGAGGGGAGGGCAACTAACATGATCAGGGGTTGGGAACAGGTCCCAGATGAAGAGAGGCTACAGAGACTGGGACTGTTCAGCTTAGAAAAGAGGAGACGGAGGGGGGACAGGCTAGAGGTCTGTAAAAGCAGGGGTTGGGTGGAGAGGGTGCATTCAGAAAAGTTCTTCCTGAGTTCCCATAAAGAAGGACTAGAGGACACCAAAGGAAAGGAATGGGTAGCAGGCTTCAAACTAGTAAGAGAAAGTTGTTCTTCTTCAGAAAGCAAATAGTTAACCTGCGGAACTCCTTGCTGCAGGAGGCTGTGAAGGCTGGAACTAGAACAGAGTTTAAAGGGAAGTGAGATCAAGTCATGGAGGTTGGGTCCATGGAGTAGTCTTAGCCAGGGGGTAGGAGTGGTGTCCCTGCCCAAAGTTTGTGGAAGGCTGGAGAGGGATGGCACCAGACAAATGGCTTGGTCACTGTCTTCGGTCCATCCCCTCCAGGGTCCCTAGGGTTGGCCGCTGTCGGCAGACAGGCTACTGGGCTAGATGGACCTTTGGTCTGACCCAGGACGGCCATTGTAAGCTCAGGGCTCAGGGTCGGGGGTCTCAGTGGACCCCCTTGATTTTCATGCACACCTGCTCCTGGGTGGCCAGGCTGTCAGCTCTCCTGCCCTAGCCGGCCACTTTCCTGTGCCTAGTGCAGAGATCGTGGACGAGGTCCACGATGTCCGCACTAGCCCAGGAATGTGCCCTCCTCTTGCGGTCCAGGGCGGTGCCCTCCTCTTGCGGTGCCCTCCTCTTGCGGTCGGGTGGGTGGCTCTGTGCCGTGCCAGGTGCAGGGTCTGCTGGCTGGGTGCTGGCAGGCTTGCACCTGGCACAGGCACCGTAGCCAGCCCGTGCCCCTTTAAGGGGTCCGGGGCCGGGAGGGGGGCATAGAGTTTCCATGGTGTTGGCCAGAGTGGCCACCAGGGAAACCTGGGGAGGGCTAGCCTCCCACTAGTTCGAATTAAGGTGCTACACACCCCTTAATTCGAACTAGTAAGTTCGAACTAGGCTTAATCCTCGTAAAATGAGGTTTTCCTAGTTCGAACTAAGCGCTCCGCTAGTTCGATTCAAATTCGAACTAGCGGAGCGCTAGTGTAGCGGCTATGAATGTTAATTCGAACTAACGTCCGTTTGTTCGAACTAAGATTGTAGTGTAGACATACCCTTAGTGAGCTACAGCGTATGTGTGTGTGCACGTGTGCGATCACCATAGCCTGCAGTGGGGTGTGTGTGTGAGAGAGATCAGTGTGGCTTGCAGTGTGTGTGTGTGTGTGTGTGTGTGTGTGAGAGAGAGAGAGAGAGAGAGAGAGAGAGAGAGAGAGATCACCATCGCCTGCAGTGGGGGTGTGTGTGTGAGAGAGAGATCAGTGTGGCTTGCATGTGTGTGCGTGTGTGCGAGAGAGAGAGATCATCATAGCCTGCAGTGGAGGGGGGGGGAGTGAGATATCATAGTGGCTTGCAGTGTGTGTGTGAGAGAGAGATCACCATAGCCTGCAGTGGAGGCGGGGGGGGGGGGGGGGGAGTGAGAGATCATAGTGGCTTGCTGTGTGTGTATGTGTGTGTTTGTGTGAGAGAGAGATCACTGTGGCTTGTAGTATGTGTGTGTGTGTGATGATGATGATGTGGCCTACAGTGTCTGTATGTGTGTGTATGTGTAAGTAACAAAATCATTTTACCAATCACTGTTACCACTTAAATTTTTTCATTAACCTCTCTTTATGCACACTATAGCATGACTATTTAGCACTCCTTTATATTTAAAAAAAATTGCGATCCACATTTACAAAATAAGCATTTTTTCACACAGAAATTTCTGCATATGGACCTGGCAAGGCTGTCGGAGCTGCGGCTTGCACTCCTTATCCCTGTGCTAGTTGTTGGAGGTATAACTGAGGGGGAGAAAAAAGGAAAAGCATGTCCAATAAAGGGAAGGGTTTCTGAATGGGGGGAAATGGCAAATGCAGGAAGAAAGCACCTTTGCACAGATGGTTAATAAAACAACATTCTAAGTTCTGTGAAAAACCAGATGTGGCAAGGGTTAAGGGCAAGAATTAAAGAGATATTATGAGCTTAGAAACATAAACCCTTACCATTTACCTTGAATCTCTGGATTTGTGGCCATGTACAGCAGAGCCCAGCGGATGGTTGAAGATGTTGTTTCAGTTCCAGCAAAAAAAAGATCCAATGTGGAAAATAAGAGATTTTCTTCATGGAAAGTAGGGTCAGCATCCGCCTTAGAACAAAGACATAAAGTTGGAAATATGACAGCAATATTCATTAGTATTATACAAAGCCATGGAAACATCATTCCAGGCTCAGGTATGCAAACCACTGGGTTCCCTGCAGGTCCACTGCCTTCAGAGAGATTTGAGCAAACACAGCCCCTCAAAGGACAGCACCATCATATATATAGTAGCCCAGTGTCTGAGTCTGTAATGCCGAAATGCTGGCTGTTCCCTCTGGGCAGCCCGTGCTGCATGGAGAGTGCAGGGCACAAACGGCTGCTTGTGCCGCTTGCTCCCCTGCGGTGGCCCGGCTGAGCGGCGCAGAAGTCAGCCGAGTGCCACGGCCGAAGGAGAAAGGGGGCGGGGCGGTGACGTACATGTCCAGAGGGTGGAGCCGAGTGCCACAGCGGAAGGGGAAAGAGGGCAGGGCGGTGACGTACATGCCCAGGGGATGGGGCCTGGCCATGTATGTCACTGCCTCGCCCCCCTTCGCCTCCTGCTGTGGCGCTCGGCTGACTTCTGCACCACTCAGCCGGGCCGCCAAGGGGAAGCCCAAATGGCTACTTGCTGCCCCTCTGTGGCCTGGCTGAGTGGCGCAGAAGTCAGCCGAGAGCCACGGTGGGAGGCGAAGGGAGGCGGTGACGTGCGGCATGACAGCGGCTCCAGGCCCCGCCCCCTGGCCGTGAACGTCATTGTCCCCCTTCGCCTCCCGCTGTGGCGCTTGGCTGACTTCTGAATTGCTCAGCCAGGCCGCCGCATGGGAGCAAGTGGTGCAAGTGACCATTTGGACTCCGCGGTCCCCCGAGTGAGAGGCAGGAGGGGGAGGAGAAGAGAAAGAGAGAGACAGAGAGAGAGGCAGGAGGCGGAGGAGAGTTGAGAGAGACAGAGGGGGAGGTAGTAGGAGGAGGAAAGAGAGAAAGAGAGAGATGGATCGAGGGACCGGAGGCTCAGGAGAGAAAACCAACGTGGAGGAGAGACCTGAAAATCCCATCTTATGACAGGCTAATTGTCTAGTTAGATAGAAACACTGTGCTTTGGGAATCATTTTTGAGAATGAAAAGTTTGAGCTGAGTTTAGGTCTGAGCACAAGGCCTGCTGGTGTCGCTGAAAGAGTCCCAGGCACTTTAACTGGCTTTTTGGTCTGGTCCCTAGAACAAGGCAAACCCTTACATTTTTAGGCCCTAATTCAGAAAAGCATGTGAGTAGGCCTACTGACTTCAGTGAGCCTACTCTTCCCTGCTTAAGGCAAAGCATGGGCTTAAAGGCTCTGCAGAATCAGCCCCTGAGGTTTCGAACTGTTCACTAATGGAGGGTCAGATGCTCATACAACTCAGCTGGAGATCTCTGTCACTGTAGTTCTACTTCTAATTTTTAAAATAAAGAAGTGGATTGTTCCAGTTTGCTTTGTTCTCTGGTCTCTTACCTTTGCCATTTCCTTCAGATAAGAGTCAATGAAGTCTCTGATTTCTGAGGGATTCCAGTCCTCTTTGTGCTTTGCAATAATTTCCCGCACAAAACACTTCAGTTTCTCCCAGTTTTTGAAAATGGTGTGATGGGGTCCTGGGATCCGCTTCATTAGGGTGGGGAAGGCGTTGTACAGCTTTTGACATACAAACACAACTCAATGTATTTTCGCCTCGTTTTAGAAAAATTCAACTTATGATTTAATGTACCCCTATGCATTCTTCTGGAGACACCACATTTATTAAACCACCCTAATACATAATTTCATTATGGATGTGCTCAGAGCCCTTGGGGAGAGCAGCAGCCCAGCATACTAGGCACTTCACATCTTCATACCAGACAGTCTCTGACCTGAGCAACCTAGAATCCAGAGACAGAGCAAACAAAGGGTGGAAGAAAGGATGAATTAACATCATTTTACCTAGTGAGAATTGAAGCAGCAAGAGATTAAGGAATTGGGCCACGATTGCACAGGCATCTGTTACAGAGCCAGAAAGTGCGAACACTGTTTTAACCACCAGCCCATTCTTTCTTGCTAAAATATTCACTCATTTCTCTCAGCCCTCTGCTGGGCTGGTTATTAGCCACTGCTCCCATTGCTTTGTCACCCCTACCAGATCCTGTGCTGTATTGCCTGAGGCAGTGCGGTAACAGGAACTTCAGAAGGCAGGAGGCCACCTTGTTAATGATTTGTTGATTGACAAGCTTGGAAGGATACAAAAAGGTCATTACCCCAGAAACTGGCCTCACATGTGGACACATGATGTTGATACTATTGATGTTACCACAGTTTTTATCAGAGGTTGGACTTTGGTATTGAAGGGTTGGTAAAACACATGGGAAACTGCTTAGGCCCAGCACCATGAGTAGATGGACATAGGCACTGTGCTTTGCCTCTCAACATGACTGCTGCTGTCTGGCAGGGTTATGTCTCACCCCCACCACTGTGCGGTGCTGAACTGAGAGGCACCAAGAGGAGAAAGGTCCAATCGCATTTGGGTAACAATGTGTCCTTGGAAAGCTGGGTTTGAGGCCTAGGTCTGTGATCCTGCATCATTATGAAACATGGTGCTTTGTCCCTGCAAATGGAGCCACCTGAAGGAGCTGCTGGCTGGGTGAGTCCCTGACTTTGATGGCCTCCAGGATCATCTCCCACCTGGCCTGTTGCACAAAGACACCCTGCCACCCCCACGGCCGCAAGAGTATCCAGCAAATCTACGACGCCGAAAAGTCTTTGAGATATCTCTCCCCTGAGCAGAGTTCAAGGCACTGGGAGACAGCCAGGAAGGGTGTTGCTTGGGAACAGTGAGGGTTTGTGACCCTTTTACCTTCCTTGCTCCTAGACACACCTCCCTGATGCCCACTGAAACAGTCCATTGGATCTTCATCCTCATTAGACATCGCACTGTGTCAGGACTACTCAACACACAGCCTTTGGGCCAAATGAAGACCGTGGCCCATTTGTTTGTGGCCGACGGTGCGGTTTGAATTTACAGTGCAGCTTGGGTAGTTGTGTGTTTTAGTAGTTATGTTCCTGAATTGTTGTGAAGCCAAAACGAAAAAGTAGCCAATATAATGGTTTTCTGTTGAAATGAGTTTTAATAGTTAAATTCCTGGACTGTCATTGCTCATTTAAAGTGCTGTCGTATGTGTGAAAATCGGGTAAAAATTGCATTTTATTAATATCAGCAGAACTGACTTAAATGGTGCCTGTGTGTTGTGTAGTCTTGGCTTTATTCATGCCTGTCAGTGTGAAATAAGCTATTTGCATACATATTTCCATATAGATGAAACCACACTTAAGTTGTGGCCCTCGACATGTGCTGTGCGTATCATTGTGGCCCTCTGGGCTTCCAAAGTTGAGTAGCCCTGCACTATGTGCATGTGGGGAGGTAGCACTGGCACAGAAAATTGAGGCTAGAGGATCTGGCAGGATTACCTTCAGGGAGGCAGGATGGAAGAGAATAGCTAGAGGGGGAACTGAGGTGGGGAGAGATTTGTTGGGAAATAGGACAGCAAAGATGCCCTAGCCAGGCTAATGTCAGTGTGAATCTGGGATCAACATGACTTTGTCACACTCAGTGCTACCACTGAAACTACTGGGAGCGTGGCCCTTGAGTTCATGTGGTTAAAGGCAAAATCTAATGAGCTCTACCTGGCTCCAAATACTTCCCTCAAGAT
The DNA here is from genome assembly GCF_049634645.1 of Pelodiscus sinensis. Lineage (NCBI taxonomy): Eukaryota > Metazoa > Chordata > Testudines > Trionychidae > Pelodiscus > Pelodiscus sinensis. Next base: position 14,871,840 of record NC_134719.1, read on the forward strand.
ATGAAATCTCATCAATCAACCGTAGTAACTTCTGGAACTGACTGTCATGATATTCAAACCGGTTCCCGAATGTGATGGAACAGATAATGTTGGAAACAGCATTGTTAATTTTAAAATGAGGATCAAAAGGTTGCCCTGGAAGAGAAAAGGGAGAAATTGGGGTTCTTCTGGCTTTTGTAGAAAAGGGGAAGAAAGTTGTTGACAGGCATAAACTATCTGATATGTATGAAATCCATTCTCAACATGTGCATCTATCACACTCCCCTGCACATGCTCAGATACATCCCTTCAGCAACGGTTGCTGCATTGTCACCTGAGTATTGAAAAGCTATTAAACACGTAGATGGGATGAGCTGCTGTTTGATGCATGCAGCAGAACTGCCGGTTTAAGTCCGATTTTGCTCTACATAGAGACATTTGTATATTTCCACATAGGTCTCTACCTTTGTTATAGTTTGGGACGTTCAACATGTATGTGATTATGAACCACTTTCTCTTCCTAGTCATTAATCTTGGCAGTGAACACTATTGTGGGATGTTTTTGTTAATCTGCGTGGCAACCCGGAGGCTGAAAAGACAACTCAGCATTTAGTGCCATTTCTGACATATAAAGCATGAATCCCAAAAACCTCCAAACTTTTGGATCTGTATCCAGATATGGTGCATGTATGCCGAATGGGCTAAACCAAATCCCGCATCTGAGCTGAGCGTTAGGAAATATCTGGATTCAAACATCATATTTCAGGAACATCTCTATTATTTTACATTCATAAATACAAGTTTTGATAGAACACTTAGGGCACATCTACACAGCAGCTTTATTTTGGAATAACTAATGTTATTCTGAAATAACATAGTCCACATCTACACTACAAGCAGTTATTTTGACATTATGTCAAAATAATGTTGGGCTGGAGAACTTCTTACTCTGACTCTTGTAACCCTCATTTTATGAGAAGTAAGAAAAGTTGGAGGAAGAGTGCTCCTCCTCATACTTTCTGCTGCATAGACAGAACCAAAAGCTGAAACAAACTATTTCAATGTAGGCTACGCAATTGAAATAGCTGAAGTTGCATAGCTTAATTTAGATTTAGCCCTCCTGTGTAGATGTGCCCTTAAAGTGTCATTCTCTCTCATCCTCACCTTTTTCTTCCTCTATTGTCTCTGTGAAGTATCTGATCTCCTCCTGTATGCGTTCTTCTAAGCTCCTCTTCCCCAGGCCAAAGTTTCTTAGAGTTGATAAAGTAAATCTTCTTTGATGTTTCCAGCTATGACCATTGGACATTATTAATCCTGGGATGAAAAATGACAACTGGTGTATTGTAATGGTCAGTACTTTAATACTCTCCTTTTTCAAGTTTAAGCGAGGCCTGCTTATTTTTCCAGAGGATATTATCTTCTGTTCTGTTCTGTTCTCTTCTGTTCTGTTCATCATGCTCGTCACTGGAATATCTGAGAGCCTGGGCTCTAGGAATAGTGGGGTCATGTCTGACATGCAGAAGCTACATTTCTACAAAAAGGTGTATAGAGCTGAGGTTGAATAAAGTAGGCTGCAATGCCGACTGCGAATGATTCTGGAAATGCAATTTTGAGGGATTTCAGAAGCCTAAACCCTCCTATACTTACTCTTGCTGAAGGCAAACTTGCGAAGGAACATGAAGGGTGGAAATCCATTTTAGATGCCACCACAACTACGTGGTAGCCATGTGAATTTCTTGCTGCTGCTGCCAGGGCTATCACAGTTGGGATGTCAATATGAGAAGTCAAAAAGACATGAGAGCATGTGTAAGTATTTGCAAAGTTGAGTCAAGTTATTAAGGCCCAGATTCTCAAAGGTATTTAGGTGCCTAACTTCCATTGATTTCACTAATAGGCATGCGCTGGGAGTGGGTGTATCAACCCTGCACTGGTATAGCAGGAGCTAAACTTTCTCTCTTGGCTCAGGAGGCCACACCCTCTCAGCTCCACTGGGCATGCTCAAGCTGCACTCAGAATATAAAAGGCAGCAGAACAGCCAAATCTGAGCTGACCACTGGAGAGAAAGGAGGTGTCCTGCTGACTCCTGTGGGAGGACTGCCTTCAGTACAGGTTGTGGAGCCTAGACAGCTGGAGATTGACCCGCTATACACAGGCTTGAGATACCACAGAGAAGGGAGAGACTGTGGAGACCTGGAAATGGTGAACTACAAAGAGTCCAGTAGGAAATAACCAGGAAACTTGGTGAAAAAGCAGTTAAAGAACTGGAGACAATTTCAGTAAGATTCAATAGGAATCCTGCCTTGGGTTTAGAACCTGGTGCAGAGGGAAGGTATGCCCCCAGCCCTGTCACTCTGAAACTGGTGGCCCAGCTTGCTAGCACTGTTGACTCTGACCTCTATGCTGCACTCTCCTGATGGTGGGGGTCCATATAATTGACTCCGAATGCTAGGCTGTGTTGCCCTGATGGCAGAGATCATATTACTGACAGGCGACAGGGCCATGCAGCTCTGAGATTGGGGGCATCCCCAGAGATGCAACCACAAGGCTATAACACAGCCCAGCCACAACCCCCAGAGGGTGACAGGGGTATCAAACCCACGACAGCTAAACACCTTTGAGAATCTGGGCCTAAGATATTACTGTAGTGCAGACTTCAGTTCATATGCATAAAGTGTAACCCATTTGCAGGATCAGGGCCTTCATTATTAAAAATGGTACTTGAGACATGCTGGAAGAAAAACTCACCAAATGTCTTGAAGATTTCATGGATAAGAGGAATATGTGGGCGATCAAGAAAGTCATCACCCTGATGGACAAGCACTTCCTTCACCAGTTGGAATCCATTTACAATCACATATTTCAGGTTACCAAACTGCACGCTGAAAATGTTGCCGTATTTTTCAGCAAGCTGGAAAATTAGAGCATGTTCATGAATTCATATTTAATTTCTTTGATAACAAGAACTAGAGCCCAGGTGATGACTTCTTACTTTTGGGTATGTCTACACTAGAAAGTTAGTTCGAACTAACGGACGTTAGTTCGAACTAACTTTCCTATGCGCTACACTAGCGCTCCGCTAGTTCGAATTTGAATCGAACTAGCGGAGCGCTTAGTTCGAACTAGGAAAACCTCATTTTACGAGGACTAACGCCTAGTTCGAACTAGCTAGTTCGAACTAAGGGCTGTGTAGCCCTTTAGTTCGAACTAGTGGGAGGCTAGCCCTCCCCAGGTTTCCCTGGTGGCCACTCTGGCCAACACCAGGGAAACTCTATGCCCCCCTCCCGGCCCCGGACCCCTTAAAGGGGCACGGGCTGGCTACGGTGCCCGTGCCAGGTGCAAGCCTGCCAGCACCCAGCTAGCAGACCCTGCACCTGGCACGGCACAGAGCCACCCACCCGATGCCTCCCAGCCCACCCCCTCTTGCCGGGACCAGGCTGGCGGCTCCCGGGAGCTTGCCCTGGACCGCAAGAGGCGGGCACCTTCCTGGGCTAGTGCGGACATCGTGGACCTCGTCCACGATCTCCGCACTAGGCACAGGAAAGTGGCCGTCTAGGGCAGGAGAGCTGCCAGCCTGGCCACCCAGGAGCAGGTGTGCATGAAAATCAAGGGGGTCCACTGAGACCCCCGACCCTGAGCCCTGAGCTTACAATGGCCGTCCTGGGTCAGACCAAAGGTCCATCTAGCCCAGTAGCCTCTCTGCCAACAGCGGCCAACCCTAGGGACCCTGGAGGGGATGGACCGAAGACAATGACCAAGCCATTTGTCTCGTGCCATCCCTCTCCAGCCTTCCACAAACTTTGGGCAGGGACACCACTCCTACCCTCTGGCTAATAGGACTCCATGGACCCAACCTCCATCACTTGATCTCACTTCCCTTTAAACTCTGTTCTAGTTCTAGCCTTCACAGCCTCCTGCAGCAAGGAGTTCCACAGGTTAACTATTTGCTTTGGGAAGAAGAACAACTTTCTCTTACTAGTTTCAAGCCTGCTACCCATTCCTTTCCTTTGGTGTCCTCTAGTCCTTCTTTATGGGAACTCATGAAGAACTTTTCTGAATGCACCCTCTCCACCCAACCCCTGCTTTTAGAGACCTCTATCCTGTCCCCCCTCCGTCTCCTCTTTTCTAAGCTGAACAGTCCCAGTCTCTGTAGCCTCTCTTCATCTGGGACCTGTTCCCAACCCCTGATCATGTTAGTTGCCCTCCCCTCTCCCAGCCTTTCTCTTCCCCTCTCCCACCTCCTTTTCCCAGTCTCCCCCAGTTTTTTTCAATAAAGACAGAGTCAATGTTGGAAGAAACATTAGCTTTATTTTGTACATCAATAAGAAGGGGGGCTAGGGAAGGGCAAGTGGAAGAAGGTGAGGGAGGAATGGGGCACGAGCCCCCGATGGGGAGGACTGGGCTGGCTCTGCGGGCTTCTGGGGGTGGAAGCTCTCCTGCAGCCCCCCAATTACTCCCTCTCCCCAGATGGCAGCCTGCGGCAAGTGCAGCCGGGCTGATGGCCGAGTGGTGTGATGTGCCCAGTGTGGGCACTCAGGGCACTCCAAGCCAGAACTTCTTTGCAAGCGGGGCACCCCTTAGAACTGTGTGTCCGGGGTGGGGGTCGGGACCCTTTAAGCGCAGCCCTCGGCTAGCCTGAGACAGTATCTCCACGCTCTAAGTCCTCCTTTTATGCCCTGCCGGCACTGCTTCCGGCCATCATTAAGCCCTCTTCAGAGTCCACTCAATGTGGACTTACTAGTTCGAACTAGCAAAACGCTAGTTCGAACTAGTTTTTAGTTCTAGATGCGTTAGTTCGAACTAGCTTAGTTCGAATTAACTAATTCGAACTAAGTTAGTTCGAACTAGCGCTGTAGTGTAGACGTACCCTTTGTTATTGTACTGGTACTCTTACTAATTTGTATTACAATAGCACTGAAGGGCCTGGCTGTTCAAGCATGATTCAAAAAGCCAGTGCCTGAGAGCTCACAACAGGATAAAACAGGGGAATGAAGCATTTAAATGGGGAGAGGAATGAGGTTACAGTAAAACAAGCATATCTACGGACAATGTGACTTTTCCTGTGGGATGTCCAAATAAAACAGGCCTACTGGTGAATAAAATAATAATAAATAAATACATAATAATAATGTGTCATCTGAAGAAGTGACAAAAGCTCATGATACCATATACATGTTTTGTCTTTAAGGTGCTACTAGACTATTCATTGTTTTTCAAGGCTTTTTTGGGTAAATAATAGCTATTGACAACTGGCCTACTCTGTGGTAAGCAGAACAGACACTTTCCCAGCTGGTCGCATTATAGACTGCAGATACTTTGTTCCTATGTAGTGAAAAAACTCAAACATACCGGTTTAAACAAAACACCCTCCAGTTTCATCAGAAGCCAACACCCACCTCATAATGGACTATGCATCTCCCTGGGGCACTCAAAGGGTGTGGCGGAAAGCTGCACAAAACAAATTACTGACTTCCATCGAGGCCTATTTGAAGGGAACTCATTCTAGTCCTTGAACGGAGATGACACTCAAAAATAATGTTCTAAACTTTTTTAGGTTTTAAAATTTACTTTGTAACTCTGATTACCTCCCTCTTAATCACATCTTTCCTCATTTGCCAGGGAGGTTCCACCTCTGGCCCAACTCCCCATGTGCCTTACAAGTTTTTACTAACTCTTCATTGTTAGGAAACTCATTCAAAGCCCTGTAAAACAGATATCAGACAAGATCACAAAGAAAAAACAGTTTTTGCCATTTTAACCAGAAAGGACACTCTCTCAATGACTTAACCACCTGCATTCTGCTACAAAGACCTTTTACATCTGCACTTGAAAGGGAATCCTCTGAACTGTCATTCATGTTAAAATTTGACACTCTCCGAGAAGGAATGAACAAACACTCAAACTATCTTACCCATTACCAAGATAGCTTCCCCAATTATCACCTCTAATACCATTAGCTCACAGACATCCCACTCTCCCCACCTCTAATATCATCAATTCACAGACACTTACCTTCCTTCCTTTCCCCCTCCCCACCGCATCCCCCTCCTGTTCTGAAATGTGATTTGTCCTTTTCATATGTGTTCATTTTTTTTAATTGTATCCTTTGGTATATATGGTTGTGACTATTTTCTTCCACTATTTGATCTGAGGAAGTGGGTCTGGCCCACGAAAGCTCATCATCTAATAAACCATCTTGTTAGTCTTTAAAGTGCTACATTGTCCTGCATTTTGCTTCAGCTACCCCAGACTAACACAGCTACATTTCTATCCCTGTAAGTAAATTCCTACAAGCTGTTTTGCATTGTCACTGAAGACTCCTTGTCATTCTTGCAAGCTCCTGCCCCATCTAGTTCCTTGTGAGCTCCTCCAATCCTAATGAGCACCAACCTTATACCGTACACGAATCCCTTCCCAATTCTCAGTCTTTCTATACTTGGTAACTTTTTATGAGCCTCTTTTCACATGGCAAATGTTTACGGGCCTGCTCATCAAACTGCCCAACCTCCTTCACACAGTGCAAGCCTCCTGTATAGTCACAACTCCCCACTGGCTGGCTCCTAACCATGGGGCACTGTGCACTCCCTCAGACACTGCCACTCACATGTAATCAGGCCTTAATTCATAAGCTCATCAAGTCTAATTTAAACTGTGCCCCCCGCAGAAAGCAGACATATGTCCGGAAGGTCCTACCTTCTGAGGATTTCCATGTGGAAAGTAGGGATGTAAGTGATTAGTTGTCTAGTCAACTATTGGAAAAGCCTGGGCTTATTGGTTAGTCGAGTCAAGTACTCGAATTGCTCCCACCCTTGCATCAGGCAGTAAGTGGGGGCGCAGGACTGGAACTGGTGCTGGGGGAATGGGCTTTAAAGCTGGTTCCCCCCAGCACCATGTCTGCTGTACTGCCTCCTCTGCCCCTGCTCTGTCTATCAGAGGCAGAAGCGCAGGGGACAGGGGAGAGGAAGAGAGAAAGGGAGGCTGCTGCAAAGCAAGCTCTGCCCATGATGATCTCAGGCTTGACATGTGCAGAGGATGGTCGGGCAGCAGCTCCTCTTCCCGCTGGGATCCCCTGCAGACAGGGGCTGGTGCCATGAAGCAGCCCCTATCCTGAGAGTCTGTGGGAAGAGGCTGGCAGCAGCCCCTGTCTGTTGGGAATCCCAACTCCCCGCTGGGACCCTCAGCAGACCGAGACTGCTGGATCCAGCATGAGCCAGGGCTGAGCAAGCCCGGCTCAGTCCCGGCTCACACTAGTACTGGGAGCTCCCCCTACCGCTGCTCTGCAGTTTGTGTAGTAGGAGTCCGCCTGGCGATTACTACAAATCAATTGCAGAGTGGCTGCATGGGAGTAGCTCCCAGACCTGTTGGAAGCCAGGACTAATCACCTTCCCCTGTCAATTAATCATCTACTCGATAAAATTCTATCGACTATGTGATTAGTGAAAAACCCACTTCTTAACACCCCCCGTGAATAGGAATCCACAACTGGGACCCGCACCTTCTGCACATGGCTGAAGGTGTAGGGAAGCCTGAACAGCTCTGCCTCGACTACAGTGCAGACCCCTCAAAAGCAAACCCCAGGCCTGGTTCAAGACTGGTGCACCCAAAGCATGCAGGCAAGGCTTGGGTTACTACGGGAGCTCTGAGAGTCAGGAATTGTTTTGCATAACAATGCAGATTAAGCTTGGTACAGCGAGAACAAGTCAAAAACACACAGCATAAGCAGCCTTGTACTGGTACTTTTGCAAAAATTATGGAGTACAAACTGTTACTTGTGCATATAGTTATAGCAATATCCTGCATGGCAGAATGTACTCTAAATATGAGCATAGTAGGTGGCTTATACAGCATGTAATTACCATAATCGATTACATAATTACGTAATCGATTAGTAGAGATGATTAGAAAGACCAAGTCGAGTATAAATATAGGTGAAGAACACATAATTGGTGGAAAGGATGGGGTAAGGAGTCCCCACTACCTTACTCACTACAATTAAGAAATGCTGTTCCTACTGGCAAATGCATTATGGATGCCTCTATGCATGGAGAAAGAAAGAGGCCATGACCTTCTGTCTGACAATTGTAAGTTGCCAACGGTGGAGCTGTATGCGATTTATAGCAATAAGTACATGTATGCTGATATCTCTAAAGTTAAATATCTTGTGCACTGTCCTAGGTGTAGGTGTTATAATATTGTCTGTGCTACCTATCCCATTCATTGGAATGAATTCATGTAACTCTGCATTTCTTTCCTTTCCTTTTCTGTGTACAGGCAGTCCCCGGGTTACATGGATCCGACTTACATCGGATCCCTACTTACAAATGGGGTGAGGCAACCCCGCACTAGCTGCTTCTCCCCAGCAGACCAAGGAGACGCGAAGCTAGCGCCCTCTCCCCCCCAGCAGACCAGGGAGATGCGGAGCGGCTTTTCTCAGCAGACACCTCAGCTTGAGAATAAAGGACTGAGGGAAGTGAGGTGTGGGAGAATAAAACTGAGCTCTAGAGAAATGTTTGGCTAGAGTTTCCCCTACAATATGTACCAGTTCCGACTTACATACAGATTCAACTTAAGAACAAACCTACAGTCCCTATCTTGTACGTAACCCGGGGACTGGCTGTATAATAAAGTTAGAGATCTAGTTTATCTTTAGTGTTTACTGACTCCTCTCGTATCTAATATCCCAGAAACACAGAAGAGGGAAAAGGAGCATGACCAAAGGTGTCCCCGTGCTCTGGTGATCCTGGATAGCAGGTGTCTGAAACTGCACACGGGACAGCTAGTAACTGGTGCAATTCAGAAGAACCCTGAGATCCTGGCAGTGCAGAAAGCTGCTGCCATGAGCTGTGCCATACATTCCTCAGGTGCAGCGGAGGGTCTGACCCACTGTCTCCAGCACTGTTGCAGACAGCGCTCCTTGTGCTCGCTCGTCTCCCTCTGCTTACCTTCTGAATGGCGATATGCGGCTGTTTTGCATCCATATGGAGTACATTGCCCAGGAAGGGCAGGATCAAAGGTCCCGGAGGGAAATTCCTCGGTCGTCTCCTTTTCATGACATCGGAAATCAGCAGGAACAGGCCCAAGAACACGGCCAGCGTCTGAAAGGGCACAATCTGCCAGAGCCACAGTAACCCAGGGGCAGCCTGCAGCGACATCTTCCTTGGCCAGCTGTGCACCTGCAGCTGAAAGAGGGAAGTGAGGGCAGAGAGAAACCCGGTTGCAGCGGGCACAGCCCCACCCTCCTGCTGCTGGTGCCAAAGGAGGACAAAGGTTAGAAGCCAGATGAAAACAACTTGAAATAAGTAAACAAGAGCTTCCCATGCCAGAGTCTTAACCCAGAAACTCTGCTAGGCCCCCATATTGTGGTTCCTTAAACTCATCAACAAAGATCTGTCAGATTTTTCTTCCTTAGATCTTGTTTCTACCAAGCTGTTTTTAATAAATCATTTACAGATTCTCTCCTCCCCCATTCTCTGTTACAGGAGTGAGCAATAACTTTCGGAGGGGAAAGGGAGAGGAGGTGCCCAAATGTTGGAGAGTGGTCATGGGCTGCATTTTTCTGTCGGGGTCTAGGATGGAGGTTGGGTGCAGAAGGGCACATAGAGTAAGAGACTGGGGTGCAGGAGACAGTGTGAGATCTGAGAGGGACTTTGGGTGAAGAAGGGGTTGTGACCTGGGTTGGGATTGGTGTGTACGGCCAGGGAGGAGGTCTGGATGCGGGTGAGGATTCTGGCCTGGGGAAGAGGTGTAGGAGGGGAGGGAGCTGTGACCTGGGGCAGGGAGGAGCAGAGGGTTTGGATGGTGACCTGGGGCAGGCAGTTGAGATGCAGGAGGATCAGGGGTCCCTGAGGCAGGTTTTGGCTGAGAGGCACTTACCTACGCGTCTCGCAGCCAGCAGCCCTGCAGTGCCATCAAAGCAGGCTGGGCTCCCTGCCTGATGTAGCCCAAGACCACTTGAAACTGCAGGCTACTCCTTCCATGTGACTCCCAGCTCCGGAAAAGGAGAGAGGCTTCTGCTTCCCCCGTCCTCCAGGCCAATCTCTCAACTCCTTTTTGCTGGTTGTTCCCAGCCTATGGGAGCTGACGATTGGGCTATGGGAGCTGACGACCAGTTGCTTCCCCCACCCCTTGCTGCCTCTATCATTAAGAGGCAGCCAGGGGGTGGGAAAGAGAAGGGGAAGCTTCAAAGTGGCAGTGCCACCTGGAGCCCAGGTTCTGCTGCTTTCAAAGGGCACGTGCAGCCTGGGTCCCCGGCTGGCCCCAGGCTGCATACAGTGTTTCAAATTGGCAGCGCTGCGTGGAGGCCAGGGTCAGCTGGGTACTCACCCACTGATTCCAGGCTTCATGCGGCGCTGCCGCTTTGAAATGTCGTGGGGGGCAAGGATCCAGCAAGGGACTGCTTAAGCCCTATGGCTGTTGCTACACTTCATAGGTGGAACAAAAAACAGGACTGTGTAGCACTTGAAAGACTAACAAGATGGTTTATTAGGTGATGATCTTTCGTGGGCCAGACCCACTTCCTCAGATCAAATAGTGGAAGAAAATTGTCACAACCATATATACCAAAGGATACAATTAAAAAAATGAACACATATGAAAAGGACAAATCAAATTTCAGAACAGAAGGAGGATGGAGGGGGGAGGAAGAGGAGGAGGTAAATGTCTGTGAGCTAATGATATTAGAGGTGATAATTGGTGAAGTTATTTTTGTAATGGGTAAGATAATTAGCGTCTTTATTCAAATTTGAGTGTAAAGTGTCGAATTTAAGCATGAATGACTGTTCAGAGGATTCTCTTTGAAGTGAAGTCTTAAAAGGTCTTTGAAGCAGGATGCAGGTAATCAAGTCGTTGAGACAATGTCCTTTCTGGTTGAAATGGCAAGAAACTGTTTTTTCTTTGTGATCCTGTCTGATATCTGTTTTGTGGGCATTGATCCTTTGGCAAAGTGTCTGAGACGTTTATTCAATGTACATAGCGGACGGACACTTTCAGCACATGATTGCATAAATTATATTTCTGGATGGGCAGAAATATGTATTCTTGATCTTATAACTCACTTGGTTGGGTCCAATAATGGTATCAGCAGAGTGAATATGTGGACAAAGCTGGCAACGGGGTTTGTTGCAAGGGAAGGTACCAGGGTTGGTACAGACATTTCCCTCCCCACCCTTCCTCTCCTCCATCCCCCTTTTGTTCTGAAATTTGATTTGTCCTTTTCAGACTAAACAGTCCTGTTTTTTGTTTCAGCTGCACCAGACTAACACGGCTACATTTCTACCACTGGAGGTGGAGGTGCCCTTACTGATAAGCTTGGTGGGACAAAGCGGCATGCAAGATGTATCTTTCCCACCCCTAGACTAGAATGTGGACTTCACAGAGGGACTGAGGATGAGCATCTTGAGGTGCGAAAGGAGGCTCTTGCGTTGGGGGTATCAGGGCTAGGGAATGAGGGCTTACTTGGACCAGCTCTTGGTCAGTGGTGCAGGAGGGTTGCTAAGGCAGACCTCCTGCCACTCCTGGCTGCCAAGCTGCAGGATGCCGATCCCTGCCATGCTTCCATCAGCTGCCAGCCTCCTGACACTGGGTTCCTGACACTGGGGTTGTCTGGTACAGGAACGTCCATGGTCCTTCTGGATACACTTGTGTAAACTAACTCAAATAAGGCAAATGTGATGACAAAATGCTAATGAAAGAGCCATTCGGAGACTGTTTTGAAATGTTCTGGTGGGCTGTATGAGACCTCATTGCTTGGTATGGTGTTACAGCTGTCACTGCTAAGTTGAATTCAAGTCAGCTGATCATCTAGATAGAATGAGGACTGTCCCTATCTCCTTTGCTGCCCTGTGCCACATCTGTCCCTACATCCACTGTGTGTTTGGGGGGGGGGGAAGAGAGGGGGTCTGATCTCACAGAGGGGGATCTAGAGGGAGAAGCTGTGAAGAGCAGGCCCAGAGCTGCAGGCAGGCGGGAGTAGGGCAGGGAGGCTTTTCTGAGGAGAGTGGCACGAGCCTTCAGGCTAAAGGAGGAACAGGGGCATCTGTGAATCTGTGTGCTCCTCTTTTCTCCCCTCCCCAAGCAGCCACTTATCTGAGGCAGGCCCAGAAGAGTGACAAGCTCAGCACCTCTTCTCTCTACCTGAGGCAGCAACTGGCATCAGCCTGCAGCCCACACCCTCGGCAAAGTTCCCAGCTCCAGAAAAGTTCTTACAGGCAGCTGAGCCATTCGGGTGCGGCTCCGCTTTGGGGCACACTGCAGTGAATCCCCACTTGCTCCCCCTGGAGCAGGAGAGTGGACAAGGGGGGGCCACTTACCAGAGACATTGGAACCTGCGCTGGCAGGAAGAGGGTTCCCAGGCCTTAGAAACGGCCCCCTCCCTCAAGAGCGAGGTGGCAGCTAAGCCAGAGTGTCCTTCCTCTCTGGAGGGTACTTCTGGTGGGGGAGCACAGCTGCTGGCTGTTTCGCCAGCCCAGAGGCTCGCCACGACTCAGTGAGTGACAGCTGGGTGCAGCCAGTGGGGGGCTGGCTGAGGGATGGGACCGGCCATCGGGCTAAAATGCAGCATGCAGCTGCCTGGAGGGGTACCACAGAATTTGGGGCAATTTGGTGCCTCAAATTTCGTAGTGCTCTAGGCAGCTGCATATTTTGTGTGCATAGGCCTGGGTCTGGATAGACCCCAGAACCTACTCTTCCAAAATTCAGATGTTCCCCCCACTGCCTGAGGTTTAAGAAAATGTGGAGCCTACCCACTCAATCCCTATAATTATCAAATAATTGACCATATACACTATTTCCAATGCTATTGTAACCCCTTTGGTATTTAGGGAGCATGGCCCTTTAAATCTTTTTCCTGGGAGGGGGATAAAACAGGCAATAGTGGGTCAAACTGAGTAATTTTTTAAGCAGAATCAATTGGAAAACCACAATGCAACTTGACTGGGAAGAAAAATGTTCTGTACACGAGTGCAATTTCGCTGACTCCTTGGGTTTTCTGCAGGTATTTGAAAGGGAACAGGAGGGAGGGAACTAGTGAAAATGGCAGGATTCATAAACCACCACTCACAGAAAGCTGCTCCTATTTCAGGAAGTAGATGTAAGCGGGGGAATGGTCCCGCTATTGTGGGGATCTTTCCTGGCTTCTATACCACCCCGGTGAAATGGACCAGCGAAAGGATCTGAGGCCCCGCTCCCACTTCCTTTACCCCACGGCTTCCCTGATCCTGAGGGCTCTGCCTCCACTCTCCTGAGTAGCAGAGTCCTCGAAACCCCAACAAGGCTGGGCCCAGGTTTCCTGGGGCTTAACCCCCGACCTTGTAGTCACTAGGGGCAGGAGTTAGGACACGAGGTGCTCTCTTTACATGGCATGCTTTCTTGGCCCAGTTATCATTTCATAAGGTTCAAAGCAAATACAATTTATTAAACATCAACTGATTAAAGAGAGAAGAATAAGAAAAAATGAGAATGGTTAAATGAGAACACACAGCCCTGCTCTGTAGCACAGGGACATCAAAACAACAGTCTGCAGAGTGTAAGGACAGTTCACAGTCTCTTCCTTAGAGGCCCCTTAGAGGCCCTGGATGTGCTGCAGGGGGGCTGCAGGCTGGACACACTTGCTCTGACAGTGACCACACACCCTAACCCTCTCCCAGTCTGGCCTGCTGGGCCTCTTGGCTGGTGATGTCTCCCTGCCCAGAGCCTCTCCCCTCACTTTGCTGGTCCCAGCTGCTCACCACACCCAGCTGCAGGCTGTGCTGCTTTGCCAGTCTCCAGCTCCTTGCATTGCTTCTCTGTCCCTTTTGGCTCTCTGAGCACTGCCAGTCTGCTGCTCAACACAGGGTCTGCGCTCCTTGGGCTGTGTGTGCCTGGCTCTGCTGCTGCAAAACTGCCCCTCAGCACAGCTTGCACTCCTTAGGCTGTGTGTGCCTGGCTCTGTTGCTGCAGGACTACCTCATCACACAGCTTGCTCCTCTCAGCTTTCTCTCCTTGCTCAGAGAGACCCAGAACAATCCCAGCTCACAGGGAGGACGGGGCCTGGCCTCTCACTTTCCTCACTGGCCTGTTCAAACTGTCAATCAGGCTGAGCTGGAGTGTTGGCTGCTTTCCATTGTCTCTGGGGTCTGTCAGTCTCATGGATCCTTCCCCTTTTGATACTGAGAGCTACCAAACCAAAAACTCCCACAGAGTTTTAGTAAGGGGCTAACAGTCCCCTTACATAGAGCAATATTCTGAGAAAACATTGGAAGGCACAGGCATGCCTGCATGCTCACAAGAAATGGAGGGAGGGGGAAAGAATGAAAGAATGAATTGAAAGGAAACTGCTTCTCAAATAATATTGATTATATTTCCTTGAACTAAGTAGGGAGGTGAATGGATAACTGGTTAACTGGAAGGGGTTAGGAACAGCCCCTCCACCAGGGGAAGCAGAAGCCGGCCTCTTTTGCACACTGGGCTGCCGGCTCCTGCTGTCTGTCCCCTAAGTCGGGAGTGGGAAGGCCAGGAGAAGGAGATGGCTCCCCTACACGTGGGCTGACATCCCCCTGAACATGGGGGCAGGGCCAACAAGGAAAGCCCAGCATATGGAGGTGTGAGTGAGATTCCGCTTAATCTATTAACTGTTTTACCAGAGCTTTATATCCCTAGAACTTAGCATCTCACATACGAAGTGCAGAATAAATGTTCTTTTCATGTAGGCAAAGATTTGGGAGCCAGGCGATGTGGATTACACTGCTGAATACCTAGCTAGGAGAGTGGAGAAGTGCAACGTGCTTTTTGTGTTCAGTGAGTGTTGTGTGGGGCTGGAGAGGCAGAGGTGCAGCGGTCTGGGACCCAGGAAGTCCTGGGACTCCTCAGGTCCTGGTTGTGCTGGGTCCTGGTCGTACCCCGTTGCAGTTCTGCCTTCTAAATGTACAAAGTGCTGGGAGGCTCTTACTACGTTTAAAAGGCAAAGGAGCAGTGGTCTGGGATTCGGCGTGAGCTGGGACTGCTCAATCCTGGCTTGCACGAGGTCTGGTAGGAAAAATCCTGCTTTCTCCTTTAAATTCTCCTAACCCTGTTTAAAAAGTGAGAAAAAACTTTGTTGTTTCCACAGAAGCAAAATTTATTGAACAAAGCTGTTGTGTCATGAAAAACTGCAAATGAAACATGTTCCTTTTGAAGGCATTCATGAAATACATTTACCTTTTTTAAAACCCAGGTTTGCAGATTCACAGGGCAGTAGGAATGAAAAGGCTGTTCTGAGTTTGCATACACAGGCTGCTTTGGGAGGGACATCAAGACTAACTGCCAGCATGGTAGGATGTATCCTAACTGCTATAGTCCCTTCCAATATCAGGTTCCCAAATGGTCCAATGGCTGATGTTGTAGATGCAGCCCTATACACAAGCAGGGTAAATACTAATTATTTTGAGAAATGCGCCAATGACAAAATTGCTCTGACTCTCCCTACCGAGACAGCGCACAGATCTGGTATGGCTTCGGGGAGAGAGTAGCTCCCATTCTGAACTCAAGGCTTAGCTTTACGTCCTTTGGAGCTTGGAATGTGAATTTCTGAAGGAGGATGGTGAAGAACAGGAACAGCTCTGTTCTAGCCAGCTGCTCGCCAAGGCAACCCCGCTTTCCTGAAAAGAAAACAGTTGTGCACATCAGCCAAAGGTCCTTGTCAGAACAGTTTAGGTCTCATGACAAATGAGGTGTTAATTTTCCATGGCAGCAATTTCAGAACTGTGGGGAAGAAGAGATGGTTTTGTCATCAGTTCCACCCCCTTTCTGATTCACCATTTGCTGTATTTAGTACTAAAGTTTCCTTCATTTATAACTGTGGATGCTAATATTTGCATTCATTACGGCAGTACTTCAGTAATTCCTTCTCATAATAGAAACAATGATGTTTGATAACTCTTGGAAGATCAACCGCATCTCTGCATGGCTATTGAAGGCGCGATCTACACAGTTTAACTATGCCACTACACTACTACCTTATTTCTGTATAACAGATTCGCCTTGCCTTAACTGCATCCACACTAGAAAAGGTGTGATGTTTTAATTTATATTGATTTTTTAAAATCACATACCTAACTGATAGAAAACTATGATTTCTGTGTCTAGCTGATGTCTTACTTCCCTACCACATCCACCACACACTGCTGTATTATTTCTTGATCGAAAAGTTAAAATAACACAGGTCAGGTGTAAACTGTCCCTGACCTAGCTTCTCAATGACATAACACAGGGACCGCTGAACACAGGCAGGTCTAGCCAGCATTATGCCTAAATGGGAGGCCTTGACTCTTAGTTTATAGATATACTGCACTTAGATGTGGCCTAAGTTTTCTTGAAATAACGCTACTTATTTTAAAATAATGTTGCTATGTAGATGTATCTTAGCTGGCAAGACTTTTGTACAAGAAATAATCAGAGAGAAGTCTGATCTGCAAAGTTTGGCTTTAAAGCTGAACTTCCCCCAAAAGATGTGGGGCTATACTGACAGAGTCAAATTTATGCCATTAGAGAAAAATGGGCTAGCTGTAAAGTTTGTATCCTAAATCAAACTGGGTTTAGGGGTTGATACTCCAGTAGTGTTAAAATGACACCCAGGGATTGCTACATCATGCCCAGCAATTTGTGATAATCATAGAGCACAGCATTTTGAAATTCCCCAGGTTTGATTTAGAACGTGTTCTTGTGCTCAAAGAAGTTAATGCTAAAGTTCCTATTGACTTAACAGTGTGCGATCAGGTCCTTAATGAATGAAAGTGATGGAGACTCCATCACATCCTATAGTAAAATATTCTGATGGTTCGTTGTTTTTAGGAGGGTGTTTCAGGGATCTCCAACATTGTATCATCTTCCTCATGTTTTATTCCCCATACTGCCTCTTCCAATAAGTGAAAAGGAACAGTGAAAGATGAGGAAGGCACCACCTAACCTCACTCTGATGTTCCTAACAAGTGAGGTAGGCAAATTCCTCTTTCCACCTACTTTTGGTTACGTCTACAATATTTTCCCTTTGTTGCCGTTGTTGTGTCTAGCCCTGCTTTAGGAAGGAGCTCTTGTTCAAGAATGACATGCCTTCTACCAATGAAAAAACTGTGCAAACTGGACAGGGACATGAACACTTCTCATGAGTTTCATTTCTGTGCTTTCCATTTTCCATTGAGACTCTGCCACTAATAAACACTATGGCTATGTCTAGACTGGCATGATTTTCCGGAAATGCTTTTAATGGAAATTTATTAAACATTAACTGATTAAAGAGAGAAGAATAAGAAAAAAAGCGCGTCTAGATTGGCAGGAAAAGCACTTTTTGCGGAAAAGCGTCCATGGCCAATCTAGATGCCATTTTCGCGATCGGGGCTTTTTTGCGGAAAACAACTCTATGCTGTCTACACTGGCCCTTTTGCGCAACAGTTTTTCAGAAAAAGACTTTTGCCGGAATGGGAGCAGCATACTATTTCCGCAAAAGCACTGACAATCTTTCATGAGATGGTCAGTGCTTTTGCGGAAATTCAAGCGGCCAGTGTAGACACAGCCTGTGGGTTTTTGCCTAATGTGAAAAAGGAGAAGGCCCAAGACTTGGTGCTATAATACTAATGGGGAGTGTCAGACACATCTCACCTGCAGAGAATGGGAGGAAAGTTTCTCTCTTCTTGAATCGACCATCCTCCAGAAAATGCTTAGGATTAAAAGTGTGAGGGGTTTCCCACTCATTCTTGTCAAACAGCACTGATGTCAAATTGGGAACCAAAACAGTACCCTAAAAAAAGAGAACAAAAGGAATTTATCGCTTCCCTGATTCCATTTTTAATTGTGACCTACAAAGAGGTGAAAAAGGAGGCGCCATGTTGTTTCTTTTTAATCTTTTATGATATACAAAGAAGAGACAACAGGATTTTTTAAAAGATAATTTTCCAGCCGGTTCTTTACCTTATATTTATTTCAAACCTCAAATTTGATTTTCTCTGGTTTTGCTGTTAGTATTTCTGGAGGAGCCATTATGAACAGAATGGCAGACATCACAGATTTGAAGGAAAGAGAGGAGTGTTAATCTTTGACAAAAGAGAGTATTTCTTCCAACTGTTTTTAAGCATTTTTAAGCATTTCCTTCGTAGGTGCAATAGTATAAACCTACTAGCTCTCATGCATTTCCTAGGAAAAATACGGTCGGCAGAATTGAATTTTTAATTAAAACCAATCCAAAAAAGTTAAATACTCTCAGGCATTCTTTATACAACATAAAGATTCAAAGAGGAGCAAAACCCACCCACCCACCTTTCTTTTTTAAGAGCTAAATTGTTCTGAATGTGGTGGTAGTTGGGCTTACATGACGTTTTTGTGCATAGAACAGCAATGGGCAACCTATGCTAGTTAGTGGGCCACATGAGAGGGCCTCCTTCATCTCAGTGCGCTATGAGGTTGTTGTAACCAAGATGGTCTCCTGGGATAGGGTAGTTTTGCTAACTGCACTGGTTTACGTAGAGTTTGTGGGGTGTGCCAACGCATCCATAGTGGTATTCTGATGGGATGAAGAGACAGCATACGGCTCTCGGTCAACGTTGTGTGCAATCAGCATGTGCATCTCACTTCATGTGCCCTTACTTTATGTGCATGTCACTTCAGCAATCCCAGTAGGAAAAAAAACTGTATGCCTTATACAATGCACTTTCCTTCTGCTATTGTGCACACATTTCCTTTAAGTTGCATTAATGAGGGGTTTGTGTCGGGAGAATGGAAGCTCGCCACAAGCAATGGTTTCTTACGGCCCACTGACTGGTAGAATGGTTCTCTGCCTGGCTCAACTCCGGAATTCCCTTGAGCTTGGGTGTGTCCCAATTTTTCTGAGCATCAGTCTACAAGCTGGAGAAGAAGAATGTGCTCAAAGGTTAGGACCTGAGGAGATCCTCTGCTAAACAAATGCTGGGAACTGAGTTAGAAATTCCAGCCTGCTCCCTTCCATGGGGAGAAATTGTGGCTCAGCATCATGGCGAGGTGGAGTCAGAAATGCTGGGGCTTGAGACGAAAGAAATTCAGAATTCTGGAGCTGCTGAAGATAAGATATTCCCCACCTTTAAATACAAATCACCCCCTCCCCTCTCTAAACACCAAGGCCCAGACCCCCTAAGGTATTTATGCATGTAACTTCCACTAGTTTCCAGAACATTTAGGTGCTCAAATACATTTAAATTTCTGGGTCCAAGAGCCTGTCTGACCTTTCTTGAGGAACAGCCACAGTGGTGATCTTGTGCTGGACCTAATTCCTAGTCCCTTTACTAGGGTTTCATGCAGTTAATATAAATCACTTACATCATGTTTTATGAAGATTGCAAAATTCTGATAGGGATGTCAATTGTCTCAAACCTTAGGAATGTAAGTATCAAGATTTTGGTTTGGGAATAGCCCAATATTTTAAAGTGCTGCTCTGTATTTTCTTTGCTTCCCAAAATAGGTACAGATTTGGAACTGGATCTTCCTCCGGGCAAAGGTGTATCTGTCTGTGGTACTGGGTTGGGCTCATCTCTATTAACTCCTTAAACCAAGATGAGAAATGAAAGATACATTTCTTTCCAGCTTACTTTTGGCACTTGGTATCCAGCCAGTGTTGTGTCCCTTGTTGCCATTCTCGGCACATTTAAAGGCACAATGTTGCTTATCCTTTGCACTTCGTGAATAACTGCATTGGTGTACGGCATGTTGTCCCTGTCCTCTAGGGCTGGCTGTCGAGACTGGCCAATCACTGTGTCAATCTCTACTTGCACTCTCTCTAGGAAAAGAGCAGAGGTCATCATGGGTATGAGAACAAACAATATGTTCATGGAACAACAGGCTTAAACTGGGCAGGGTTCAGAGTTCATCTATTTAAGGTATTTCTAAGAAAACTCTATTTATGCTTTGAAAAGAGTATCAGTGAGTAATGTAGATCTAAATATACAAATACATAAGAAAACTGCAGCTGATTAAGCAGAGACTAATGCAATGGGAGGAAGATGAGAAGCATTTTTAAGTGTAACTGAGTCATAATAGGAAAACCTCCTTTAATACCCACACGGAATGCAAGAAGCATTTATTTACTCCACTTCTCAAAATCAAATGTAAAGGCATTATCAATACAAAGAGAAAAGTCAATTACTGGGCTGACCTAAGGGACAACTGAGCCTGAAAATATTTATGTGCTGTTTTTCTTGGTCAGGCAACATTCTCCAGTTGTTCAGGCACAAGGTCAAGCCAATAGCTTGCCAAGAGTCCAGGGATCGCACCTATTTTGCATGACAGAAAGCAGGCTTAATCTTCCATTATTTTCAACACAGGCCCCTTTGTTGCCTCTCTAGCTCACATCTGAAGGCTAAAGAGGACACTTCCCATGGTCCACCTTTTTAAAATCCACAAGTTACATTTCCAGGCATGGAAGAGTTAAACAATGCACCCAGTGTCACACAGGAAGTCTGAGGCAGAATCTGGACTAGGATTTGGGTGTCTTGAATCCCAGTCCTATGCATTAACCACAAAGCCAGCTTCCTCTTAAATCAAGGTTGTTACAGCTATGGTTTCCACTCCTTAGCCCTGTGCCAGTTGCTGGAGGTGTAACTAATGGGGAGAAACAAGGAAAAGCAGGAAAGGTTTCTAAATGCGGGGAAATGGCAACTGTGGGAATAAAGCACCTTTGTACAGACTGTTAATAAAACAATATTCTGAATTCTCTGAAAAACTTGATGCGGCAAGGGTTAAGAGCAGAAATTCAAGTGATATTAAGAAATTATCTATGTCCATTTACTTTGAATCTCTGGATTTGTGGCCATGTACAGCAGAGCCCAGCGGATGGTTGTAGATGTTGTTTCAGTTCCAGCAAAAAAAAGATCTAGTGTGGAAAATAAGAGATTTTCTTCATGGAAACTAGGGTCAGCATCCACCTTAGAACAAAGACATAAAGTGGGAGGTATTAAAACAGTATTTATTAGTATTATACAAAGACATGTAAACATCATGCCAGGCTCGGGTATGCAAACTGCTGGGTGCCCTTAATTTCCACTGCCTTCAGAGAGATTTGAATAAACACAGCCCCTCAAAGGACAGCATCATTAGATAGAAACACTGAAAAGTTTGAGCTGATTTTAGGTCTTAGCACAAGGCCTGATGGTGTCGCTGAAAGAGTCCCAGACACTTTAACTGGCTTTTTGGTCTGGCCCATAGAACACAGGCAAACCCTCACGCTTTTTAGGCCCTGATTCAGCAAAGCACTCAAGCATGTGAGAAGGCCTGCTGACTTCAGTGAGCCTACTGTTCCCTGCTTAAGGCAAAGCATGGGCTTAAAGGCTCTGCAGAATCAGCCCCTGAGGTTCCTAACTGTTCACTAATGGAGGGTCAGATGCTCATACAACTCCGTTGGAGATCTCTGTCACTGTAGTTCTACTTCTAATTTTTAAAATAAAGAAGTGGATTGTTCCAGTTTGCTTTGTTCTCTGATCTCTTACCTTTGCCATTTCCTTCAGATAAGAGTCAATGAAGTCTCTGGTTTCTGAGGGATTCCAGTCCTCTTTGTGCTTTGCAATAATTTCCCTCACAAAACACTTCAGTTTCTCCCAGTTTTTGAACATGGTGTGATGGGGTCCTGGGATCCACTTCATTAGGGTGGGGAAGGTGTTGTACAGCTTTTAACATACAAACAGAACTCAATATGATTTTGCCTCTTTAGAGAAATCCATTTTATGATTTCATGTACCCCCCTGTATTCAACTGGAGGGACCACATTTATTAAACCACTCTAGTACATAATTTCATTATGGATGTGCTCAGAGCCCTCCACACCTTCACACCGTCATTTCAGACAGTCTCTGACCTGAGCAGCCTAGAATCCAAATAGACAGAACAAACAAAGGGTGGAAAAAAGGATGAGTTAATGTCATTTTACATAGCGAGAATTGACGCAGAGATTAAGTGACTTGGCCACGATTGCTCAGGCAATCTGTTACAGAGACAGACTGTTTTAACCATCTTACTAAGATATGGACTCTTTTCTCTCAGCCCTCCACTGGGCTGGTTATCAGCCACTGATCCCATTGCTTTGGCAACCCTAGAGCAGGGGTGGGCAATAATTTTTGGTGGTGAGGGAGGGCACTCCAGGATCTTTGAAAGTGGTCCAGGGCTGCTCTTTTCTGTGGATGGGTGTGGGGTCTAGGATGGAGCTTGGGTGTACAAGGATGAACAGGGTAAGGAATTGGGGGTGCAAAGGATGGTGTGAAGTATGAGAGGGAATTTGGGTGAAAGAGGGGGTTGTGACCTGGGTCAAGGTATTGGGGTATAAGGTCAGGGAGGCAGTGTGGGAGCATTCTGGCCTGGGGAGTGGTGTAGGAGGTGGTACAGGGTCTGGAAGAGAGTTGTGACCTAAGGCAAGGATGTGCACAGGGTTTGCGTGGTGACCTGGAGTTGGGGTCTGTGAAGGGAAGTGATGCCAGTGGCAGGTTTTGGCTGGGAGGTGATTACCTAAATGTCTTCCAGCCAGCAGCCCTGCAGCATCTCCCAGGCAGCCCCAGTTCACTAAAAACTGCAGGCTACTCCCTCCATGTGGCTCTCAGCTCCAGAAAAGGAGAGAGGGTTGCACTGCCCCCGTTTCCCAGGCGATTCTCTCTCTTTTTCTATTGACTAGTTGTTTCCTCCCAATGGAAGGTGACGATTGGGTGGGAATGGGGAGACCACACAAAACTTTCCCCTTCTTTCAGAGCAGAGAGCTACAAGGAATAGTTCTACACTTCAAATAGCAACTTCTGTGTGACTGAGCATCCCGGCAGGGGGGGTCCGCACGCTGGGTCCCATAGCTGGGTGTACTGGAAGCAGCCCGCAGGACATATCTTGCCCACCCCTCCCCCACCGGATCATGTGCTGTATTGCCTGAGGCTACGCCATAGTAGTCACTTCAGAAGGGAAGAGACCACGTTGTTAATGATTTGTTGATTGAAACGCCAGGAAAAATACAAAAAGTTCATTACCCCAGAACTTGGCCTCACATGCCGACACATGATGTTGATACTATTGACATTACCGCAATTTTTATCAGAGGTTGGACTTTGGTATTAAAGGGTTGGTAAAACACATGGGAAACTGCCCAGGTGCAGCACCATGAGCAGATGGACCACAGGCACATGACTGCTGCTGTCCCGGCAGGGTTATGTCTCACCCCCGTCACTCTTCAGTGCTGAAATGAGAGGCACCAAGAGGAGAAAGATCCAACCTCATTTGGGTAACGTGTCCCTGGAAACCTGGGTTTTTCGTCTATCTCAGTGATCCTGCATCATATTGAAACGCAGTGCTTTCTCCCTGCAAATGGTGCCACCTGAAGCAGCTCCTGGCTGGGTGAGTCCCTGATTTTGATGTCAGGTTGACTGTGCCTGTAGGGTCATCTCCCACCTGGCCTGTTGCATAAAGGCACTCTGCCACCCCCACTGCCGCAAGCAAATCAATGGCGCCACACAAATCTTTGAGATATCTCTCCCCTGAGCAGAGTCCCAAGGCACTGGGAGACAACCAGGAAGGGCGTTGCTCGGGAACAGTGAGGTTTGTGACCTTTTTGCCTTCCTTTCTTCCAAGGCACAACTCCCTGATGCGCGATAAAACAGTCCACTGGGTGTTCCTCCCCATTAGACATCGCACTATGTGCATGGGGGGAGGGGACACTGGTACTGAAAATGCAGGCTAGAGGATCTGGCAGGATTACCTTCAGGGGGGCAGGGTGGAAGAGACTAGCTAGAGGGGGAACTGAGGTGAAGAGAGATTTGTTGGGGAATAGGACAGCATGGATGCCCTAGCCAGGATAATGTCATGGTCAATCTGGGACCAATAGGACTCTGTGATGCTGAAACTACTGAGGGCGTGGCCATTGTGTTCATGTGGCTATAGGCAAAATCAAATGAGATCTACCTGGATCCAAATACTTCCCTGGAGATACAAATTCTCATCAAGTAACTGCAGTAACTTCTGGAACTGACTGTCATGATATTCAAACCGGTCCCCAAATGTGATGGAACAGATAATGTTGGATACAGCATTGTTAATTTTAAAATGAGGGTCAAAAGGTTGCCCTGGAAGAGAAAAAGGGAGAAATTGGGGTTCTTCTGGCTTTTGTAGAAAAGGAGAGGAATGGTGTTGACAGGCATAAACTACTTGATGTGTCCAAAATCCATTCTCAACATGTGCATCTATCACATTCCCCTGCACACACTCAGACACATCCCTTCAGCAATGTTTGCTGCATTGTCACATGGGTATTGACAAAACTGTTAAACACATAGATGGAATGAGCTGCCTTTCCTGCATGCAGCAGAACTGCCAGCTCAAGTCATTTTTTTTCTCTGCACAGAGACAGTTGTACATTTCCACTCAGGTCTCTGCCTTTGTTATAGCGTAGGGAAATGCTACACATGTGTTATTATGAACCACTTTCTCTCCCTTGTCATTAATCTTGGCAATGAACACTTTTGTGAGACAGTTTTCAAATCTGGGTGGCTACCTGGAGGCTGAAGAGAAGCTGACAGCTCAGCTGTTAGGGTATGTCTAGACTACATGCCTCTGTCACCAGAGGCATAAGTGAGCGGTCGACAAAAGCTTCCCTTGTTGTCCAATCTGCGTCTTGACTTGTGCGCTGTGCCGACGATCAGCTGAGCCAGCACAGTGCGATAGCCATTTTTATTTTAATGAAGCCGAGGATATTTAAATCCCCTCTTCACTGACTATGGCGGGTAGTCTACACATACTCTCTGTGTCATTACTGACAGATATAAAAACATGAAATCCAAAAACCACCACACTTTTAAATCTGTATAGAGATCTGGATGACAGCAAGGTGTATGTGTGTCTAATGGGCTAAACCAAATCCCTCATCTTAAATGAGTGCTAGAAAAGATCTAGGTTTAATTTCATATTTCAGGCAAATCTCAGTTATTTCACATTCGTGGCTATAATTTGTGATAGAACACTTAGTGTGTCATTCTCTCTCATTCTCACCTTTTTCTTCCTCAAATGCCTCTGTGAGGTATCTGTTCTCCTCCTGTATGCGTTCTTCTAAGCTCCTTTTCCCCAGGCCAAAGTTTCTTAGAGTTGATAAAGCAAATCTTCTTTGTTGTTTCCAGTTATGTCCATTGGAGAGTACTAATCCTGGGGTGAAAAATGACAATTGGTGTATTGTAATGGTCATTACCTTAATACACGCAGTTCCCGGGTTACATGGATCCGACTTACATTGGATCCCTACTTACAGACGGGGTGAGGCAACCCCGCACTAGCTGCTTCCCCCCAGCAGACCAGGGAGACGCGAAGCTAGCGCCCCCCCCCCCAGCAGACCAGGGAGACGCGAAGCTACACCCCCCCCCCCAGCAGACCAGGAAGACATGGAGCGGCTTTTCTCAGCAGACACCCCAGCTTGAGAATAAAGGACTGAGGGAAGTGAGGTGTGGGAGAATAAAACTGAGCTCTGGAGAAATGTTTGGCTAGAGTTTCCCCTACAATATGTACCAGTTCCGACTTACATACAGATTCAACTTAAGAACAAACCTACAGTCCCTATCTTGTACGTAACCCGGGGACTGCCTGTACTCTCCCTTTTCAAGTTTAATTGAGGCCTGGTTATTTTTCCACAAGATATTCCCTTCTGTTCTGTTCTGTTCCCCAGGCTCATCATTAGTATATTAGAGTGCCTGGGCTCTCTAAAAGTGGGGTCATGTCCGACATGCAGAAGCTACACTTTTACAGAAAGCGTATAGAGCTGAGGTTGAAGAAAGTAGGCTGCAATGCTGACGGTGAATAAGTTTGGAGATGTAATTTTGAGAGATTTCAGAAGCCTAATCCTTCCACTACTGACTCTTGGTGAAGGAAAACTTTCAAGGGACCATGCAGGATGGAATTTCATTCTATATGCCCCCATCTGCTGTTGCTTCCACCAGGGCTATAGCAGTTGGGATGTGAACATGAGATGTCAAAGAGACATGAGAACCTGTGTAATATTTGCAAAATCGAGTCAAGTTATTAAGGCCCAGATTTGCAAAGGTATTTAGGTGTCTAACTCCAATTGATTCCTCTAGTAGTCAGGCACTGGGAATGGGGTGTATCAATCCTGCACTGGTATAGCAGGGGTTAACCTTTCTCTCTTGGCTGAGGAAGCCACACCCCCTCAGCTCCACTGGGCATGCTCCAGCTGGAGAGAGGATATAAAAGGCAGCTGAACAGCTCAGTCTGGGCTGATGAGGAAGGAGGTGTCCTCTTGACTCCAGTGGGAGAGCTGCCCTCAGTGCAGGATGTGGAGTCTAGACAGCCAGAGATGGACCCCTACACACAGACTTGAGATGCCACAGAGAAGGGAGTTACTGTGGAGACCCAGAAATAGTGAACTGCAAAGAGTTGGGTAGAAGGTAACCAGGGAAACTTGGTGATGAAGAACTAGAGACAAGCTCAGTGAGTTTTGGTAGGAAACCTGCCTTGGGTTCAGAATCTGGTGGAGTGGGCAGGCATGATTCCCACCCTGTCACCTCAAAACTTGTGGCCTTGCTTACTAATAGTATTGACTCTGGTCTCTATGCTGCACTGTCCTGATGGCAGGGGTCGATATGATTGACTCTGGCTGCCCTTATTGCAGGCATCGTATCACTGACTTAGGCAACAGGGCCATGCAGCCCCGAGACTGGGGACATCCCTAGAGAGGCAAGCACAGGCTATAACGCAGCCTAACCGTAACCCATAAACAGTGACTGGCATCTGACGAAGTGGCTCTTTGCCCACGAAAGCTTATGCTCCTACACTTCAGTTAGTCTATAAGGTGCCACAGGACTCCTCGTCGCTTTTGCAGATTCAGACTAACACGGCTACCCCTCTGATAAGTGACTGGCATATCAACCCTGTGATAGACACCTAAACACCTTTGAGAATCTGGTCCTAAGTTATTACTGTAGCACAGACTTCAGCTCATACACATAAAGTGTAACCCATTTGCAGGATCAGGGCCTTCATTTTCAGAAACAGTACGTGAGAAATGCTGGAAGAAAAACTCACCAAATGTCTTGCAGAATTCCTGGATAAGAGGCATGTCTGGGCGATCAAGAAAGTCATCGCCCTGATGGACAAGCACTTCCTTCACCAGATGGAATCCATTTACAATCACAAATTTCAGGTTACCCAACTGCATGCTGAAAATGTTGCCATATTTTTCAGCAAGCTGGAAAAATTAGAGCATGTGCATTAATTCATGTTTATTTTGTATGATAACCAAACTAGAGCTCAGGTGATGACTTCTTACTTTTATTATTGTAGTGCTACTCCTACTAATTTGTATTACAATAGCAAGGAAGGGCCTGGCTGTTCAAGCACTGATTCGAAACCCAGCGCCTGAGAGCTCACAACAGGATAGAACAGGGGAATGATGCATAGAAATGGGGAGGGGAATGAGACAACAGTAAAACAAGCATATCTAAGGACAATGGCTGCCCTGAGCCTTTCCTAAGGGATGTCAAAATAAAACAGGCCTACTGGTGAATAAAATAATAATAAATAAATAAATACATGATAATAATATGTCATTTGAAGAAGTGGGCTGTGCCCAGAAAAGCTCATGATATTATCTACGTTTTCTCTTAAACATGCTAGACTATTCACTGTTTTTTAAGAGTTTTTTGTTTTTGTTTTTATAAATAATTGCTATTGACAATTGGCCTCCTCTGTGGTAAGCAGAGCAGACATGTTCCTGACTGGTTGCATTATAGACTGCAGATACTTTGTTCCTATGTAGTGAAAAAACTCAAACATACTGGTTTAAACAAAACACCCTCTAGTTTCATAAGAAGCCTACACCTACCTCACAACACACTACCTACCTCCCTGGGGCACTCAGAGGCTGAGGTTGAAAACTGCACAAAACTAATTACTGACTTCCACAAAGTTTGTGAAGGGAACTCATTCTAGTCCTTGAAAGGAGATAACACTCACAAATAATGTTCTAAACTCTTTTAGGCTTTATAATTTACTTTGTATATCTGATTACCTCCCTCTCCATCACATCCTTCCTCACTTGCCAGGGAGGTTCCACCTCCGGCCCAACTCCTCATGTGCCTTGCAAGTTTTTACTAACTCTTCATTGTTGGGAAGTTCATTCAAAGCCCTGTAAGTAAATTCCTACAAGCTGTTTTGCATTGTCACTGAAGACTTCTTGTCATTCTTGCAAGCTCCTGCCCCATCTAGTTCCTTGTGAGCTCCTCCAATCCTGATGAGCACCAACCTCCTACCGTACACGGATCCCTTCCAAGTCTCAGTCTTTCTATACTTGGTTACTTTTTATGAGCCTCTTCTCACCTGGCTAATGTTTACGGGCCTGCTCATCAAAGTGCCCAACCTTCTGCACACAGTGCAAGCCTCCTGTATAGTCACAACTCCCCACTGGCTGGCTTCTAGCCATGGGGCACTGTGCACTCCCTCAGACACTGCCACCTTCATGTAATCAAGCCTGAATTCATGATCTCAACAAGTCTAATTCAAACTGAGCAGAAAGCAGACATATGCCTGGAAGGTCCTAACTTCTGAGGATTTCCATGTGGAAAGTAGGGATGTAAGCGAGTAGTTGTCTAGTCAACTATCCAAAAAGCCTGGGCTTGTTGGGTAGTCAACTACTCGCATTACCCCCACCCTTGCAATAGGCAACAAATGGGGGGGCAGGTACAGGATCTGGTGCTGGGCGAACAGGCTGTAAGCCAGTTCTGCTCAGCACCGTCTCCGCTGTATTGCCTTCCCCCTCCCCACTCCGTCTATCAGAGGCAGAAGCGCAGGGGACGGAGGAGAGGGAGAGGAAAAGGGAGGCTTCTGCAGAGCAGGCTCTGCCCATGGTGGGCTCAGTCTTGACACAGGTAGAGGCTGGTTGGGAAGGAGCCCCTGTCCCTCTGGGATCCCCCATAGACAGGGTCTGGTGCCATGAATCAGCTCCTATCCTCAGAGGCCTGGGCTGGCTGTGGGCAGAGGCTGATCTGGCAGCAGCCCCTGTCCATTGGGCGTCCGAGCTCCCCACTGGGACACCCAGCAGGCTGAGACTCCTGGATCCAGCATGAACTGGGACTGAGCAAGCCCAGCTCAGTCCCGGCTCACACTGGCATGAGGAGCAAACCCTGCTGCTGCTCTGCAGTTTAAATGTATAGGAGCCCACCCGGCTCTTACTACAAATCAACTGCAGAGCTGCTGAGTGGGATTAGCTCCCGGACCTTGTACACGCCAGGACTAAGCCCCTCCCCCTGTCGATTAATCATGTAGTTTATAAAAATTCTATGGACTACGTGATTCATTAAATACCCACCCGTGGAAAGGAATCCACAACTGGGACCCTCACCTTCTGCACACGACAGAGGGAAAAGGAGCATGGCCAGAGGTGTCCCCGTGCTCTGGTGATCCTGGATAGCAGGTGTCTGGAACTGCACACGGGACAGCTAGGAGCTGGGGCAATTCAGAACATCTAGAATGGGCTCTCATTTAGGCCAGGGGCTAGCGCGGCACCAGGAGAGCCCTGAGGCCCTGTCAGTGCAGAAAGCTGCTGCCATGAGCTGTGCCAAACATTCCTCAGGTGCAGGTGAGGGCCTGACCCAGTGTCTCCAGCCAGGGCCAGACTAAGGGGTGGGCAAGCCGGGTAGTTGCCCAGAGCGCTAAACGATGGGGGCGCCTGATGGCAGCCGTAAGGGGCGTGCGTCGTCCCTTATAGCCGCCATCAGATGCCGTTTGCCCGGCTTCCACAACGTTGCCCTGCCCCATCCACGCGGCGCCGGCCAGCAGCGCCCTTCCCCCATGGCCGCGGGGCCGTGCACGGCTAGGCGCTGCGCACCAGCAGTCGTGGGGGGGGCCGCGCTGAGCAGCGCATGCACCGTGTACCCCGGGGGCGGGCCCCAGGCTGCGCGCCAATGGCCGGGCCGGGCAGGGCATGCGCCGTTCGCACCAGGGGAAGGCCTGCGCATGCGCCGTGCGTCCCGGGGCGGGTCTGTGTTCCCTGGGGGGTGGGCAGCCTGGGGCACCAAAATGGCTCGGGACGGCCATGTCTCCAGCACTCTTGCAGACAGCACTCCCTGTGCTTGCTCCCCTCCCCCACTTACCTTCTCAATGGCGATATGACGCCGTTTGACATCTAGGTTGAGTAGGTTGCCCAGGAAGGGCAGGATGAAAGGTCCCGGAGGGAAATTCCTCGGTCGTCTCCTTTTCATGACATCGGAAATCAGCAGGAACAGGCCCAAGAACACGGCCAGTGTCTGAAAGGGCACAATCTGCCAGAGCCACAGTAACCCAGGGGCAGACTGCAGCGGCATTTTCTCTGGCCAGCTGTGCACCTGCAGCTGAAAGAGGGAAGTGTGACAGGGGCAGAGGGAAACCCGGTTGCAGCGGGCACAGCCCCACCCTCCTGCTGCCAAAGGAGGACAAAGGTTAGAAGCCAGATCAAAACAACTTGAAACAGGTCAACAAGAGCTTCCCATGCCAGAGTCTTAACCCAGAAACTCTGCTAGGTCCCCATATTGTGGTTCCTTAAACTCATCAACAAAGATCTGTCAGATTTTCCTTCCTTAGATCTCGTTTCTACCAAGCTGTTTTTAATAAATCGTTTACAGATTCTCTCCTCCCCCATTCTCTGTTACAGGAGTGAGCAATAACTTTCGGAGGGGAAGGGGAGTGGAGGTGCCCAGATGTTGGAGAGTGGTCATGGGCTGCATTTTTCTGTGGGGGTCTAGGATGAGGTTGGGTGCAGAAGGGCACATAGAATAAGAGACTGGGGTGCAGGAGACAGTGTGAGATCTGAGAGGGAGTTTGGGTGAATGAGGGGTTGTGACCTGGGTAGGGATTGGTGTGTACGGCCAGGGAGGCGGTTTGGATGCGGGTGAGGATTCTGGCCTGGGGAAGAGATGTAGGAGGGGAGGGAGTTGTGACTTGTGGCAGGGAGGTGCAGAGGGTTTGGATGGCGATCTGGGGCAGGCAGTTGAGATGCAGGAGGCTCAGGGGTCCCTGAGGGAGGCTTTGGCTGAGAGGCACTTACCTACGCGTCTCGCAGCCACCACCCCTTCAGTGCCACCAACG
Organism: Pelodiscus sinensis; assembly: GCF_049634645.1. Classification (NCBI taxonomy): domain Eukaryota; kingdom Metazoa; phylum Chordata; order Testudines; family Trionychidae; genus Pelodiscus; species Pelodiscus sinensis. Next base: position 14,902,866 of record NC_134719.1, read on the forward strand.
CAGGCTGGGCTCCCTGCCTGAAGTAATCTCAGACCACTTGAAACTGTACGCTACTCCCTCTATGTGACTCCCAGCTCCGGAAAAGGAGAGAGGCTTCTCCTTCCCCTCCACTCCCCCGGCCAATCTCTCAACTCAACTTTTGGCTGGTTGTTTCCAGCCTATGGGAACTGACGATTGGGCTGGGAGTGGGGCGACCACATGAAGCTTCCCCCTCCCTCCAGAGCACAAGAGCCACGTGGAGTAGGGATGTGAACAACTACTTAACTAATCGACCAGTTGCTTCCCCCACCCCTTGCTGCCTCTATCATTAAGAGGCAGCCAGGGGGAGGGAAAGAGGAGGGGAAGCTTCAAAGCGGCAGCGTCACATGGAGCCCAGGGTCTGCTGCTTTCAAACGGCACGTTCAGCCTGGGTCCCTGGCTGGCCCCGGGCTGCATACGGCGTTTCAAAGTGACAGCGCTGCGTGGAGGCCAGGGTCAGCTGGGTACTCCCCCACTGATTCCAGGCTCCATGCGGCACTGCCACTGTGAAATGTCGTGGGGAGCAAGGATTCAGCAAGGGACTGCTTAAGCCCTATGGCTGTTGCTACACTTCATAGTTGGAGGTGCCCTTATTGGTGGGACGAAGCGGCATGCGAGACGTATCTTGCCCACCCCTGGACTAGAATGTGGGCTTCACAGAGGGACTGAGGAGGAGCGTCTTGAGGTGCGGGAGGAGGCTCTTGCGTTGGGGGTATCAGGGCTAGGCCATGAGGGCTTACATGGACCGGCTCATGGTCAGTGGTGCAGGGGGGTTGCTAAGGCAGACCTCCCGCCACTCCTGGTTGCCAAGCTGTAAGATGCCGATCCCTGCCATGCTTCCGTCAGCTGCCAGCCTCCTGACACTGGGTTCCTGGCACTGGGGCTGTCTGGTACAGGAACGTCCATGGTCCTTCTGGATACACTTGTGTAAACTAACTCAAATAAGGCAAATGTGATGACAAAATGCTAATGAAAGAGCCATTCGGAGACTGTGTTGAAATGTTCTGGTGGGCTGTGTGTGACCTCTGGGGCCATAAGTTACACATGGACCCATTGCCGGGTAGGGTGTTACAGCTGTCACAGCTATGTTGAACTTCAAGTCAGCTGATCGTCTGGATAGAATGAGGACTGTCCCTATCTCCTTTGCTGCCCTGTGCCACATCTGTCCCTACATCCACTGTGTGTGGGGGGGGGGGGGGAAGAGAGGAGGTCTGATCTCACAGAAGGAGATCTAGAGGCAGAAGCTGTGAACAGCAGGCCCAGAGCTGCAGGCAGGCGGGAGCAGGACAAGGAGGCTTTTCTCAGTAGAGCGTCACGAGCCTTCAGACTGAAGGAGAAACAGGGACATCTGTGAATCTGTCTGCTCCTCTTTTCTGCCCTCCCCACGCAGCCACTTATCTGAGGCAGGCCCAGAAGAGTGAGAAGCTCAGCACCTCTTCTCTCTACATGAGGCAGCAACTGGCATCAGCCTGCAGCCCACACCCTCGGCAAAGTTCCCAGCTCCAGAAAAATTCTTACAGGCAGCTGAGCCACTGGGGTGCGGCTCCGCTTTGGGGCACACTGCAGTGAGTCCCCACTTGCTCCCCCTGGGGCAGGAGAGTGGACGAGGGGGGGGCACTTACCAGAGACATTGGAACCTGCGCTGGCAGGAAGAGGGTTCCCAGGCCTTGGAAATGGCCCCCTCCCTCAGGAGCCAGGTGGCAGCTAAGCCAGAGTGGGCTGGATAGTATCCTTCCTCTCTGGAGGGTACTTCAGGTGGGGGAGCACAGCTGCTGGCTGCTTCGCCATCCCAGAGGCTCGCCATGACTCAGTGAGTGAGAGCTGGGTGCAGCCAGTGGGGGGCTGGCTGAGGGATGGGACCGGCCATGGGGCCAAAATGCAGCATGCAGCTGCCTGGAGGGGCACCACAGAATTTGGGGCAATTTGGTGCCTCAAATTTCGTAGTGCTCTAGGCAGCTGCATATTTTGTGTGCCTAGGGCTGGGCCTGGATAGACCCCAGAACCTACTGTTCCAAAATTCAGATGCTTCTCCCACTGGCTGAGGTTTAAGAAAATATGGAGCCTACCCACTCAATCCCTATAATTATCAAATAATTGACCATATACACTATTTCCAATGCTATTGTAACCCCTTTGGTATTTAGGAAGCGTGGTCCTTTAAATCTTTTTCCTGGGGAGGGGGGGTCAAACTGAGTAATTTTTTTAAGCAGAATCAATTGGAAAACCACAATGCAATTGACCGGGAAGCAAAATGTTCTGTACTTGAGTGCAATTTCACTGACTTCTTGGGTTTTCTGCAGGTATTTGAAAGGGAACAAGAGGGAGGGAACTAGTGAAAATGGCAGGGTTCATAAACCACCATTCACAGAAGGCTGATCCTATTTCAGGAAGTTGAGCAATCTTCTGAGAGAAAACATTCGAAGGCACAGGGAAAGAATGAAAGAAAGAATTGAGGGAAACTGCTTCTCAAATAATCGTGATTATATTTCCTTGAACTAAGTAGGGAGGTGAATGGATAACTGGTTAACTGGAAGGGGTTAGGAGCAGTCCCCCCATCAGGGGAAGCAGAAGCTGGCCCCTTTGCACACTGGGCTGCCGGCTCCTGCTGTCTGTCCCCTATGTCGGGAGTGGGAAGGCCAGGAGAAGAAGCTGGCTCCCCCACATGTGGGTCTACATCCCCCTGAACACGGGGGCAGGGCCAACAGGGGTAGCCCAGCATATGGAGGTGTGAGTGAGATCCCGCTTAATCCATAAACTGTTTAACCAGGGCTTTATATCCCTAGAACTTAGCATCTCACATACGAAGTGCAGAATAAATGTTCTTTTCAGGTAGGCACAGATTTGGGAGCCAAGTGATGTGGATTCCACAGCTGAATACCTAGCTAGGAGAGTCTGGAGAAGTGCAAAGTGCTTTTTGTGTTCAGTGGGTGTTGTGTGGGGCTGGGGAGGCAGAGGTGCAGCGGTCTGGGGCCCAGGAAGACCTGGGACTCCTCAGGTCCTGGTTGTGCTGGGTCCTGGTCATACCCCGTTGCAGTTCTGCCTTCTAGATGTACAAAGTGCTGGGCGGCTCTTACTACGTTTAAAAGGCAAAGGAGCAGTGGTCTGGGACTTCGCGTGAGCTGGGACTGCTCAATCCTGGCTCGCACGAGGTCCGGTAGGAAAAATCCTGCTTTTTCCTTTAAATTCTCCTAACCCTGTTTAAAAAGTGAGAAAAAACTTTGTTGTTTCCACAGAAGCAAAATTTATTGAACAAAGTTGTTGTGTCATGAAATACTGCAAATGAAACATGTTCCTTTTGAAGCCATTCATGAAATACATTTACCTTTTTTAAAACCCAGGTCTGCAGATTCACAGGGCAGTAAGAATGAATAGGCTGTTCTGAGTTTGCATACACAGGCTGCTTTGGTAGGGACATCAAGACTAACTGCCAGCATAGTAGGATGTATCCTAACTGCTATAGTCCCTTCCAATATCAGGTTCCCAAATGGTCCAATGGCTGATATTGTAGATGCAGCCCTATACACAAGCATGGTAAATACTAATTATTTTGAGAAATGGGCCAATGACAAAATTGGTGTGGCTTTCCCTACCGAGACAGCGCACAGATCTGGTATGGCTTCGGGGAGAGAGTAGCTCCCATTCTGAACTCAAGGCTTAGCTTTACGTCCTTTGGAGCTTGGAATGTGAATTTCTGAAGGAGGATGGTGAAGAACAGGAACAGCTCTGTTCTAGCCAGCTGCTCGCCAAGGCAACCCCGCTTTCCTGAAAAGAAAACAGTTGTGCACATCAGCCGAAGGTTCTTGTCAGAACAGTTTAGGTCTCATGACAAATGAGGTGTTAATTTTCCATGGCAGCAATTTCAGAACTGTGGGGAAGAAGAGATGGTTTTGTCATCAGTTCCACCCCCTTTCTGATTCATCATTTGCTGTATTTAGTACTAAAGTTTCCTTCATTTATAACTGTGGATGCTAATATTTGCATTCATTACGGCAGTACTTCAGTAATTCCTTCTCATAATAGAAACAATGATGTTTGATAACTCTTGGAAGATCGACCGCATCTCTGCATGGCTATTGAAGGCCCGATCTACATAGTTTAACTATGCCACTATACTACTACCTTATTTCTGTATAACAGATTCCCCTTGCCATAACTGCATCCACACTAGAAAAGGTATGATGTATTGATTTTTTAAAATCACATACCTAAGTGATAGAAAACTATGATTTCTGTGTCTAGCTGATGCCTTACTTCCCTACCATGTCTGCCATACACTGCTGTATTATTTCTTGATCGAAAAGTTAAAATAACACAGGTCAGGTGTAATCTGTCACTGACCTAGCTTCTCAATGACATAACACATGGACCGCTGAACACAGGCAGGTCTAGCCAGCATTATGCCTAAATGGGAGGCCTTGACTCTTTGTTTATAGATATACCACACTTAGACGTGGCCTAAGTTTTCTTGAAATAATGCTAGTTATTTTAAAATAATGTTGCTATGTAGATGTATCTAAACTGGCAAGACTTTGGAACAAGAAATTATCAGAGAGAAGTCTGATCTGCAAAGTTTGGCTTTAAAGCTGAACTTCCCCCAAAAGATGTGTTATACTGACAGAGTCAAAATTATGTCATTAGAAAAAATGGGCTAGCTGTAAAGTTTGTATCCTAAATCAAACTGGGTTTAGGGGATAATACTCGAGGGCTACGTATACACTGGCCCCTTTTTCGGAAGGGGCATGCTAATTTTTAAAGTGGGAATAGGGAAATCCACGGGGGATTTAAATATCCCCCATGGATTTAAATAAACATGTCCGCCGCTTTTTTTCCGGCTTGGGGAAAAGCCAGAAAAAAAGCGTCTAAACTGGCCCGATCCTCCGGAATAAAGCCCTATTCCGGAGGATCTCTTATTCCTACTTCAAAGGAAGTAGGAATTCAAAGTAGGAATAAGAGATCCTCCGGAATTGGGCTTTATCCCGGAGGATCGGGCCAGTCTAGATGCTTTTTTTCCGGCTTTTCCCCAAACCGGAAAAAAAGCAGCGGTCATGTTTATTTAAATCCGCGGCGGATATTTAAATCCCCCGCAGATTTCCCTATTCCCACTTTCAAAATTAGCATGACCCTTCCGAAAAAGGGGCCAGTGTAGACGTAGCCCCAGTAGTGTTAAAATGACATTCATTGGAGTGAGTATGCAAACTGATTCTCCTGTGTTTTCTTTCTTCCTTTTCAGAGATTTTTAAAGTCAGAAGAGACCATTAGACCATTTAATCAGCTCTCCTGCCTACAACAGGCCATAGTACATCACCCAGAGATTGCTATATGATGCCCCACAATTTGTGATAATCATAGAGCATAGCATTTTGAAATTCTCCAAGTTTGATTTAGAACCTGTTCTTGTGATCAAAGAAGTTAATGCTAAAGTTCCTGTTGACTTAACAGTGTGCGATCAGGTCCTTAATGAATCAAAGTGGTGGAGAATCCATCACATCCTATATTAAAATAGTCTAATGGTTCGTTGTTTTTTAGGAGGGCGTTTCAGGGATCTCCAACACTGTATTATCTTCCTCATGTTTTATTCCCCATACTGCCTCTTCCAATAAGTGAAAAGGAACAGTGAAAGATAAGGAAGGCACCTCCTGTCCTCACTCTGACATTCCTAACAAGTGAGGTAGGCTACTTCCTCTTTCTACCTACTTTTGGTTATGTCTACACTATTTTTCCTTTGTTTCTGTTGTTGTGTATAGCCCTGCTTTAGGAAGGAGCACTTGTTGAAGAATGACATGCCCTCTACCTATGACAAAACCATGCAAACTGGACAGGGACATGAATGCTGCTCATGAGTTTCATTTCTGAGCTTTTCATTTTCCATTGAGACTCTGCCACTAATAAACACTGCGGGTTTTTGCCTAACGTGAAAAAGAAGGCCCAAGACTTGGTGCTATAATGCTAATGGAGAGTGTCAGACACATCTCACCTGCAGAAAATGGGAGGAAAGTTTCTCTCTTCTTGAATCGACCATCCTCCAGAAAATGCTTAGGATTAAAAGTGTGAGGGGTTTCCCACTCATTCTTGTCAAACAGCACTGATGTCAAATTGGGAACTAAAACAGTACCCTAAAAAAAGAGAACAAAAGGAATTTATCGCTTCCCTGATTCCATTTTTAATTGTCACCTACAAAGAGGTGAAAAAGGAGGCGCCATGTTGTTTCTTTTTAATCTTTTATGATATACAGAGAAGGGACAACAGGATTTTTTAAAAGATAATTTTCCAGCCGGTTCTTTACCTTATATTTATCTCAAACCTCAAATTTGATTTTCTCTGGTTTTGCTGGTAGTATTTCTGGAGGAGCCAGAATGAACAGAATGGCAGACATCACAGATTTGAAGGAAAGAGAGGAGTGTTAATCTTTGACAAAAGAGAGAATTTCTTCCAACTGTTTTTAAGCATTTTTAAGCATTTCCTTCGTAGGTGCAATACTATAAACCTACTAGCTGTCATGCATTTCCTAGGAAAAACAGGGTAGGCAGGATTCAATTTTTTATATAAACACCAATCCAAAAAGGTTAAATACTCTCAGGCATTCTTTATACACCATAAAGATTCAAAGAGGAGCAAAACCCACCCACCCACCTTTCTTTTTTAAGAGCTAAATTTTCATGAATGTAGTTGGGCTTACCTGACGTTTTTGTGCATAGAACAGCAATGGGCAACCTATGCTAGTTAGTGGGCCACATGAGAGGGCCTCCTTCATCTCAGTGGGCTGCAAGGTTGTTGTAACCAAGATGGTCTCCTGGGATAGGGTAGTTTTGCTAACTGCACTGGTTTACGTAGAGTTTGTGGGGTGTGCCAGAGCATCCATAGTGGTATTCTGATGGGATGCAGAGACAGCATACGGCTCTCGGTCAACGTTGTGTGCAATCAGCATGTGCATCTCACTTCATGTGCCCTTACTTTATGTGCATGTCACTTTAGCAATCCCAGTAGGAAAAAAACTTCAGTAGACTTCCAATAATCTGCCACCTTTTTTACCTAAGTGGTGCAGGATTATCAGATTTCCCAGAAAATCAGGAGGTCCGGTACAGCTGCATGGCTTAACAGCTGTCCAGGACTCAATCTCCCTCCCTCTCCCCTCCCCTTTCCTCTTCGCGTTTCTCTCCTCCGTGCTGTAACCAGATCCTCCTCCTCCTCCCCTTCCTGTCATGTTTCCCCTTTGCTCTTCTCCATATTGTAACACGATCCCACTCCCCCCACTCCCAACCTTATGCTCCTTCTGGTTACAGCCAGCACGTGTGCTGAGCGGCAGTCTTTTTAATTAGCTGGTCAGGAGCGCTTGGCATTTTGATGCCGGAGTATCGGGAGTGCCGAACAGATGGAGGCTGGACTATCGGAGTTTTACTGTATATGGACTATACAATGCACTTTCCTCCTGCTATTGTGTACACGTCTCCTTTAAGTTGTATTAATGAGGGGTTTGTGTCGGAGAATGGAAGCTCGCCACAACCAATGGTTTCCTGCCACCCACCGACTGGTAGAATGTTTCTCTGCCTGGCTCCACTCCGGAATTCCCTTGAGCTTGGGTGTGTATCAATTTTTCTGAGCATCAGTCTACAAGCTGAAGAAGAAGAATGTGCCCAAAGGTTAGGATCTGAGGAGACCCTCTGCTAAACAAATGCTAGGAACTGAGTTAGAAATTCCAGCCTGCTCCCTTCCATGGGGAGAAATTGTGGCTCAGCATCATGGCGAGGTGGAGTCAGAAATGCTGAGGCTTGAGACAAAAGAAATTCAGAATTCTGAAGCTGCTGAAGATAAGATATTCCCCACCTTTAAATACAAATCACCCCCTCCCATCTCCAAACACCAAGGCCCAGACTCTCTAAGGGTATGTCTACACTACCACCCTAGTTCGAACTAGGGTGGTTAATGTAGGCAACCGGAGTTGCAAATGAAGCCCGGGATTTGAATTTCCCGGGCTTCATTTGCTTGTTGCCGGGCGCCGCCATTTTTAAATGTCCGCTTGTTCGGACTCCGTGCCAGCGGCTACACGCGGCACGAACTCCACGAGGAGTAATGGTAGTTCGGAATAGCAAGCCTAATCCGAACTACCTACTTCGTGCCTCGTGACGCCGCGGGCACGGAGTCCGAACTAGCGGACATTTAAAAATGGCGGCGCCCGGCAACATGCAAATGAAGCCCGGGAAATTCAAATCCCGGGCTTCATTTGCAACTCCGGTTGCCTACATTAACCACCCTAGTTTGAACTAGGGTGGTAGTGTAGACATACCCTAAGGCATTTAGGCATGTAAATCCCACTAGTTTCCATAACACTTAAGTGCTCAAATACATTTAAGTTTCTGGGCCCAAGAGCCTGACAGACCTTTCTTGAGGAACAGCCACAGTGGTGATCTTGTGCTGGACCTAATTCCTAGTCCCTTTACTAGGGTTTCATGCAGTTAATATAAATCACTTACATGATGTTTTATGAAGATTGCAAAATTCTGATAGGGATTTCAATGGTCTCAAAGCTTGGGAATGTGAGTATCAAGCATTTGGTTTGGGAATTATATCCCAATATTTTAAAGTGCTGCTCTGTATCTTTGTTGCTTTCCAAAATAGGTACAGATTTGGAACTGAATCTTCCTCCGGGCAAAGGTGTATCTGTCTGTGATACTGGGTTGGGCTCATCTCTTTTAAGTTCTTAAACCAAGATGAGAAATGAAAGATACATTTCTTTCCAGCTTACTTTTGGCAGTTGGTATCCATCCAGTGTTTTGTCCCTTGTTGCCATTCTTGGCACATTTAAAGGCACGATGTTGCTTATCCTTTGCACTTCGTGAATAACTGCATTGGTGTACGGCATGTTGTCCCTGTCCTCTAGGGCTGGCTGTCGAGACTGGCCAATCAC